>NW_011494775.1:3582463-3588186 GCF_000754665.1 Bison bison bison | reverse complement strand
TTGCTGAAGCCTGGCTTGGAGAATTTTGAGCATTACTTTACTAGCGTGTGAGATGAGTGCAATTGTGCAGTAGTTTGAGCATTCTTTGGCATTGCCACTGGTCTATGGACTTGTGTGTTCCCAACATCAACTTTCCCTAGGGCAAAAACCATGTCACATGTTCCTATTTCATATCTCCTAAACCTCCCAGCACTGAGCAGGGCTGTGCTGTGCACAGGGAAGAGATTCCAAAGAGGCTTTCTGAGCTGAACTGAATTCAAGTTCCTCTAAATATCACTTAAGAAAAAAAGTACCACAGTAATACCAGAGCAAAGACAATGCCTCAAAGAATCTACCTCAGTTTCCCCATGATAATACTTCTTTTTATCTATAATTTATTCAGTGTTTACTAAGAATGCTGGCGAAATTCATAAGATGCAATACCAATCTTCACAGCAACCTGAGAGTTGGGGCTACTATCACCACTTGGCTGGAAGGTCAAGGGCCCTGGGGTGGAGAATGGACTGTGCTGGGGCACCGGGAAGCCCAGCAGACAGCATAACATTCCTCGGGAGGCGCTCTGGGAAGAGTCAGCAGGGCTGCAGAGCCAGGCACACAGAGAGCTGGGGAAGGAGCTGTCTGGTCGCCAGACTCAAGCCTGTTCCAGATGTTGCCTCTTCCTTTTAAGTTTGGCAGATGATTGGGCTCTGCACCCAAGAGGAGAAACAGATGCCAGCTTCAAGTTTCAGAGAAGACGCAGGCCCCAACCTCCTCCCACAAGCACCCCAGCCTGGAGCAGACCATAAGGAGGAGTACTCCGTGGTCCCTCACCCCTGAAGACATGCTCTTCACAGGGGATCATCTATCTGGACTCTGATGGCCCCTGGTCTACAGGACTGCTGTCTGTCCTGATGCTCTTGTGCTGGTCTGGCCTCAGCTCTGGCCTAACCCAGGCCTAGGGCTGGGCATGCTCAGCTCCCAGTTATCTAGAAAACCCCTCAAGGTTTTCATGAGCATGCCAAGAGCTCAAGACAGAAGTAGCTTTCAACACCAGACAGAATAAGAGTTTGGTAATAGGGCACCTTGGTGTTGAGGGTGAGTCTGGCTTTAGGGGTGTGTGTGTTAGCTGCTCAGTCATGTCCAACTCTTTGCCACCCCATAGACCGTAGCCCACCAGGCCCCTCTGTCCATGGGATTCTCCAGGAAAGAATACTGGAGTTAGGTTGCCATTCCCTTCTCTGGGGGATCTTCCTGACCCAGGGATTGAACTTGAGTCTCCTGTATTGGCAGGCAGATCGTTTACTGTCTAAGCCAGCTTGAGGAAGTGGAGTCAGATGGCAGCTTGAAATAAACCAGAGGGAGTAGGCCTGTAACAGCCAGGGCATTCTGCAGGTGCCTGGTCAAAGGACCCCACAGCCGAGTGGGCAGGGACAGCCCCACCAGCATCCCCAAGGCAAGCGGGCACCCTCGGTCACCTCAGCAGCCAGAGCAGGACTACTCCCTCTCTGCCGTCACCCTAACGTCACCAGGTTAATAGCTGGGCACTTACACTGTGCAGACACAACAAAGCACTTCACACGCACCCTCTCATTCCCACCTCACAGTAAGTCCATGGCACTCACTGTAACCCCCATTTCACAGATAACAGAACTACAGCTTGGGGATGTGAGTGAGCTGCCTAGGCCATAATGAGGAAATGGCAGCTCTGACACCAGGGTCCCTAGTCTTAACCACCTGGTTCTGCTGCCCCTACCAGATTCTACTGGACAGCATGGCACCCCAAGTGGTGCCGCAGGCTGGCCGGAGATGTCAGCTCCCTGCTCCAGAGCTACCTGGCCCTAGGTGGGCCCTGCAGTTCAGGCACCCGAGCATCCAGACCCCTCCTCAACTCTCCACCAGAGTGTTCTCACAGGAGGCCAGGTCAAGCCATGTCAGAAGAGCACTGGGTGGCACCCCATCACCGTGCCTGCAACTGTGTGCCACCTGTCAGAGAAGGAGACAAATCCTCCAGGGGACCTTTCAGGTGACAACTAGACCAGCAGGGCAGCTCTGGTCAGCAGGTTAACACACATCCTCCAGGAAAAGTTTTCTGAAGCCTGATCTCAGCACGTGCGTTCCTGCATCATCACCGCCTTTTCCTGGTTTGTGCCTGCCTCTGGACAAAGCTTCTGGGGGTCGGGGGAGGTCTTGCTCTGGCTTGACTCTCAGCACTGGACACAATGCAGCTCTCCTGAGGACCTGTGGAATGGGTGGCACTTTGCTCAGATGCCGTGTATTGGAGCACAGTGTCTGAGCCCGAAGCTACATTAGTGTTTCCCAGCTCTGGGAAGAGGCTGGCACCCAGTAGGTGCATTGTGAAGGTGGCAGAGCTCTTTCCTATCCCTCACAGGGCTGGTTGGCACCATCTCCCTTTCCAGGTCTCAGCTGATTATGTCTCCTCCTCAAATAAAACCCTCCTGGGTCAGTTCACCTCCAGGCCCCCAGGCACTGGGGCTCCTTGGCCAGTTTACAGCCTCCACAGCCCTTGGCACAGTCAGGAACCATCTGGGTTGGCTGGTTCTTCCTTCCAGACTAGAGCATGAGCTCCATGGAGCAGAGACTATTTCTGCCCCAGCTACTCCTGTGCTCTGGAGCTAGCACAGGGCCGGAAACAGAGCAGGTACTCAGTAAGCATGTGAAATGACTGGAAAGGGTCTTCTGTGAAACAGGAGCAGACAGCAGAGCAGAAAGAGAGCTGGGCCACCTCTACTTCTCTCTCAGGGACCAAAGCCCAAGTTCTGAGCAGGCAGATGGGCTCCCACAGCCCAGCCCGAGGGGCTCAGGACGGATCACCTCCTGAGAGCAGTCATGGCGGGGCAGGGCGGGTGGAGTGCAGCAACGCTCCTGAAACTCAGCTCCTGCCCATCAGACAACCGGACACAAGTGGCTAGCAGTGATCAAGTATAGCGCTGAGGGCCCAGGACATCTCCCAAGGTCCCATCCCACAGACCAGATGACAAGTCAGGGCCCCGGGCAGTGGTCACTCCAATGACTCAACACTGTGTGTAGGCAGAGAAGACGGCTCAGATTCACCTAACTATAGCTCTTCTGGAAGGACTTGGTAAAATTTCAAAATATGTATTACTTTTTAATACACAGGGGTTAACATGGCTAATGCCAGAGTAAGGATTTGCCTTAAGTGACTTGGCCAGCTCTAGCACTGGACTGCCCTGATCATTCCCACCCCACTTTCGGACCACTACTGAACCCAGGACAGTCAGAGATGGACACAGTTGCGGGGGTTCAGGGTCAAGGTGCCCGGCCCCCATGAGAACAAACCTGCTGACTTGGCCCTCACATGCGCTGCGCTCAGTTTCAGAGCCAAGCAGACACAGACAAGGAAAACATACAGATTTTCTGTGCAGCACAGACAGCTGTTGCCTCAAACGTGATGGAGCAGCAGTATGCCCCCGCCAATGCCCTGCTAACTAACAAGAGGGAGCTTGATGGAAGAAATGAAACTGCTGTGGTACTTGACCTAATGAATGCGTCTGTGAACATCCCAGTGTCATGCCTGTGCCAGGGGCATCATAGGATTCCGGAGCCAGGAAACACAGGTTGGCAGGATTTACACATCATGTCAACTTTCCCCACTGTGCTCAAAGTCCCTTTGGATCTCACAGCAGCCTGGAGTTGGTAAAGCAGGGACTGTTGTCTCCAAATGAGTTGAAAGGAAATTGGGATCCGGAGAGGTTAAATGACTCTCTCTGGGTCACAGAGCAGTAAACTGCTAAGCCAGACCTTAAAAGTCTCCTCTGGGTCCCACCCAGTGGCTTCTCCCCTGGTCTCCCTGGCCAACTGCCAGCATTACATGTGGTTTTCCTGGGTGTGACACCTATGTTCTGGGCTTCTGTTTCCTCATCTGCATGGTGAGAAGAACCATGCCTATGTCATGCTACCAGGCATGCCACCTATGAGTCTCTGACAAGCACAGGGTCCAAGTTCCAAATACGTGCAAAGGCCTCACAACTAGAACCCCAAATACTTTTTATGCCTAGACACTTTTAACAGAACACAAAAACTCTAGAACCCTCATAGTTGTGAGGGGAAGCCTTGGGTCTTGTCTTAACGAGAAGGCTGGGAGAGCAGGGAGCAACCCAGCCTTGTCTTGCTGAGTCAGTCTCTCCTTTCTCTCTAGAGAGATAGCTGTCCCCACCTGCCACTTGCCCTGCTGATGTATGGAGAAAAAACTGGTAAAAGCATTACAAAGGGACAGCAGGATGTGCCCCTTTGCAAGTACTTCCTGGTTATACGTGGCAAATCTTTTTATGCCCTGAGGTTGGTTTCCTCAATACTAAAAATGGCGGCTGGGGTTGCAGGGGGGTGGACGTGAATCCTGCCCAGCTGACCTCCCACAGTTGCTATGGAGTCACCAATAAGACCAACAACATTTTATCTGGGAAAAGGACCAAGGACCCCCCACCCCCCGCCACCTCGCCCCAGAGGGATGGCTGATTACTAGACTGGGACAGGGGAAGGTCAGGAGGAGATGAGAATATCTCATTTTGTTGGAAAGAAAAGAAATGTACAGAGTGATGGAGAGGGGGAAGAAGGGCATAAAATCCAGCCTGAAGGTCAAATTTGAGACAATGTGACCAAAATACTGAGTAAAGACATGGCAGTACATAACATGTTAAATTCTAAAAATCCACGAACCAGCATTGATAGAAAAAAAAAAGAAGGGAAGGGCAGAAAGAAAGCTCTTCTTAGCAGAAGAATGCCAACTAATAAATGTAGGAGAAAGACAGAAATAGAAAAACCACTATTTTATAACCACCCTAGTGATAACAGATCCTGGTAATAAGATCATCAAGGAATGCTAACGCCATGGGTGAAAGGCTGAGATCCAGGATGTGCAAAAATGCACAGACACCACCTTAATCCAATGACCAAAGTGAAGATCACCAGTGACAGGACAAACCCACAGCAGGGGCTCCTGACACGATGCCAGAGAAGGATTCAACATCGCTTATGGAATTCTCCTGCCAAAACATTTAACCTGAATCCAAGCCTGAGGCCCACACAGATTAAAGGGCATTCTGCAAAATATCTAGCCTGTGCCCTCCAAAAACATCCATGTCATCAGAGATTTTTTTTGAAAAGCTAGGGAATTTTTTAAAATGAACCTAAAGAAACCTGACAGACAAATGCAATGTATGATCCTAAAATGGATCCTGGATCAGGAAAGAAAACAGAA
Source organism: Bison bison bison (assembly GCF_000754665.1). Lineage (NCBI taxonomy): Eukaryota > Metazoa > Chordata > Mammalia > Artiodactyla > Bovidae > Bison > Bison bison. The sequence continues at coordinate 3,582,971 of NW_011494775.1, read as the reverse complement.
CAAAATCATAAAGCACATTATTGGGACAATTGAGGAAATTTCAAAACAGACATTATTATAATAGGTAACAACCAAACAGGTAACAGCCAAAAATAAATGTATACGTGTGCATGCACATACATGCACACACACACACACACGCACACACTCACTCACACACACACAGTGGAGAGAGATAAAGCAAGTGGGGCAACATGTTAACAGACGGTGCATCTAGGTAAAAATGTGCACTCACTGTTCTTCTAACTTTTCCGTAGGTTTGAACATTTTCAAAATAAATGAACAAGGTCCTCCCAATCCTTGGAAGCTGTGTGTCCACAGTGACTCAGGCACACTCACCTGTCAGGTACTCCAGGACGGCGGCCATGTACACGGGCGCCCCCACCCCGATCCTGTACTTGGGGTGGCCTTTCTTGATGTACCGCAGCATCCGGCCCACGGGGAAGATGACTCCCGCCTTGGCGGACCGGGAGGTTTTGGTGGACTTCTTCTTCCCGCCCCGGCTGGA
>NW_011494775.1:3572642-3582322 GCF_000754665.1 Bison bison bison | reverse complement strand
AAGCGAATTCTCGGGTCAGGATTACTGGGGACATCTCCCCTTTCCCCACACCCTCTGGCCCTGGAAGAAACGGGCTGTGCTGGCAGATGCCACCGCCTACAGTCGCGGAGCCCTGCGAGCCCAGTTTCTGCATTCCACCCATGTGCTTCAGCCCTGGAAAAAAGAATGGCTTAGCTTTTCACATTTTATACCATGACATCAATTTTATCAGCCACTTCCATTTAAACGTTACTCTGACAACGACTGCTCTTAAGTGCCTCGCCTTTATGCCACATGATGTAAAAGAAAATGGGGTTTCTTGGCTGAGATCTATATGCTTGTTTAATAATTGTATTTTCATACACTGGAGACCAGGGCTGATACATTTGCTGAACACTTGATAAAAGAAAACTATGTCACCTGCCTCTACAATGAAGACGTTAAGTCAGACACTTAGGTTCTTTGATGAGAGCAGCCTCTTTCCCTTGCAGTCCTTTATCTGTGAGAGGCAAGAATTGCCCACAGGAGTTAATCGGGCAGCCAGGTTGGAATATGAGGCCCTCTGAGCACTTCCTGACTGCTAGTCAGGCCTGTCCTCAGAGAAGAGAGTCCTTCCTTTCTTCTCCGACCCACTCACCACCCAAAATGCCCCATACCTCTTGTAGGGTCCTCTCTTCTCCACCCCGACTGTAACTGGACCCAGGTCACCACTATTTTAACCAAATGATCACACATTTGGTCCTGAAAAGGTCTTCCCACCACAGGCCACACTCTAATCCACCTGCTCTCCACTGGCTGAGCTGTCTCCATGCACACAAATCTGAGTATGCTGTGGTACTGTTCTTAAGTTTTCCCTGCTGCCACAATTCCCAAGACGCAATCAGAACCTTTGGCCTGTCATGCAATGCCCTAGAAATCTAGGCCTGCCGCACCCATCGAGCTTCACCTGTGCTTCCTGAGGTCTAAACGCAAACACAGGGAGTACCCCCAAATGTCCTCCTCCACAGTAGTCGTGCCCTTTAGCCGGGACCTCCTCTATCCTTCACGCTTTTCTGCCTTCTGCCCACCCTCCCGCGTGCTCCGTCCTCTGGGTTCCCATGTGCTTCACACCACGGCACTGACGTGCGCACATACACACTCCCCCGCCCTCTCTCCCTCGTCACACCACGAGGTCTCAAAAGGCTGCCCCTGACTGTATTCCTGGCGCAGCACCACACAGCAAGGTCGCAGACGTTTACTAGGAGCATCGAGTCATTCACGTATGCACTTAAGGAATCACACTTGGGACGGAGACGACAATGCACAAGGCAGTTGGGGCCTTGTTCTCCCAGAGCTGGTGGGCACAAGAAATACTACATAACCCTCAGTCACTCAAATGGGAACTGTGAAAAACCAGTGCAGGGCACTGCGGAAGGGGCTGTGAGAGGCCCTAGCCTGTTCCAGGGCACCAGACAAGACTTCCCTGGAAGACACAGATGCTCAGACCACTGAACCAAACAGTCAGGTCTCCCATTTACTGGTAAACTGAGGTCAAGCTCCAGTGTGGGCTCCTCCGGCTCTAACAGTCCCTATCTCTGTGACCGTGGAAGTCACAACGTTAGGAGTCCTTGTTCCTGACACCCGACCCTACATTCAAGATATACATGGTCCACATCTAACATCAGTATGACCCTCAAGACCATCTTGGATGGTCGGCCTGACAGAGATGGCCAAAACAGGAGAAGGCAGAATTTCTGGGTACTCTGACAGGCTCATCAGAATTAAGGGGGCTCAAGGCCTGTGTGATGAGAACCCTGTATTTCACCCTGTCAAGGGAGATACCTAGTCTTAATTGGTCATTGATTGCTAAAGAGAGTCCCAGAAGGGTCTGGTTTTTCTGAAACAAATAGTTGGCTCCACTTCTTCTGTAATGAGCTCTGTTTTAAAACATTCCTGGCAAACAGGTGCCCACGCTCACTCTGAGCAGGAAATGGTATTTGTACTTGTGTGTGCATGTGTTTGTAGGGAAAAGTTGGATCTGGGCTCCCAGCAGTCTTTGGCTTTAATACAAATATGTTGCACAGATTAACCCCAGACCTTTAGACTGAGAGTTTTAATGGTTCCCCTCTTCCAGCAGGAGAGGCCAGTGACCAGGGATGGTTTATGCAGCTCAGCCCTGTTCTTCCTGGTGCACAGACTCCAGCTCTGTCTCTGGGTGGACCTGCCTGGGTATGTTTGGGGCTGACTTTGTGGGAATCGGACAATGTCCTGTCCCAGACAGGAGCCACTAGTACCCAGGGACATGACAAGCCTATTCTTCAAAAGTAACATTCCTGAGGATCCCCTCTGATTCGAGCCAAGAGTCTTTAGTCAACAAGCTGGTGACTCCCGAGTCCCTATCCCAGCGTACACCTGGCTGCCGAGCCCCAGGGCTCTGTTCTGATTGCCCTCAGCAGGGCCTGCTTTTAAATCCCATGTGAACTCCTGTGGGTTTCTCAGCCCCAGCGGTGGCAACATCATGCATCAAGCTACCAATCAGGGGCCAGTCTGTCCCTACTTCTCTGCCCACCTCCACAGCTCCCAGTCATTAGCCAGGCTCCGTTGAACCCACTTCCATAACTTCACAAGCCTCTTCCCGTCTCTTTGTCCTCCCTGCCTTGGTTCAGCTCCTGCTCCTCGCCTGTTCTCCACAGCACTAGTCTCTCTCCATGGATGCCAGAGGATCTCTGCCACTTTGCTGGCTCTCCAGCTCCCAAGCCAGCCACAAACAGCATCCTTTACTTCTTCAGCACTGCTTCCCATCACCCCTGCCTGGGCTTAGATGCCCAAGTTGCCCTTGACTTCCTGACCTGTGAAGCCATGTCCAGAATGTTTTTACACATGCTGCTTCTCCTGCCTGAAACACCCTTCGTCCTCTTGCCAAACCTGAATTGATGCTCACACAACCTCTCCTCTTGGTCCCGACCATGGACTGGATTGTTCACTGCTCCGTATTCCCACAGTACATACCCTGGCACCTCGACGTGTGCCCGCCTCCCTAGCTCGACTCAACTAGGACCTACTCCATGCCAGGTGCTACAGTCATGTGCAGATCCCCAGGTTCCAAGAAAGACCTTATACATCAGTGCTTAAACGTCAGAGCCATCTTCAGGTCTCATTTGGAACCAGACTCCTCTGATAAAACAGCCCTGAGTCTTCATTCCCTCCCCAAGACTGCCCTGAGGAAGTTCTGTTCCTTGCCCCTCCTCATGTTCTTGCTGCACTTCTAGCAGTAAATCCCTAAACTGTAGCCACAGCTATGAAAGAATTCTAACTGAGCCACGCAGCTTCATGATATCCAATAATGTGTGGTGATTTTAAAAACATCATTTGGAAAATCGCCTTGTAGCGGTGCAAACTCCAGATAAATCCACGAGTGTGGCAGGTCCATCCTGCTCTTCAGAAGTCTAGGAGACAAGGTCGGTTACGGCCAAGCACCAGCATGGGGAAGCAGGGTGGGAAGAGTAACTGTGACATAAGTGGCTGCTGAGCACTGCGATTAATAACTTGAGTTCCAAAGTCAGACTAACCCAATTCAAGTCACAGATCCACCACTGAGAGCCTATATATCCTAGGCCAGCTGCTGTAACAAATAAGCCCCTACTTCTTATTTCTTACCTGGGGAAAGTCCATGACTGGTGTTTCTCTGCAGGATGATTCATGGGTCCAGACTCCTCCCACCCTTCAATGCACAATTTGGGGTTACCACTGGAGGTAAAGGGCCATGGAGGAAAATACCCGGCGGCTTTCAGAGGCAGGTCTGGAAGTGGAGCACACCACTCCTGATCATGACCTACCAAGTACAACATGGTCACCTGGCCACACCTACTGCAAGAGAGGTTGGAAAATGTCCTCCAGCTATTTCCTACAGAGAAAAGAGGAAACAGCCAGTCTCTGTAACCTGACAAACCAACTTGAGAGCTGACCCTGAAGCCAGGGTCTGAGTGACCAGTCAAAGCCTACTTTGAACCATGTCCTGCGTCAAGCCTTTTCTGAGAGGTGGACAGTCCTTTGTCATGCAGAAAGTGGCTTCCCATGCATTCAGCTTCTCATTGGGGCACTGACCTTGTTCACAGGAGAAACAGCAACAGTACCCTGCCAAACTGACAAAACTGTGGCCTTCCTTCCTGGATTCATCAGCCAGGAGGGCAAGCCATTCAGCAAACCAGAAGCCCTCAGCCCTGCAGAGGGTTCCACATGCTTTGAAGACAGTGATAGGTCTTCAGGCAACCCTGGCATCTGTTCATTACTGAACATTAGCTTGACTGTTATCAGATCAGGAAATGAAGATTTTGTGGTTGATCCTGAAGGGATCTCTGTGGTCTTTATCTCAGCAACTCCTCCAGCTATAAATCAATCACAATAGACATGAACCTTGTTTGCAGAAACCCAAAGTTCACGCAGACACAGAGGCGGAGGGGGCTCTACAGAGAAGAGCCAGGCTCAGTGAGAAGCAGGTCTTTGACAACAAGCCCCTCAATGATCAAGATGTGACTGTGACATCGTGATCTGTCCTCAAAGCACAGGACAAATGAGATGCCTGGCTGTGAGGATCCCGTGAATAAGACAGACAAGAAAACAAAGGGAAGGGGAAGAGAGGCAAGGAGGGCAAAGGGTCACCCTACTACACTGTTGTTCTCCTCGCCAACAGGGCACCACAACTGGCTCCTCCGTGTGCCGCAAACCACCTTCATCCCCACTTCCACCCTTTGGGACATGCCGCTCACTCGGTGTGGAACTCTCTCTCCTGCCCTCAGGCTGGGGCGATTCTGCCTAGTGGATCCAACATTTCTCTGATGATGGAGATTGATCAAGGAGCTCCCTCCTCTGCCTCCCTGCAGTGGCTGAGCCAGGTGGCCCCCAGTTCTAGTCTAGTGTGCAGCAGTCCCATGCCCAGACTCTGGCTTTGTACAAGACCCAACCAACTCTGGCCCATCTTTCCTATTACCAGCCATGAGGGCTCCACCAGGCTGAATCACTCTATTTACTCAGTAGACATTCCTGCAGTGGCCCCTGAGTCCAGTGAGAAATCCCTTTTAATGAACCTCAGCCACCATTGAAATATGCACAATTGTTTTTCTCAGTCTTATATAAACGGCTCTCTATAAGCAGTTTCCAGCCCTTCCCTGACTGTCACGCTGGATCCAACTTATACAAATATTCTAAAGCCACCCACCCCACTCCTAACACTTGTTACACTGTATCACCACTGCCTCTGTTCTTGCCTGTCTTGATGGGATGGACCAGGCCACTCTGCTCACTGACTGTATCTCTTAGAACCTACCACCCTGTCTGGTTCCTGCTGCTGCTGCTGCTAAGTCGCCTCAGTTGTGTCCGACTCTGTGCGACCCCATAGACGGCAGCCCACCAGGCTCCCCCATCCCTGGGGTTCTCCAGGCAAGAACACTGGAGTGGGTTGCCATTTCCTTCTCCAATGCATGAAACGTGAAAGTAAAGCTGCTTAGTCGAGTCCGACTCCTAGCAACCCCATGGACTGCAGCCTACCAGGCTCCTCCATCCATGGGATTTGCCAGGCAAGAGTACTGGAGTGGGGTGCCATTGCCTTCTCCAGTCTGGTTCCTGAGAGGCCCTCAAGTGCTAGCTGGGTGGTAAATGATAAGTTACAGTGGCTGGGGGCTCTCTTGACAAAAATGAGGGCTGCATTTGCAAGGATCACAGGACTCAAATGTGACAAGTGAGACACCAATCCGGGAGCTTCTCTGGGACCATTCATGTGGGAGACCAGACCCACAAAATTCAGGAAGCTTGTGGGGCTACCCTGGGGATTCCCAAGAAGGGACCACCACCATTTCCCTGATGGCTGAGGTATGAGCATGCAGAGGCCTTCGGTGACCATCCTATGACTCCAGCAATCTCCCTTTTTGCCGTTAAGACAGGCACAGTAACACAGACCAGTGGAAAAGACTTACCTTCCTCATATCTGTAAGATGCTGACCTCTGTTAAAGCTGCCGCCTAGAAAACTCTCAAAAAATCAGGGCACTCACGAAACCATTGGAACGGTCAATGGTAAAGTCTTTTATATCTAAGCAATGAATGTGTGCATATTGATCTTGAGCAAAATATTGATTAGAACTGCTGGGGGGCTGCTGGTCAGACAGCCCTATCTCTGGCCCCCAAAGATGAAAGAATCTGAGCTATCAGCGCTCAGGTCACTGTTACAGAGTGAGGACTGCCCCATCCATTCCCTGCCAGTGGATAAGTGCCCGCATGTCCACATGCATCTGTCACCTTCCCATCAACTCGAATCACCAAGGCAAACCTGAGACACTCAATTCTGACGTGCAGGACACTAATCCTGTTTACAGCATTCTCTTCCATTTACTCCCATCATACCAAATGATTAACAGTGACACTGCTGTCATGTCCCCAGAGGCATGTGGATATACTACACAACTATCACTTGCAGAGCTGGGGTTCACAAGATGCACTCTGATTGGCTCAGAACAGAGACTTGTTCTGGTACTTTGGCCAATCACGAAAAACATCTCTCTCCATTCATAAAACACTATACCACAAAATAAAAGGGATTACTAAAGAACTTACGGTCCATCCTCAGTGAACCAAGGGATTGCAAACAAGAAGAAAAGGACAAATTGAGCTAATAAATAAACCTTAAACTGAACACTTTGTTCCAGCAGATTTTACTCTTCTCATGTGTCAGGATTTTAGTGGTGGGAAAAAACAAAAGCCAAAATGAAGAGTGTTATTTACTACAAGCAGGAACAGTTAGCAGGAAGGCAGTCTGGGATTAAAACGTTCACCTCTGCAAATCCACTCTGTGGTATGCATCCTGAGCGACACTAAAGGAACCAGCACTACATTCCAATAGTTGGTATGGCACTGCCTGCCTCCTTCGCAAGGAAATTTTCCTTCAAACCTCCTCTCCCTGTTAAAGGACGTGCCAACTAGGAGACAGTCACCCCAGTGGAAGGCCATCAGAGGAACATGTGAGCTTCAGTAGGGCAAGACCCTGGTCAGGCTTAGCATCTAGAAGCTATTCAATGTTTGTTGAACAGATGAAGCATCCCCAAGAAAAGACATCTTCCTCCTATCCAGAGCCTTTGCAGGCTTATTATTGCTCTTGGGAAGAAGTTTAAATCCCTCAGTGTGTTTCTGATCAGGTTCCCCCTCTGTGATTTGGTCTGTTTGGCCCTCTGGCTTCACTAGTTTCCCTCTAGAACCACGACTTCCTGAGCCTCTGGCAGTTCCCCCATGTGATCTCTACTCTCATTGTTCTCAGACTTCGCACAAGTGGGCCAGGTCTCAAACACTTGTCCCTACCTGCCCTCCTTTGCCCAGTCAACTCTTACTTGGTCTTTCCGCGCCTAGTAAGGGCTTGCTCCTGGCTAGGTTACTGTCCTGGGAGCTGCTATGAGAGCTACTGTGGCTTCCTGCACTGACCTTGCAATGGACACTTGCCTGCCTTCTGCTCCTCATGTCAGCTCCCCAAGGGTAAGAACTCGACATTTCTTCTTTTCTTTTCAACTACATACCAGTTTATTAACAAAAGGATATAACTTGGGAATAGTCAGATGGAAGAGATACATACATAGGGTGGTGCAGGCAAGGGCATGCATGGAGCTTCCACGCCCTCTCCAAGTGTGCCATTCTCTCTAAATCTCCACTTGTCCATCAACCTGGATGCTCTCTGCACTTTGTCCTTTGGGGGTTTTACAGAGATTCCATTACATAGGAGACATGACTCACCAAATTACTGGCCACTGGTGATTGATTCAAGCTCCAGCCCCCTCCCCTCCTAGGAGGCAGGGGGACATGGCAAAACTGGACACTTTCTTGATCCAGTTCTGTCCCTAGTGCTTGACCCCCAAGAAACCTGATTCCCAAGAAATATTCCCTGAAGACTGCAAGGCACTGATCTAGAAGGCTTGATCCAAGCTAACAAGCTATACAATTCTCTGGAATGAAGAATTAACCACTTGGGCTCACTCATAAGAGCTGAGGTAGGGCCCAATGTATTTCTAAACCTACAGAACTCGGGAAGGACCCATAAGACAGACGTGGGCCCCACTGACCTCTGCCCTTTCCCAGCCCAAGAACAGGGATCTGAAAAAGCTGACACAAACCCAAGGGCACAATCCAAAGAGAACTAGAAGCTGCTGCCATTCTGATGAATACCACATATAGATTCTTGTTGGGTTTTGTCAAGTTGGGCTTTTGTGAGTTTGGGCTTTTATTTAAGTAAACCTCCTTTGAATGGCTTGGGGTAGCATTAACTTTGAAGATATTAGAGGTAGGTCCCAAAATTCATGTATATAGTCCAAGCCTCTCTTGGAAATAAGAGATGAAAGGGTCTTCCAGAGATCTGCTATCTGGAGGACCAGAAAAAACGGCAGCCTGAGATGTACCATTCTCTGACCCTGGCCCACTGGGTATAGACCAAGCCAGTGACTTATAGTTGTATGAAGTATAGAATGTCGTGTGTGATGGGCTAGACAACTCAAAGTTTAGTAAAACATAAGCCATCCCATCCTCATTCTAAAGGCCCTGCCTCAAACAATTCTCACTTATTTAACCCCCTCCCTCCTCCTAAATACCTTTATCGAAGGATCAGTATTAACAATGGTAAGAGATCAAAACAGTAACAAAGTGGAGAGATTTCCTACTCTCCTCCTAAAAATAGAGTAAATAAGATTTTAAAGTCTTGAGGATTTAGGAAGAGGAAGAAAGAAAAACAGGTTGAAAAATACATCTCTCCTCACTGGGGAGCCTCTTGTGCAAGACTGAGATGCTGCTGCCCAGCTTTGGTTAGTAGTGTACATGGGTATTAATTCCAGGTGCAGCAGAGAAGTGTCCATTTCAGAGCTAATAACGCCTCTGAAAGCAGACCAGTAATCTAAAGGTGGCCTGGAGTAGGTGGATTCCATCTAATTCACAAATAGAGTCTCCCACTCATTGAAATTTAAAACTTCAAAATTTCCTGAGTCCTTGGAGCAGGAAATCTTGGAACAAAGCACTTTCCCCCTCTTTAATGATGACACCTCAAACCACATAGGTAGAAGAGAGAGAGAAGCTAGCAGGAGCGCCCATCTAATTGTCTATTCTTATACGCTGTTTATTGGATCATTAAAGTCTTACAAGGACTTCGTGGTAACTGTAATTGTTGAATTTAAGGCTTGTCTCAGCTGTGTGTCTCTTATTTCCACACTCGGGAAAGTACGTTTCAAGCAATCTGCTGACAAGATCCTTCGTGAGTGATCTGTGGTCCCGGCACTAGTGCAGGTGGCACGCGCCGTCCCGCACACCTGTTGTCAGGTGACTTGACCAGCAGCACCCTGCGCACTCACCTCCTCTTTCCACCCCACCCCCCAGCGAGAGACTTCCCTCCTGGCCTTCTCCACTCGAAGAGCCTACAGCCTTCTGGAGTTACCTTGGGAAAAAAAACAAAAACAAACAACACCTCCCAACCACAAAGCAAACAAAAGGCTGATCACAAAACGAGAGGGCAGCGGGGGTTCCTGTGGCCCCTCTCCAGCCAGTCCCCGGACAAATCCCTCCCCGCCCCGCCTTGGTTCCACTCTTGCAACTATCCCCCAAACCCCCATCCCACTCTCCCAGCACACCACCCAGACGCCTACACCACCGCCACCTGGGGCTCGAGCCCCACTTATTGTGCCCCGGGCAGGCAACTCGCGAGCGGGCG
>NW_011494775.1:3566849-3571587 GCF_000754665.1 Bison bison bison | reverse complement strand
GGGGAGGGCGGTGGGGGAGGGCGGCTTTCCCTGCCGATCTCTAGAAGCCTTCTCATTGATGCAGGGCGGGAGGCAAAACTGCTGTTATCAGCAAGCATTTTCCCCTCCCCAACCAATGCAAACCTCCCTCGCACCTCAGAACCTCCCGCTGTCTTTCGACCCAAGCCCTTATCAAACCTGGTCTTCCCCACGACCAACTGTTGTGCATCTGGCTCCCCTGGAGTTCTTCGCAGTGACCCCTAGAAGTCTGGATTTGCTTTGTTGCATGGAAGCCTTTTACTTAGATTCAGCAAATGTTCGCTCTTGGACCCAAGTTGAGATTTACTGAACAGTGATTCTCTATCATCACACACATTTTTGTTTGTTTGCTTTTTAATTATTTTCCCTTTCCCTGTATTTTTAAAAATTAATTTAGTTTTGATTGAGACAAGCAACAAGAGGGGGCCGCTGCAAAACCCAACTTGTATTTCTAAATTGGTTTTTGGCCTTAAGACCTTAGTGACCCATCCCAAGAGCCCTCCAGCTCCTCCTCCTCTCCCCTCCATCCACCAAAGGTGGAGGGGGAGGGGGGAGGCATTAGCACCCAGTTGAACCAAATTTAGATAATAATACAGACCCTGCAGAGTTGTTCTGAGGCTGCTGAGTTGGTGGTGGAAGATTATGAGTCATTAATGACCACTCCCTTCCCTCAGGTTGCCCCTGTAGCAACGCTGGTAACCTCCCTTCACCACGATGCTTTACACTGTACTGCAAAAGTCTGCAAAGCAGTGTCCAATACATGCCACTCATACATTCATTAATTCATTTAACTACTGTGGTCATACTTCGTGCCATGCATCAATTTGGGTGATGAAGATGAAGCAGTGAATAGAACAGGCAAAAATCCCTGAACTCCAGATGTTTGCAGTCTAGCTGGGAAAGAAAGATATAGGCAAAAGAGATGATGTATCAGATGGTGTAAATGCAATACAGAAAAATAAAGCTGTAACTGGGAAATAACTTTTGTGTTCTATTACAAGTTAATCACTAAAGGAGTGTTGTCTATAAGCTTAAATTATACAAAATGGCCCATTTCTGGTAACTCTGTCTTAAGATTTAACTCAAGGGAAATATCCTGACCAGGCCCACCTGTGAATGGCTTCTTGGAAGAAGAAATTAACACATCCCCTTTCCAGGCTGACCAGAACCAGGAAATGTTTGACTTTACTCCCTCCCCTTTTAGTATAAAAGAAGCCTGAATTCTAACTCAGGTAAGATGGTTCTTTGGAGGCAAGAGTCCCCCATCTTCTTGGTTTTCTGGCTTTCCAAATAAGTCGCCATTCCTTCTCCCAACAACTCATCTCTCGATTTACTGGCCTGTCATGTAGCAAGCAATATGAGCTTGGGCTCGATGACAAAGCAAGGAAGAGGGATAGGGGTATAAGTTGGGATGGGGCTTCAAATTTTAGAAAAGGCCTCATTGAGAAGGAGACATTTAAGGAACTGAGTGAAAGTGAAAATCGCTCAGTCGTGTCTGACTCTTTGCGACCCCATAGACTATACAGTCCATGGAATTCTCCAGGCTGGAAGAAGGGAGCGGGTAGCCTTTCACTTCAGGGGATCTTCCCAACCCAGGGATAGAATCCAAGTCTCCTGCATTGAAGGCAGATTCTTTTATCAGCTGAGCCACAAGAGAAGCCTGAGAATACTGGAGTGTGTAGCCTATCCCTTCTCCAGGGTATCTTCCCAACCCAGGAATCAAACTGGGGTCTCCTGCATTGCAAGTGGATTCTTTATCAACTGAGCTATGAAGGAAGCCCAAGGAATTGAGGGAGCAAGCCAAGTGGATATCTGGGGGATTGGGCGGGGGAGGTATTCTAAGCACAGGAACAGCAAATGAGGCAGACAGAAGCATCTCTGAAATCAAAGTACAGTGAGTGTGTTCACAAGAAAAGATAATGTGTAACATGTTAGAGGTGTTAACTATGTAATCATATGGCAGTATATAAGTGTAACAAATCAACAGGTTGTACACCTTAAACTCACACAATGTTATAATGTCAATAATATCTCAACTTTTAAAGTGTGAGGCTGTTGTGGAATGAGTGAAAGGAGAATTACAGGAGATGAAACTGCAGAAATGATGATTCTTCGGGTCTAAAAACAAAGCATTAAGGATGTGTGAGGATTCCCCCACGGAAGCTGCAGAGAGGTCTCAGAAGAGGGACAGAGACCACCACCACCCACCTTTGCTCTGTGCTTCCCTTCTCCTTGGGGACGTCCCTCAGTTCTGCAGGGGCCAGCTACCAGGTGAGGCTTATGTAGGCCACAGCGAGTCAGGAGGATGCCAGACTCAGTAAGTCATTCAGCAAACACTTGCTGAATGCCTGCTGTGGACCAGTCTCCTTCCAGGAGAAAAACCCTCTAGGTGCACTGCCACATTGCCTAGGTTCTGGTCTGAAATGTAAGCAGTACAGTACCCCTGGAAACCTTAACCGGAGAGACCAACCAGGCTGGAGGAAAACCCAGGCGTGTGCGGAGACGGGGAGACACCTACAGCCTGCTGCTGCCCTAGTCGTTACAGACCTGAGGCTTCCTCCTCCCCAGGTCCGTAAGTGATGTTGAAGGCCAAACACAGGGCAAGATTGTCTTAGAGACCTGCAACCCTAGCGGACCAAGAAGTAATTCGCTCACCTCGACCCCAGCTTTGGTCTCTAAGTTGGTTTCCCTGGTGACCTGGAAGTGGGTCAAGCCTACAAGACTGGTTTTTCTTCCATCCTATAGCACATTCACCATGTGTCAAATCAGATATATCCCATCATTTCTGTTTCACAACAGCCCCCAGCAGGCACACTATTTCGGGGACATTTCTACCCCCATTTTACAGATGAAGGCACTATAGATTCGGAGAGCTAAGAAAAATCCTGGGGTTAAGACAGTGGGTAGGCTGGCTGCTGCTGCTGCTGCTAAGTCACTTCAGTCATGTCCGACTCTGTGCAACCCCATAGATGGCAGCCCACTAGGCTCCTCTGTCTCTGGGATTCTCCAGGCAAGAACACTGGAGTGGGTTGCCATTTCCTTCTCCAATGCATGAAAGTGAAAAGTGAAAGTGAAGTCGCTCAGTCGTTTCTGGCTCTTAGCGACCCCATGGACTGCAGCCTACCAGGCTCCTCCGTTCATGGGATTTTCCAGGCAAGAGTACTGGAGTGGGGTCCCATTGCCTTCTCCGGGGTAGGCTGGCACTGGGGTTCAAATCCAGGTTCATCCAGGACCTGAGTTTTCATGACTCAGTCCTGAATAAAGCCCTTCTAGGCATGCCCTTCCTCCACACCCAGTATCCATCCTCCCCATGCTGCCACCCCCCCAGTTCAGAGTGGGTCTTCTTGTCCCCAAAGTCATGCAGCACTGTCCTTGGATTAGAGTCCTCACCCCTCCAGAGCTGATCTCGGTGCTGTCTTCGCGCCCCTCATCCCTCCACAGTGTGCCATTCACAGAATCACTGGGAATATTGTCCCTGGGAGTTCAAGATTCCCTCTCTCTTCCTCTCTCCCAAAGGCTCCACACCCCCTTTCTCTTCCCTCTAATTTGTCTATCCTGTTCTTTCATGTTGGGGGCATGCCCTCTCCCCCAGTCAGGCTCAGAGTGTTCCATCAGATTTTTTTCTTTACAATTGCAAAATAAATGCATGCTCAGTATGTAAAACTTGGAAAATAAAAATGCACAAAAGCATAAAAATCACCCTAAGTATACCTAGGAGAAAACCACTGCTTCCTTTTCAGTCTTTGTATCCATATCTACTTAATATTAAATGTATTTGTGTTTCTATTGCATTTAGGACTCGTCACCTGCTTTTTAAACTTAATTGCCCTTTATAAACATTTAACCTGTTGTAGGTATTCTACAATAGCAGTTCTCAAACTATTTGAATTGAAAACACCTCTACTCTCTTAAATTATTGAGAACTGCAAAGAGCTGTTGTTTTACATGGGTTGTATCTGTCAATATTTGCTCTATTAGAAATTAAAACAAAAATCTTAAATATTAACTTATTCATTTTTTAAATGTTAATCTGTAAACAAGTTTCATGCTAAAACAATGTATTTGTATGAAAAAAACTATATTTTCCAAACAACCAAATTTTAGTGAGAAGAGTATTACTGTCTTCCAACTTTGCACATTTCTTTAATGTCTGTTTTAGCAGAGGATAGCTAGATTCTCATGTCTTCTGTATTCAGTCATTGCTATCTATTGTTCTAAGTATATGAAAAAATACAGTCTATATAAAAAATACAGATATGTATTTTGGAAAAATAGAGGATTTTAATAACCTTTTCAGATAATTTTGGATATTTTTCTTTGATACTACTCCAAAACCCCAAAAGTAGTAGTTTCTTAAAGGTTAATAACAATATAGAATCTGAGACCAACTGATTTGGTAACATCCATTAATCTACATTTTTATTATTTTTAATGGATTTATTAATCTATCTTAATTTTTATCCATTATTTTGATGGACCATTTAGCAATGCATGATTTGATATAATCACTCATTGGTTGTTTGGAAAATAGTGGTTCACTGAGTTATACAGATCTCCTAATCTTCCAAATGTGAACTCCTTTCATGGTATAATGAGGAAATCACATTTCTGATATCCTTGATATCAGCAGAGGTTTTTAAGTACTGAGAAGTTTCCAAGCTCATGGTGGCAGATACAAATTTCCCAATACTGTAATTTTTGGTTGAAAGTTCAAATTTAT
>NW_011494775.1:3560789-3566749 GCF_000754665.1 Bison bison bison | reverse complement strand
CAACATAACATCACAGTTACTTTTCTTGAAGTGACAAGTTCATTTCATTTCTTTTCAAGAAAACGTCCACCATATTCTCAGGGCTGCATTGTGACTTTCCTGGGCCTCAGGCATTCTTACCTTCTTGGGCTCATTTAAAAACAAAAATCCTCCAGCACTGGTGTAAAGACAAGTATATTAGCATGAAATATACAACTATGCCTAGTGGGGATTTCAGCCTGGTACACACCAGAGTCTGAACAGTTCAATCACAGTTCATCTGTCAGGCAGGCTCACCTTCGCCATAAGGAATAGAGCCAAGGCCCACATGACTTTATGGACCATGAAAGTGTTCCCATTTCTTTAAAATCAGAAGAAGAAAATGAAATTCACTTCTTTTAGATCAAATATTTTAATATATAACATTCATACATTTGTCCCTATGCCAACACAGTTGTAAAATATAATCTTTATATCTTTTTATAAAGGAAAGGGCCCGCAAAGACAAAAGTGCCTGGAGCTGATGAAAATATTAACATAGCCCTGCTGTCTATTGTCGTTTCAAGTAAAATGGTGTTTCGTGAAAAAAGCAGCTAGTTTAGCCCACAATTCAATCACACAAATGCTTTTCCTTAAGGCAACCATCCTAGTGTGTTAAATAGCTGAACATGAAAAGTGAAAGTGGTTCAGTTGTGTCCTACTCTTTGCGACCCCACGGACTATACAGTCCATGGAATTCTCTAGGCCAGAATATTGTAGTGGGTAGCCTTTCCCTTCTCCAGGGGATCTTCCCAACCCAGGGATCGAACCCCAGGTCTCCCGCATTGCAGGTGGATTCTTTACCAGCTAAGCCACAAGGGAAGCCCAAGAATACTGGAGTGGGTAGCCTATCCCTTTTCCAGCAGATCTTCCTGACCCAGGAAGTAATTCACATATACTTCTCACGTGGTCACAGAGAACATTTTAAAATGTAAAGTATGTTCTGAAGGGTTGAGATCAATAAAATTAGTAATTTTTACTGCTTTATTGTGGAGAAGGAAACGGCAACCCACTCCAGTATTCTTGCCTGGAGAATCCCCATGGACAGAGGAGTCTGAAGGGCTGCAGTCCATGGGGTCTCAAAGAGTCAGACATGACTGAGTGACTAAACAACAACAATTGCTTTATCAAGGACATTCTTAAATGAACTACTGGGATTTTTTTTTTTCTGGCAGTGCTTGGCAATAAAGGATAAAATGATTATTAGTACAGTTTGGTGTCATTGCTGATATGTGCTAAGTCATCAGCAGTTTTACCCACAATTGTTTCTGCACCACTGGTGCAAAGATCAAGACAATGAAAAAGCTAAATATTGTCTTAACATTATCACAAAAAGTTTGAATTTTGTGAACGCCTGCAAAGGGTCACAGTGACCTTCAGCGATCAGCAGACCCCATTTTGGGAACCACTATTCCAAACATCCTGGGTTGTACCATCACTTTAAGTGATGTCGCTCAGTCGTGTCCGATTCTTTGCAACCCCATGGACTGTAGCCTAACAGGCTCCTCCATTCATGGGATTTTCCAGGCAAGAATACTGGAGTGGGTTGCCATTTCCTTCGCCAGGAGATCTTCCCAACCCGGGGATTGAACCCAGGTCTCCCGCATTGTAGGCAGCCACTTTACCATCTGAGCCACCAGGGAAGTCCAATCACTTAGTTAACCGATTATTATTGGTTATTGCTGTTGTTACTGTTTTTCTTTCAGGCAGTTTTGCATTCTATTAGAAAAACCTGATGCATGTCCTTAGCAATACATCTTAGTGCACATCTGACGGCTGAAGGTTAATTCTTAGAAGTGGAACTGCTGGATCAAAGATCCACAGTTTAAAAGCTTTAACGCAGGTAGCCAAGTGGCCCTCCAGAGATCCTGGGACTGGGCTGGCAATGGGCAGGGCTGAGCATTCCT
Source organism: Bison bison bison (assembly GCF_000754665.1). Lineage (NCBI taxonomy): Eukaryota > Metazoa > Chordata > Mammalia > Artiodactyla > Bovidae > Bison > Bison bison. The sequence continues at coordinate 3,564,824 of NW_011494775.1, read as the reverse complement.
GCATTTTCCCAGCACCTCTTAGCCCCGCCCTGACTATTCTCCAAGACCTTTGATGATCTGAGAGTCAAATGGTGGGGTGTCACCATTCCCCTGGTTTAGGTTGACCTTATTTGTGACCTTATTTGTGGGCAGAGAGAGGTCTCTAGTTAGTTCCCAAGCTTCTGATCAAGCCAAGGGGTGGCTGTGGGTGTGTGGGTGTAGATGTGCACGTGTACGCGTAGGAATCCCAGGAAAGAAAGAAACTGCTCTCCACCACTCTCTGCCTCCACAAGCAAACAGATGCACCCTTTTCTACGGAACAGATGCACCACTGTCTCTTCCATTGGAGCCTTTCTAACTTACTTGATTACTTCAGAGATAAGTTGTCTCACTTTGATCTGTAATTAGCGGCAACATCTGACTCTTACCCCGGTTCTCAACAATCCCCACCCCCTCCTGTCTTTGTTAAGCAGTTAATGCCTTTCTTTAAGAGAAGTACAGGTGAATATTTACCCTTGATTGAAAGTAACAAAGGGACCAAGGAAAACCATCCTCTGGTGTAGGAGGGGCTGTATTACTTTTTTCCAGACCTACAGGCATCTCAAGATTTAAATATTTTCCCACCCACCCCCAGGTTAGAGCTGGATTGAAAATATGGTTTGAAAAATTCAGGCTACCAGAAGAGCAGTGGTGCTCAAAGAGACCTTTGGGGGTCCCTGAGATCCTTTAATGGGGTCTGTGTGTCAAGACTACGTTTATAATAATACTAAGGCTTTATTTGCCTTTTTCACTGTGTTTACATTTGCACTGATAGTATAAAAAGCACTGGTGGATAAGACCATGTCTTAGCATAAATCAAGGCAGTGTCCCAAACTGTTAGCAGTCATAGAATTCTTTAACACACACACAGTTTCACTTAAGAATTAAAAGTGTCTTTAAATGAGCAGATTTAAAAATTTTGAAAGCTTGTGTCTGCTACCATGAGCTTGACAGCTGACAGCTTCCTGAAACTTCAGAACCTTTCTGATAATATTGGTGATGGTATTTTAAGTAAAATAATTTTCTTATATTGTATCATAAAAATCTGTTAACATTGGGAAAAATCTTAAATATCTTAGAGATATATAATATAGTACAACTTAGTGAACTAATATTTTCCAAATGACTAATGTATGATGTTACAACATTATGCATTGGCTAAAAAAAATCCATCCAAAGTGAAAGAAAAACCAATGGGTTTAATGGCACAGAGTATGAAAAGTCCAGTGATATGCTTTAATATCACTACCTTTAAGAAACTACCATTTGTTGAGTTTGGATGTAGAATCAGAGAACAATATCCATAATTATCTGAAAAGGTTATTACTGGGTTGGCCAAAGAGGTCTTTCAGTTTTTTCTGTAACATCTGATGGAAAAACCCAAATGAACTTTTTGGCCAACCCAATATAATACTCATCTCTCGACTACATTCAAAACAAAACAAAACTTTGCATGGGAAAAGAAAACCACCATAATAAAGTCAGAAGACAAATGACAAACTAGAAGAAAATACTGGCAAGATATAACACAGGTAAAAGTTATTATCCTTATCTTAATCTGCTTAGGCTGCCATAGCAAAATACCATAAACTGGGTGACTTAAATAATATAAATTTTCTCACAGTTCTGGAAACTGGGAAGTCCAAGATCAAGGTTTTGGTACAGGTCAGTTTCTGATAAAAGCTCTCTTCCAGGTCACATGGCCACTTGTCTTCACATGAATTTTCCTCTGTGCATATATACAGGGAGGGAGGGAGAGAGAGAGAGAAGAGGTTACTCTGGTGCCTCCTGTTATAAGGACACTAATCCTGTTGGATTAAAGCCCCATCCTTATGATCTCATTTAAACTTAATTACCTCCTAAAGGCCTTACCTCAAAATATAGTCACATGGGGGGTTAGAGCCTCAATATGAATTTGGAGTGGGGGAGACACAATTCAGTCCATAGCAGTCATATAAATGTATCTTCAGAAAACTGGGGGAGGAGATTTAAAATTCTATTGAAAAATGCTCAAATGATACAATCAATTAACAAAAGAAATAAAAATGGTGCTTAGACTTCTCTGGTAGTCCAGTGGTTAAGAATCCACCTGCCAAGGCAGGGGACTTGGGTTCAGTCCCTGGTCTGGGAAGATTCCACACGCCGTGGGGCAACTAAGCCCATGTGTCGCAACTACTGAAGCCCACAGGCCCTAGAGCGCGTGCTCTGCAAGACGAAGACACTGCAATGAGAAGCTCGTGCACCACTAGAGCAGTCTCTGCTCACTGCAACTAGAGAAAGCTCGTGCGCAGCAATGAAGATCTAGCCCGCCCGAAAAGAAATAATTTTTTAAATGGTGCTTAAAATATGAAAAGATGTTCAACTTCACTCATAAGAAAACTATAAATAAATATACACCTAGATATTTCTCACTTATCAGACTAACAAAGGTTCAAAAGCTTGAAACTGCATTCTGTTGGCACAGCTGTAGGAAACAGGCTCTCATACATTCCTGGTAGATATACAAACTATTACAGACCTATGGAGGGGAATTTTACAATATTTAATAAAAGTATCTCTGCATTTACCCTTAACCAAGCAATTCTGCTTTTAGAATTTACCCTGAAAATGCACCCCAGTGATACAAAAATGCCTGCTCATGAGATTTTTCACTGCTTCATTATTTGTAATTGCAAAATATTGACCAATACCTAAGTATCCAAGCATATAAGATTGGTTGAATCAACTCTGATACATGTACATAGTATACAGTACACACTGTAAAAATTAAGGATGAAGATCTCTATGAACTGATTATGGGGTGATTTCCAGGAGATATTGTTAAATGAAAAAAACAAAGAGCAAAGAAGCATATATAGTGTGCTATATTTTGTATAAGAAAGAAGGAAAACGAAGAAACATACATAGGGGCTTCCCTCGTGGCTCAGTGGTAAAGAATCCACCTGCAAATGCAGGAAACATGGGTTCAGTCCCTGGTCCAGGAAGACAGTCCACATGCTGCAGAGCAACTAAGCCCGCACCACAACTGCTGAGCCCCTGCTCTGCAACAAGAGAAGCCACTGCAGCGAGAAGCACACGCCACAACTGGAGCTTAGACTCTGCTCACTACAACCAGAGAAGAGTCCACACAGCAATGAAGACCCAGCACAGCCAAGACAAATAAAGGAAAATAGTTAAAGGAAATAAAAACATACATATATCTCTACAAATAGAAATGAGCATGCATGCCTACTTAGTTGTGTCCAACTCTTTTGCAATCCCATCGACTGTAGCCCGTCAGGCTCCTCTTTCCATGAGATTTCCCAGGCGAGAATATTGGAGTGGGTTGCCCTTTCCTTCTCCAGGGGATCTTTCCCACCCAGGGATCAAACCCATGTCTCTTGCATTGGCGTGCAGATTCTTTACCATTGAGCCACCTGGGAAGCCCACAATAGAAAACACAGAAGGGATAAACCAGAAAACAAAGAACATATTTACCTATAAGGGATAATGGGTAGAAAGCAAGGGAGATGGATAAAATTTCTCTGAGTATATTTTGCACACTTTTGGCTTTTGGAAGTATGTTAGAGTTCTATATATTCAAAAACTAAAATTATTATTTATTAGAATGAACAAGGAGAACATTCCTAAAACTGAAATCAAACTAATACCAATGAACTCAATTGTGTTCCAAATGAATACCATAATCGTACTGAATGCAGACGGCAAAGAAACAATCAACTTTCCATGGTGGCTCAGTGGTAAAGAATCCGCTGACCAATGCAGGAGATGCAGGTTCGATCCTTGGGTCAGGAAGATACCCTGGAGAAGGAAATGGCAACCCACTCCGGTATTCGCACAATTGCCCTCATCTCACACGCTAGTAAAGTAATGCTTAAAATTCTCCAAGCCAGGTTTCAGCAATACATGAACCGTGAACTTCCAGATGTTCAAGCTGATTTTAGAAAAGGCAGAGGAACCAGAGATCAAATTGCCAACATCCGCTGGATCATTGAAAAAGCAAGAGATTTCCAGGAA
>NW_011494775.1:3560078-3560549 GCF_000754665.1 Bison bison bison | reverse complement strand
GACTCTTGAGAGTCCCTTGGACTGCAAGGAGATCCATCCAGTCCATCCTAAAGGAGATCAGTCCTGGGTGTTCATTGGAAGGACTGATGTCGAAGCTCAAACTCCAATACTTTGGCCACCTGGTGTGAAGAGCTGACTCATTTGAAAAGACCTTGACGCTGGGAAAGATTGAGGGCAGGAGGAGAAGGGGATGACAGAGGATGAGATGGTTGGATGGCATCACCGACTCAATGGACATGGGTTTGGGTGGACTCCGGGAGTTGGTGATGGACAGGGAGGCCTGTCATGCTGCAGTTCATGGGGTCGCCAAGAGTCGGACATGACTGAGTGACTGAACTGAACTGAACTGGTATTCTTGCCTGGGGAATCCCATGGACAGAGGAGCCTAGTGGGCTACAATCCATGGGGTCGCAAAAGAGTCAGACACAATTTAGCGACTGAACAACAACAAATCTGATACTTTGTCTGTGG
>NW_011494775.1:3558415-3559978 GCF_000754665.1 Bison bison bison | reverse complement strand
ACGCCATGGAATGCAGCATGCCAGGCTTCCCTGTCCCTCACTGTCTCCCTGAGTTTGCTCAAACTCATGTCCATTGAGTCGGTGATGCCATCCAACCATCTCATCCTCTGTCACCCTCTTCTGCCCTCAGTCTTTCCCAGCATCAGGGTCTTTTCTAATGAGTTGGCTCTTTGCATCAGGTGGCCAATGTATGGAGATTCAGTTTCAGCATCAGTCTTTCCAATGAATATTCAGGGATGATTTCCTTTAGGATTGACTGGTTTGACCTCATTGCTGTGCAAGGGATGGTCAAGAGTCTTTTCCAACAAATTCCAAAGCATCAATTTTCAGTACTCAGCCTGCTTTATGCTCCAATTCTCACATGTGTACATGACTACTGGAAAAACCATAGCTCTGACTGGTCAGAACTTTGTCGGCAAAGTGATGTCTTTGCTTTTTAATATGCTGCTTAGATTTGTTATAGCTTTCCTTCCAAGGACCAGGAGTATTTTAATTTCATGGCTGCAGTTACCCTTCATGATGATTCGGAAGCCCAAGAAAATAAAATCTGTCACTGGTTCTACTTTTCCCCCTATATATACATATACACACATATTAATAATATATATCAGTTCAGTTCAGTCACTCAGTCATGTCCTACTCTTTGCAACCCCATGGACTGCAGCACACCAGGCCTCCCTGCCCATCACCAACTCCCAGAGTTTACTCAAACTCATGTACATTGGGTTGGTGGTACCATCCAACCATCTCATCCTCTGTCGTCCCCTTCTCCTCCTGCCTTCAATCTTTCCGAGCATCGGGGTCTCTTCAAATGAGTCAATTTATCGCATCAGGTGGCCAAAGTATTGGAGTTTCAGCTTCAACATGAGTCCTTCCAATGAATATTCAGGACTGATTTCCTTTAGGATGGACTGGTTGTATCTCCTTGCAGTCTAAGGGACTCTCAAGAGTCTTCCCCAACATCACAGTTCAAAAGCATCAATTCTTCGGCGGTCAACTTTCTTTATAGTCCAATTCACACATCCATACATGACCACTGGAAAAACCATAGCTTTGACTAGATGGACCTTTGTTGGCAAAGTAATGTCTTTAATTTTTAATATGCTTGTCTTCCAAGGAGCAAGAGTCTTTTAATTTCATGGCTGCAGTCACCATCTGCAGTGATTTTGGAGCCCAAAAAAATACAGTCTGTCACTGTTTCCCTATCTATTTGCCATGAAGTGATGGGATCAGATGCCATGATCTTAGTTTTCTGAATGTCGAGTTTTAAGTTTACTTTTTCACTCTCCTCTTTCATCAAGAGGCTCTTTATTTCTTCTTTGCTTTCTGCCATAAGGGTAGTGTCATCTGCATATCTGAGTTTATTGATATTTCTCCCGGCAATCTTGATTCCAGCTTCTGCTTCATCTGCCCCAGTGTTTTGCATGATGTACTCTGCATATACGTTAAATAAGTAGGGTGACAATATACAGCCTTGACATACTCCTTTCCTCATTTGGAACCAGTCTGTTGTTCCATGTTCAGTTCTAACTGTTGCTTCCTGACCTGCATACAAATTTCTCA
>NW_011494775.1:3557480-3558315 GCF_000754665.1 Bison bison bison | reverse complement strand
CCTGGGGAATCCCATGGACAGAGGAGCCTAGTGGGCTACAATCCATGGGGTCGCAAAAGAGTCAGACACAATTTAGCGACTGAACAACAACAAATCTGATACTTTGTCTGTGGTGAGAAAGGGAGTTATGGAAGATTTACAAACAAAACCTGAACCATTTTTATTGAGTTTGGTATTTTGCAGTGCTGTAGGAAAATCGATTCTAAAACAATTTTCTATCTATTATAGGTTTTAGGAAAAAGGGTAAATGTGGGTTCTCAGCAGTAGGGAAATGAGGGATGTAAAAATATAGAATGCAGGAAGGCAAGAAACAGCCCTACAGGGATGAATGGGAACTGGAAATACCAGGTGAACTCATTTCTAAAATAGGTGTATGTAAATGTGCACGTGTCTATACCTACATATGTGCACACACATATATCTACATCTGTATGTAGATATCTACATGTGTCTTACACACGCATATATTACCTAGCTCTGTATGCTGAAAAGAAACCCCTGGGGCAATTACCATATCTATCATACAGATCTCGATTCTAATACCATTTCCTACTAAAAGCAGCTAGGGCTCCTTGGAGAAATGGTTCATTCTAGAGTTGGGGCAGGAAGTACATAAAATGAGACTGGAATATCTTGTTATCCTTAATATAGGGAAATATACATGCACAGGTACACACACTCAAAAAACGATGGGAGCCAGTTTAAGAAGGAGGCTCCCTTGGGCCAAATTTGGGACAATTGAGGGATTTGTGAATCCACACTGATTATAAAAAGATAATACATGTACAAATATGTAATATTTATTTATAATATAATATATACATATATTGTTGTT
>NW_011494775.1:3556653-3557233 GCF_000754665.1 Bison bison bison | reverse complement strand
GATCAGGTGGTCTGGTATTCCCAGCTCTTTCAGAATTTTCCACAGTTTATTGTGATCCACACAGTCAAAAGCTTTGACATAGTCAATAAAGCAGCAGTAGATGCTTTTCTGCAACTCTCTTGCATTTTCAATGATCCAGCGGATGTTGGCAATTTGATCTCTGGTTCCTCTGCCTTTTCTAATCCATCTTGAATATCTGGAAGTTCAAGGTTCACGTATTGCTGAAGCCTGGCTTGGCGAATTTTGAGCATTGCTTTGCTAGCGTGTGAGATGAATGCAATTGTGCGGTAGTTTGGACATTCTTGGCATTGCCTTTCTTTGGGATTGGAATGAAAACTAATCTTTTCCACTCCTGTGGCCACTGCTGAGTTTTCCAAATTACCTAGCATATTGAGTGCAGCACTTTCACAGCATCTTCTTTTAGGATTTGAAACAGCTCAACAGAATTCCATCACCTCCACTAGCTTTGTTCATAGTGATGCTTTCTAATGCCCATTTGACTTCACATTCCAGGATGTCTGGCTCTAGGTGAGTGATCACACCATCATGATTATCTGGGTCATGAAGATCTTTTTTGTAT
>NW_011494775.1:3554872-3556453 GCF_000754665.1 Bison bison bison | reverse complement strand
CCTTTTCTCCTTTGCCTTTAGCTTCTCTTCTTTTCTCAGCTATTTGTAAGGCCTCCTCAGACAATCATTCTGCCTTTTTGCATTTCTTTTTCTTGGGGATGGTCTTGATCCCTGCCTCTTATACAATATCACAAACCTCTGTCCATAGTTCTTCAGGCACTCTGTCTATCAGATCTAATCCTTTGAATCTATTTGTCATTTCCACTGTATAATCATAAAGGATTTGATTTAGGTCAGCACCTGAATGGTCTAGTGGTTTTCCCGACTTTCTTCAATTTAAGTCAGAATTTGGCAACAAGGAATTCATGATCTGAGCCACAGTCAGCTCCTGGTCTTGTTTTTGCTGACTGTATAGAGCATCTCCATCTTTGGCTGCAAAGAATATAATCAATCTGATTTCAGGTTTGACCATCTTGTAAAGTCCATGTGTAGTGTCTTCTATTGTGTTGTTGGAAGAGGGTATTTGCTATAACCAGTGCATTCTCTTGGCAAAACTGTGTTAGCCTTTGACCTGCTTCATTTTGTATTCCAAGTCCAAATTTGCCTGTTACTCCAGGTATCTCTTGACTTCCTACTTTCCTACAGTTATACATATATTTATTCTTTTATAGATTCCTTTTCATTTTATTTCTTTAAAAAACTAACATTAGTTTTTTTCTTTTAATAAAGACTGCTGACAACTAATTCTCTCATATTTTCTTCCTTAAAATCTTAAAATGTCTTTATTTCATTTTCATTAATAAATTCTATTATGCAAAAATTCATACATTTACAAAGTAAGCAGGAAAATACAATTAACTCCAGTATATTCATCACTTATCTACAACAATTAAATTCTGTCATTGTCTATACTTCCAAACTCCCCAACCTGACGGTGATTTTTAACAGTTCTTTTAAGGTAAAATACACATGCATAAAAGTGCACACATTTTACTGTGCAATTCTGACAAGTGCATACATCACTTAATTGCTTCCTTTACCATGATACAGAATATTTTCATCACCTTAGAAAATTCCCTTGAGTCCCTTTGCAGTTAATCTCTACCTCTGGAGGCAACCATTGTTTTGATGTTTTTCTTCGTATTGATTTTGACTGTTTTAGAACTTCATAAAAGTGAAGTTAGAGAGTATGTCTCTTTTGCCTTCAGTTGTTTTTGCTTAGGATATCAATCCATGTTGCTGTGCGCATTGATTGTTTTTACTGTTGAATATCCCCACATTGTATAAATATATCATGATTTGTTTATCCACTCTCCTGTTGATGAATATTTGGTTTTGAAGGTTTTTTTTTTTCCAATTTTTTGTTATTGTGAATAAAGACATGTGGCACATTCTTATACAAGTTGGTTTATGGATGTATGTTTTTTTAATCTCTTGGATAAATAAGTAGGATTGGAACGGCTAGGTCAAAGTGTTTAAGTGCATATTTAACTTGCTAAGAAATTGCCAGAGTTTTTCACAAAATGGCCATATTCCTTCATGTTCCTACTAGTGACATGAGAGATTGGGTAGCTCTACATTCTTGCCACTTTCCTGCTGCTGCTGCTAAGTTGCCTTAGTCGTGTCCGACTCTGTGCGACC
>NW_011494775.1:3554577-3554772 GCF_000754665.1 Bison bison bison | reverse complement strand
TGTTGAGCTTTAAGCCAACTTTTTCACTCTCCACTTTCACTTTCATCAAGAGGCTTTTGAGTTCCTCTTCACTTTCTGCCATAAGGGTGGTGTCAACTTTGTATCTGAGGTTATTGATATTTCTCCCAGCAATCTTGATTCCAGCTTGTGCTTCTTCCAGCCCAGGGTTTCTCATGATGTACTCTGCATATAAGT
>NW_011494775.1:3552412-3554477 GCF_000754665.1 Bison bison bison | reverse complement strand
ACTGCAGCCTACCAGGCTCCTCCGCCCATGGGATTTTCCAGGCAAGAGACTGGAGTGGGGTGCCATCGCCTTCTCTGGCCACTTTCCTAATGTCTTGTAATGTTGAGCACTTTTTCACAAACTTAATGGCCATTCAAATATCTTCCTTTGTGAAATGCCTGTTGAGTCTCTCGCTTATTTTTATGGGGTTGTTTTTCCTTTAAATTATTAACTTATAGGAGTTTTTATGTTTTCTGAATATAAGTTCTTTCCAAGTTATCTTGAAGATATTTTCTTCCAGTCTGCGACTTGCCTGTTTATTTTCTTCCTGGTGTCTTTTGATGAACAGTTTTGCTTTTGATAAACTACACTCAATCAATGATTTCTTTTATAGTTATATCTTTCTAGTTCTGAGAAGACTTTGTCTAGCCTCAGATCATGAAGATATTTTCCTTACTATTTTATAGTTATAGCTGTTACATTTAGGTTTATGATCCATGGCAAATTAAATCTTATATATAGTGTGAGGTAGGGAGGTAAAGTTTCATTTGATCTCATATGGATATGTAGTTGTTCTAACACCGTTTGATGAAAAGACTTCTCTTTCCCCACTGGTTTGATTTGGCATCTTTACTGAAAATGAATTGACCACATACATGTCTCTTGAAAATAATGTGGATTCTGAACTCATTTGGTAAAAATTTCTCCCCTCAATAAATCTTATATCCTTTTACCTCTATTGCCTCTTTCTCTAATGCTTTTGAAAATGATTTTTTTATAAGTTGTCTGTGTTTCCAGGTTTTTGTTTTTTTTTTACTGGGAGCACTGCCTTGCCACAAACTACTTCACGCATCTGGAAGTGGACCTCTTAGTGCTGAATATGCTGTTGATATTCTAACTTCGTGGTGACAGATGCTCTTTTCTCTTCTATGAATTCTGGGTTAACAATTTCCTTCTAGGTCCAGGTTTACTATATCCCATAATATCTTAGCTGTTCCATAACAAAATTCTATAGCCCGGATGGATTAAACAACAAACTGTATTTTCTCAAGTTTTGGAGACTGAGATTCCAAGGTCAAGGTGTGAAGAGATTTAAAGCCTGGTGAGGGCCCTTTTCTTGGTCTATACACCTTCCTTCTGTATCCCCATGTGGTGAAAACAGAGAGGGGTCTTGTCTCTTCCTCTTCTTCTAAGGGTACCACTCTCACCATGAGAACTCCATGTCAGCTCATCTAAATCTTAATTACCTCCCAAAGGCCCTGCCTCCAATACCATCACACTGGGGATTAGGGCTTCAACCCATGAACTCTGAGGAGACACAAACATTCAGTCCACAGCTCATGAGTTTTAGTATGTTGTATTTTCATTATGATTCAGTTAGTTTCTCCTCTCCCTTGTGACATTCTTCTGACCCAAGATTTATTTAGAAGTATATTGTTTAATTTCCAAACATTTGGGTATTTTCTAGTAAGTTTATTGCTATTGATTTTTAGCTTAATTCTACTATGGTTAGAGAATATCTTCTGTATGATTTCAGTTCTTTGAAATTTGCTTTATGGCTCAACATATGTTCAATTTTGGCAAATGTTCATATACACTTGAAAAGAATGTACAGTCAACCCCTGAACAACCAGCGGGTTAGGAGCACTGACTCTGCACAGAAGCACAAATCCTAGTATAATTTTACAGTCAGTCCTCCATATCCAGTCTTACATCCTTGGATTCAACCAACAACAAACTGTATAGTACTGTAGTGTGAAGTGAAGTGAAAGTCGCTCAGTCGTGTCAGACTCTTTGAGACCCCATGGACTATACAGATCAGATCAGTTGCTCAGTCATGTCCAACTCTTTGTGACCCCATGAATCGCAGCACGCCAGGCCTCCCTGTCCATCATCAACTCCTGGAGTTCACTCAGACTCACGTCCATCGAGTCAGTGATGCCATCCAGCCATCTCATCCTCTGTCGTCCCCTTCTCCTCCTGCCCCCAATCCCTCCCAGCATCAGAGTCTTTTCCAATGAGTCAACTCTTCGCATGAGGTGGCCAAAGTACTGGAGTTTCAGCTTTAGCATCATTCCTTCCAAAG
>NW_011494775.1:3544445-3552033 GCF_000754665.1 Bison bison bison | reverse complement strand
ATCTCCAGCAATCTTGATTCCAGCTTGTGCTTCTTCCAGCCCAGGGTTTCTCATGATGTACTCTGCATATAAGTTAAATAAGCAGGGTGACAGTATACAGCCTTGACGTACTCCTTCCTATTTGGAACCAGTCTGTTGTTCCATGTCCAGTTCTAACTGTTGCTTCCTGACCTGCATACAGGTGTCTCAAGAGAAAGTGATAGTGAGAATGAGAAGTGGTAGTAGATCCATTATTTAGGTCAACTTTTTTTTTTATTATATGGCTCAATTTTTTTTAATCCTGATTTTTATCTACTTTTTCTAACAGTTGCTGAGAGGAGTCTATTAGTATTTAAGTCTCCCATTGTAGTTGTAGGCTTGTCTTTTTAGTTCTGTCCAGTTTTGCTTTTTATGTTTAGAGCCTCTTGTAAAGTGCAGACAAATTTGGAATCGTTATATATTTCTGGTGGATTGACCCTTTTTAAAAAATTCATAATCCCTTTTTATTTCCTTTAATGCTTTGTTTTGAAGTCTGCTTAGCTACACCAGTTTTATTTTAGTTATTGTTTGAATTGAGTGTCTTTTTCCATCTGCATTTTAAAAATACTTCTGTATCCTTATAATTATACTATTTAAAGAAACATTTGGTTAATGTTGTTTCTAAATCTACTCTTAGACTTTTACTTGTAGCATTTTCTTCATTCATACTTAATTTTATAACTGATATTTAGGTTTCAGCATTACAACTTACTATTTATTTTCTATTTGTCCTACCTCTTTTACATTCCATTTCTTTCCATATTCTTTCATATTAACTATTATTATTTTTTTTTCCTCTCTATTGACTGTGACACATTCAGTTTCTATTCTGTTGGTGATCAACCTAGAGACTCATCATGTCTTCAGTTCAGTCGCTCAGTCGTGTCCAACTCTTTGCAACCCCATGAATCACAGCACGTCAGGCCTCCCTGTCCATCATCAACTCCTGGAGTTCACTCAAACTCATGTCCATTGAGTCGGTGATGCCATCCAGCCATCTCATCCTCTGTCGTCCCCTTCTCCTCCTGCCCCCAATCCCTCCCAGCATCAGAGTCTTTTCCAATGAGTCAACTTTTCACATGAGGTGGCCGAAGTATTGGAGTTTCAGCTTTAGCATCATTCCTTCCAAAGAATATCCAGGACTGATCTCCTTCAGAATGGACTGGTTGGATCTCCTTGAAACATGTCTTACGATTTATTAAAATCTAACATAAATAAATATTTTAGCAATTTTCCAGGCAATACAAGAATTTTAAGATATCTTAACTCTGTGTATCCCCATCCTTTTGCCTTTGAGCTACTGCTGTGCTTTAATTATGTAATATATGTGTTTATTAGTATTTAATATGCATAGAGTTTAATTACAAGTGATGTTAAATGTATGTTTATAATCCCACAAGTCATTATTATTATTCATGTTTTCAACAGAGAAAATTCATTTGGTTTAACCTACCTGTTTACTTTTTTAAAAACAAAATTGTATTTTAGGATAGTTTTAAATTTACAGAAAAGTGGCAATGATACTACAGACAGTTCTGTATACCTTGCTCCCACTATGCCCTATTGATAACAATTTATATTACTGAGGTATATCTGTAACACTTAAAGAACCAACACTGGTATGTCACTATTAACTACACTTCACACTTTATTTGGTTCCCATTAGTTTTTTCCTAATGTTCCTTTTCTGTTCCAGAATACTACATTTAGTCATCACATCTTATCTGGTCTGTGACAGTATCAAATTTTCCTTCTTGTGGACGACTTTGGGAGTTTTGAGAACTGGTGTTTTGTAGAGTTCAGTATACCCTCCTTTACACACATTCTCCTTTCTCTGACTCCCTCCCTTTCTTCCTCACTCCAGCTTCCCCTGCAAGTGTGTTTCCTAGCAAAGTGACAGCATGCAAGTTTTTGCCTCTGGCTCTGTCTTCTAGAAAATCTGGGCTGAGACCTTCTTGTTCTAGGTAGCAGATCTTTGAAATCCCCACTGAAAACCTGGGCTGTTCATCGCATCTTCTCCTGACTGGCAGGTCTGAGTCCAACTTTTGTTCCTGCAACCTGGTGAGAGGCTATCAACAGTTCTATGCTTTCTCATCAGTGCTTCAGTCAAAAAGTCCCAACTGGCAAACATCTCAAGGAGATAGGGATGCCAAATACTGGGCTCAGATTCCTGGCTTCCCCTTCTCTTTGAGATCTTGCTTCTGGAAATCTTTTGTTGCTCTTTAATGCCATCAAACAGTTTAAAATATTATATATATATATATAATTTCTGTCTCCTTTTCTAGTTATTTTCAGCTAGAAGCTTGGTCTGGAAGAAAGCTGGTCCCCCACCCAACCACCCATTCCAGGAAGCAGAACTCACAGCCTTGGGTTTTAATAGGAAACCACAGGGTATTGCTAGAGAAACTGCTGTTTCCTTATAAACTCTTGCAGGCCCCCAGCCCAAGTGAAAACAAAATGGGACTCTGTCCTCTCATGTGCTTCTCCTTTTATTTCTGTTTTTTCCCCCCAGTGCCTGTTTTCTAACAGCTCTGTATGTTTATTTGGTGGAAGGTAGCTTCAGCACAATTTTTCCTTACGTCACGCAGCTGGATCTTTCGGTGGGAGAATTTTTAGATATGAGGGGAAAATACAAGCAGAGGTAGTCCTTGGAACAACTGCAAGGGAGATGGAGGTGGAGGCATGTATCTCAAAGAAGCTTTCCTGACTGTTCCCCATCCCATCACCCAGAGACCTCCCACAATCCTCGTGTCAGCTTGACTTTTTTCATAAATATTGACTTCACTTCTCCATTTCACAAGGACTGTTACTATACGTACATCAGCTATTATATAGTATTGCCCTCTGGTGGTACAGAGGTGTTAGCCCTGTAGTGAACATATCCAGAATGCAGCTGTTCTGAGAACTTTGTCAACAAAGGAGATGGCAGAACAATTTAAAAAAAAAGAGACAGAGGACTTGCCAAGTCTCATATCTTACAATGAATCTTATCTCTTTGCTCTCTTGCCCTAACTCATCTGGGAATCTAGTAAACAGTACCTATTACAACTGTTTCTGAATTAAAAGTCAATTGGTAACAGGCAAGAGGCCACTTTGGCTTCTCAGATTTTTAAAAATTCTTCAGGGATGGCTCTATGTTGCGAAAATAGGGGCGATCTGGAGACCAGGATTTGTCTAGTTTCAGAATGATTCTTGTCTTATTTAGACTAACTGCTGTAACAAGTAAGCAATGCATTTCAACACTTTACACAATAAAGTTTACTTCTTGCTTGTACAATGTCCATCATTGGTTTACCTGATCAGGTGACTTTTCTACATGGCTTTCCTCCACATTATGTCACAGGGACCTGGACTCCTGTCTTACAGAAAAGAAAGTCCTCTTCAGAGAACTCTTCAATTAGCCAGTGGACATGAAAAGTAATCAAGGGTTGTACATGGAAGGGTTTATGGGTCAAACAAGGAATCTGTATCCATCACTTCAACCCACTCAGGGTATTCCACTGGCCAGAATCCAGTCACGTGACTGCGCCCACCTGCAAGGGTGGCTAGGAAGTATAGCTCAGTGCTTGCCACAGGCCTCATTTGTATGTGTATGTGTATGTGTATGTGTTTGTTATTCTGCCTTCTGAAGCAAAAGTAAAAGCAATGTCTTTGCTTTTGCCAAAGAGCCCCTAAACCTTCTTGGCTTTTTCACTCCTCAGTTTTAAAAAACCGTGAATTAACAGCAGCACTGGAAATGGTTTGTTCAGGCTTTTAAGACTGGGAGAAAAATACTTCTAAATTAAAACATGGAATAGTTTCCTGGTCCTGCGTGAAGTCTAATCAGTCAACACTATTTTATTTTTTATTAAGGTAACATTGGTTTATAATATTATGTAAGTTTCATGTGTACAACACTGTATTTTTACTTCTGTATACCCTACAGTGTACTTACCTCCAAAGATTTAGTTTCCATCCATCACTATAAAGTTGGTTCCCTTTACCCATCTCTCCCCTCCCCTTGCCCCTGTTCCTCTGGTAAGCACTACTCTGTTCTCTGTATCTGTGTGTTGTTTTCACTTGGTTTGGTTAGTTCACTTATTTTGGGTTTTTTGTTTTGTTTTTTAAATTCCACATGTAAGTGACCATACAGTATTCATCTTCTTCCGTCTGACTTATTTTACTAAGCATAATACTCTCTAGGTTCATCCATGTTGTTGCAAATCAGCCCACATTATTTTTTAACTAAACTTTTTCATTGAAATCTATATAATATTAAAAAAAGAAAAGAATCCATAAATAACCAGCTCGGTGAATTTTCACAGGGTCAATACAGACATGTGACAATCACCCAGATCAAGAAATAAAAAATGAACATGACCATGATCTCAGAAGCTAACAAGTAAGGGTTGGGGAGGATTTCTTAGTGATGAAGTAATTCTAGCAGCACTGAGTTTGGGCTATGATACCGCCTCCATTAAATATTAGCTCCAAAGTTGAGAAGAAGATAAAGAAGCCTGGGTTCTGCCTTCCCTTGATTCTAACCAAGAGAATTACCTTTGGCAGGTCACTTCCCCTCTCTGTCTCTTTCTCCATGTGTACAATGGAAGGCTTGACTAGCAAGCCACGAAGGTCTCTCAAGCTGAAACAATGAGGTTTTAAGACTTACCACAAACCCCACAAAATGGGGTGTGGTGGGGGCAATACATGACAGATCACAAAGGAATCCCTGGGGTAGAGAGATGCTCAAGTCCCAAGCTGTCCCCAGACCTGATGGAAGCCACCTCCACTGAGTCCTCCAGATTGACATCCTGGGAGCAGGTCACCACTGCTCTGTTACAAATGGTGTCCACCCACTTGGTGTTCAGGTTTTTTTGCCTTAATTCAGTTCTGTGTGTACTGTGAGGGGTGACCTTGGAGGGTCAGGGAGGTGCACACATAGCCTGTGTGTGCTCAGTTGTGTCCGACTCTTTGCGACCCCAAGGATTGGGGCCCACCAGGCTCCTCTGTCCATGAAATTTTCCAGGCAAGAATATTGGAATGGGTTGCCATTTCCTTCTCCAGGGAATAGCCTGGGGCTAAGGATTTCAGAATACGGACTTAGATAGACTTGGGTGCAACTCTGACTTTACCACAGACTGACTATGTGACCTCGGATGAGGCATTTATTCTCCCTGAGACTCAATGTCCTTATCTATGAAATTCAAAGGATACAGTCACCTACCTTAAAAGTTCTTGTGCAGGTGACAGGAGCCTAATCTCTGTAAATACGCTTGGCATTATGCCTGGAATCTACATGCTAGTGTTAGTTGGGAGAACTGCCCTTCCATGCTAATCCTCCAACAAGGCTGCTGTAACTCTTCCCCCATGACAAAGGGTCAGAAACCTATAGCCTGGAAGAGAGACATAGGAAAATATAGGTTTGTTCTACAGTGAAGTCCAGAATAGTCCCCTTTATTTTCTCTTACCACTCCCTCTGAACCCTCTCTCCCCTGGTACTGGAACAACTCATTTCTCATGATTGCCAGAGTCATTTTATCCATAATAATCTCCTTGCAATTTAATCTGAGATCTGATAATAACCACTGATGTAATTATAATTAATAAGAATGCTTAGAACATGTAGAGTGTTTTTTCTCCTATGTTTCCCAGAAAGCAGTGAGAAAAAACAGGCTTCCAGGTCTTGCAATCTTGAGCTTAAGTAATGGCTCCACTACCCACTAGCTGTGTGACCTTGTACAAGCGACTTAACCTCCTTAAAAATGAGAAGATGAGGCGGACTTATTGTCAATTCAACCCTCCTTCCTTGGAGAGTCTGGGAAGTTCCCCAGGCTCCCTTGCAGCTAAAGTTATGGATGGGAAGTAAGTCCCACTAGTTGGTGGTTCTCATGGGAGGTTTGGAGCTGAAGGAAGGAACCAATTCCTCTGCCAAGGCATGCTTGGCTGTTGTGAGTCTAGAGGCAGTCAAGAAAGAGGGTCATCAGCTTCAGGCTGGGAGAAGTCATGTGACAGTAGCCATGTTGGCAGCTATAGCAGCTTCCTGATGTCCCACCAATGTAGTGGGTCCTTATAGATACAGCTTTTATCACCCCTTTGCATATGCAGCTCTTACCATAATCTTATTGGCACTTGATTTCTGATACAAAAATCCCCCTTTGCTCAAAATACCTAGAACTTATTTCTTGCACTGAACCTGACATAGGATGATGATACTGCTAATTTTTTAGGATTACAAGGATTACGCAAGCTATTAAATATAAAATGCCTGTCACAGAAGGAGTACTCAGTCAACAGTAGTTACTGATACTTACTATAATAAGACTGTGTAGGTGTTAAAATTTGGGGGAAACCAGTTCTGTAAATTGCATCTTGCCGCCCACTGATGTTAGCAGGATTTAACACACACACACCCCACCCCCCGCACCCCCCTCTTTTTTTCCAAGCAGTCAGCAGGCATCTATAACAAGAGGAAAATGATCCTTGGCTAATGTTGCTTTCCCCTTATGTTCTCGCCAACAATTCATGTTGCCTTAAGAGATTAGGCCTTTTTATTGCTTGCCTCATTGCCCTGCTGTCTGCACCAAAGTTACGTCTTGGCTGGCTGGGCGTGTCCTTCTGATGGAGTCCAGGCCTGCTGCACAGAGAGCAAGGGGGTTATTTGATCTCCTGACTGTGGCTCTTACAAGTCCCATTGAGAGTGTGCTTACCCACAAAGCCCTGCTATGCTAATTGGCCCAGTGTAGCCCAAGAAGCAAAATTTCACCTAAAATGAGTGTTTTTTCTGGCAGGATTTGGCATTTGGGAGAAGGCAGCCTCTATGGGGACTCAGGGGTTAGCTCTGCAGCCCATCCACCGCTTCCCAGACACTCAGAACCCCCATAGCTAATAGGCAGCAGCTTCTCAATGAGGGTGATGAGGGGTCATGGGGGAGGATCCCCTACCTCCAGATAGATTTTCTTGCCCCCTGGACTAAAGTCCTGGAATACAAGAAAACTTCTCTGATTGGACATCTCTCAAAATGGATCCAGAGCCTGATACCTTGCCCACTAAGCAGTGTTCCACAGACACTGTGGTGGGAAGGCAGAGGAGCTATTCTCTCCATCTCTGTCTCACATGTTTGTTTGCTTTTTATTAAAAAGCTGGATGACATTCTTCCCACTGTTAATTCTCATTAGGGTGGTGGTGGTTTAGTTGCTAAGTCACATCCAACTCTTGTGACCCCATGGACTGTTACCTACCAGGTTCCTCTGTCCATGGGATCCTCCAGGCAAGAGTACTGGAATGGGTTGCCATTTCCTTCTCCAGGGGATCTTCCCAACCCAGGAATCGAACCTGGGTCTCCTGCACTGCAGGTAGATTCTTTACTGACTGAGCTATTAGCAAAGACTATTCTCATTGTCAATCAGTCAGTCAGTTCAGTCACTCAGTCGTGTCCGACTCTTTGCAACCCATGAATTACAGCACGCCAGGCCTCCCTGTCCATCACCAACTCCCAGAGTTCACTCAAACTCATGTCCATTGAGTCAGTGATGCCATCCAGCCATCTCTTCCTCTGTCGTCCCCTTCTCCTCCTGCCCCTAATCCCTCCTAG
>NW_011494775.1:3542503-3544273 GCF_000754665.1 Bison bison bison | reverse complement strand
CGCAGCATGCCAGGCCTCCCTGTCCATCACCAACTCCCGGAGTTCACCCAGACTCACGTCCATCGAGTCAGTGATGCCATTCATCCATCTCATCCTCTGTCGTCCCCTTCTCCTCCTGCCCCCAATCCCTCCCATCATCAGAGTCTTTTCCAATGAGTCAACTCTTCGCATGAGGTGGCCAGTGTACTGGAGTTTATTATTCATTTAAAAATGGTATAAATGTTGGGCTTCCCTAGTGGCTCAGTTGTAAAAAAAATCCACCTACCGATGTGGGAGACACGGGTTCCATTCCTGGCCCGGGAAGATCCCACATGCCTAGGAGCAACTAAGCACGTGCACCACGACTATGGAGCCTGTGCCCTACAGCCCGGGGAGCTGCAACTACTGAGTCCACGCGCCACAACTGCTGGACGCTGTGTGCGCCCTAGAGCCCACACTCTGCAACAAGAAAAGCCACCGCCACGAGTAGCTCCCATCTCGCCACAACTGGAGAAACGCCCCTGCAGTAACAAGACCGAGCATGGCCAAAAGTGAATAAATAAAATTATTTTTTAAATGGTTTAAATGCATATTTTATGTTACATATATTTACCACAGTTTTGTTTTTTTAAAAAAGAATTACCTGAAGAGCTTGCTGAAATGCATATTCCTGAAATCCACTCCTAGACTTGACTCAGTAAGTCCAGGTTGCATCCCGAGATGTGTCTTTTTAACCGTGTTCTCAGTTCCTAGAATCTGACCCGCGTCTGGTTATCTTCGTGATAAACTCTTTACCGTGAGCAATTTTACCGCACCGGTTGGCATTAGGCACTTCTGCCGTAAAGTACGGTCAAGTAAGTGATTGGTTTCAATGTCGTAAAAGATAGTATATAAGAGGCCGCTAGTCACTTCACTCTCACTTTTCACTTTTCTGCATTGGAGAAGGGACAGGCAATTCTCCAGTGTTCTTGCCTGGAGAATCCCAGGGACGGGGGAGTCTCATGGGCTGCTGTCTATGGGGTCACACAGAGTCGGACACGACTGAAGTGACTTAGCAGCAGCAGCAGCAGTCATTCATAACGGTCTTCCAGAGCACTGATTATTGATTCTTTTGGCTAATTTAGATTAACTGTTTCCTAATACCATCTTTATCAAATTTACACAAATTTTTTTGTTTGTGGGACTCAGCATGTGGGATCTTAGTACCCCCATGAGGGACTGACCCCAGGCCCCGTGCTGTGGAAGGACCGAGTCGTAACCATTGGACTGTCAAGGCATTCCTTCTCTTGCAATATTAGAAGTTGGGGGCAAAAAAAGAATGGAGCACTTACTACCTCCCTGCCCCCTCATAAATGGTTACAGGTATTAAGTTTCTTGAAAATGGTGGGGAAAAAAGGTGCTGTTTCATAGTAGGTAACTTGGGAGAAGGCAATGGCACCCCACTCCAGTACTCTTGCCTGGAAAATCCCATGGACAGAGGAGCCTGGTGGGCTGCGGTTCATGGGGTCTCTAGGAGTCAGACGCGACTGAGCGACTTCACTTTCACTTTTCACTTTCATGCATTGGAGAAGGAAATGGCAACCCACTCCAGTGTTCTTGCCTGGAGAGTCCCGGGGATGGTGGAGCCGGGTGGGCTGCTATCTCTGGGGTCGCACAGAGTCGGACACGACTGAAGTGACCTAGCAGCAGTGACCTTCCTTGATGGAAGGAATGATGCTAAAGCTGAAACTCCAGTACTTTGGCCACCTCATGCGAAGAGTTGACTCATTGGAAAAGACTCTGATGCTGGGA
>NW_011494775.1:3541000-3542403 GCF_000754665.1 Bison bison bison | reverse complement strand
CAGCCTTGATGTACTCCTTTTCCTATTTGGAACCAGTCTGTTGTTCCATGTCCAGTTCTAACTTTTGCTTCCTGATCTGCATATAGGTTTCTCACTGTAGCTCTTCCTAAAAAGGCAAAGTTATCCTTCAAAGACAATACACAAAATCATTAGATTCTGGAGAGAGAATCAGATTCTGTCCCTTCCACTGGTAAGAGCTTCACAAGAGTGGGTCCCCGACTGCAGGGCTTCACTGTCACTAATCTTGCACCTCTGCTCCCAGGTCAGTCACTGTCTGCCCAGTCTTCTTAGAAGATCTCATACCCTCCCTCCCAACTCCCAAACTCTTCAAAGCTGCTTCAGGACTATGAGGTGCTGTTGATGGGACACTGAACTCAGCACTAGGAACCAGTGTTTGTTTAAAACAACAAAGAAGAAAACTCACTCTTTGAAAAACTGACAAAGATCCCCTTCCCTTTACTTGAGTCCTTATCTCTCTCTGTTGAAAGTTCTGTCTCCTTTTTAAACAGTAGAGTTCTCCAACTTTAGCATGCATGAGAATTATCAGAATAAAACCACAATGAGGTACTACTTCACATCTACCAGGATGCTTACAAAAAAAAAGCCACATGGAAAATAACAAGTGTTGGTGAGGTGGGGGATGGAACCATTGTGCATGGGGATGTAAAATGGAACATATGGTAGAAAATACCCTGGCATTCCTCAAAAAGTTAAATATAAAATCATCTACGACCCAGCAATTCCACTACTAGGTATATACACCAAAAAAAAAAAAATGAAAACTGGGACTTAAACAGATACTCAAAGACCAAAGTTCATAGAAGCATTATTCACAACAGCCAAAAGGTGGAGTGTTTGTCAATCAATAGAAAAATGAATGGGAAAATAGCATGTGATACATCCATGAGATGGAATATTACTCAGTCATTGAAAGGAATGAAGTTATGATACATGCTACACTGTGGATGAAACTGAAAATACTTACATTAAGTGAAACAAGTCAGACATAAAAGGACACATATTGTATGATCTCACTTACACGGAGAAGGTAATGGCACCCCACTCCAGCACTCTCGCCTGGAAAATCCCATGGATGGAGGAGCCTGGTGGGCTGCAGTCCATGGGGTCACACAGAGTCGGACACGACTGAAGCGACTTAGCAGCAGCACTTACATGAACTATCTAGAAAAGTCTGACTCATAGAGACAGAGAGTAGATTAGAGAAGATTACCAGAAGTTTGGGGAGTTATTGCTTAATGACTACAGAACTTTCGTTTGGGGTGATAGAGAAGTTTTGGAAACAGATGGTGATGACTACACAACAGTGTTGATGTGACTAATGCCTGTACAGGATTCAGTTCAGTTCAGTCGCTCAGTCGTGTCCGACTCTTTGCGACCCCATG
>NW_011494775.1:3536890-3540660 GCF_000754665.1 Bison bison bison | reverse complement strand
AGAGTCGGACACGACTGAAGTGACTTAGCAGCAACTTGATGGAAGGAATGATGCTAAAGCTGAAACTCCAGTACTTTGGCCACCTCATGCGAAGAGTTGACTCATTGGAAAAGACTCTGATGCTGGGAGGGATTGGGGGCAGGAGGAGAAGGGGACGACAGAGGATGAGATGGCTGGATGGCATCACTGACTTGATGGACGTGAGTCTGAGTGAACTCCGGGAGTTGGTGATGGACAGGGAGGCCTGGTGTGCTGTGATTCATGGGGTTGCAAAGAGTCGGACACGACTGAGCGACTGAACTGAACTGAACTTGACGGAGGGACGTCCCTGGTGGCTCAGATAGTAAAGAATCTGCCTGCAATGCGGGAGACCTGGGTTGGGAAGATCCCCTGGAGAAGGGAAGGGCTACCCACTCCAGTATTCTTGCTTGGAGAGTTCCATGGACAGAGGAGCCTGTCAGGCTACAGTCCTTGGGGTCACAAAGAGTTGGGCACAACTAAGGGACTTTCACTTCAACGTGATGTAGACAGAGTTGTGGTACTAGCACAGAATTTGCTTTAGATGATTTGGTGAAACATAAAGACTGTACATGTGATGAAACATTTAAATATAGTCCAATAGTACTACCAGTTATATGGGCTATACATATTGGTTGAGAAATTGCAGAAACTCTTAACCTATTTGTTTCCAGGGAAATTTGAAGAGGTTTACGGCAGATTATTTAATATTGTAAAGAATTGCATACATCTGACATTAGATCCTGAGCACTTAGTGATCAACTTTGAGAAAGGAAGATCTCTAAGATATACCCAGGTACAACTGTAATCATAAACCTACACACATTTTGGGCTACCTAGGTGGCGCTAGCGGTAAAGAACCCAGCGACAATGCAGGAGAAGAGACGCTGTGTTCCATCCCTGAGTTGGGAAGATCCCCTGGAGGAGGGCATGGCAACCCACCCAGTATTCTTGCTTGGAGAATCTGATAGACAGAGGAGCCTGGAGGGCTACAGTCCACGGAGTCTCGAAGAGTCAGACACGAAGCGACTTAGCACACACGCACACACATTTTAAATGTATTCAAATAGTTATTGTATTTTCATTTTCCACAATAAAATCTTTTAAAATCTTGGTTATTAATTTTCATGTTTCATTATGTATTATCTAATGTCCTCTTTTATTTTCATTATTTTATCTTTTATGTTATTTCAATGGCCAATTCACTGTGCAGCGAAACTTCCAGCAGCAAAGATTCTTAGGAATATTGGTGTGAAAGAAGACAGCATGACCAACTCCAGGAGGTGGCTGGAACCCAAATCATCCCCTGCTCCTGGCTTTTGCCAGACTGAGCAGAAGAGCCTTTCTGGAGTAGTGCAGGGTGGAGAAGAATACAGGACAAGGTTCTGAGTGCTGGTATGACATCTTAATCTGGACTGTATCTTCTAAGCAGTGGAGAATAACAGAATAGTCTGAGCAAGAGGGCCATGTGATCAGATTTGCAGTGGTTTTTTTTTAATGTATGAAAAATTTTGTAAGAAGTGAAAAGAAGAGTATAATGTACCTCCCATGAACCCATACTGAAATTGAACTTTAGCTTTTTTTACACAACTGCACTGCCTTATCTCACACAATTAACAGTAGTTTCTTAATATCAAATATGAAGTTCATATTTCAAATTTCTAAGATGGTCCCCAAAATGTTTTTGTTTTGAGGTTGATTTGTGTGATTCGGGATTCCAATCAGGCCCACATATTACATTTGTGACTTTGTTTCAGAAAGGTCACTAGAGAAAGTGAAGTTTGAAAGCTCAAGTGTCCTGGCTTGGGAGAGAGGCCAAGCTGCATTGTTTTGGTTAAAAATATGGATGTGAAATTCAGGAGAGCAGGCTGGGCTGGGATCATCTCTTGTATTTCTAGGTAAGAACGGATGGGGTCTGAGCCCAGGGAAGGACCAGCCCTGAAAGGTGGCAGGCACAGAACTCTTAGTCAATCTTCTAAGAGAGATGGGGGAGAGGTGCTTGTGGCCGAGGTGGCTGACGTGTCTGAGGGTTAGGTGACCAAGCATCAAAAAACGACCTTGACATTTGGTTCAAAGGGCCTGCAGTAACTCTGAGGAAACTCTCAGTGGAATAATGGGAGTGGGGAATCCTTTTGTGGTGCCCTGAGCACTGGGTGGAGAGAAGGATGAGGGATATGGACAGCTCTTTCAGGAAACTGCTGAGAAGGGACCAGAAAATGGGCCATGGTGAGAGAGGGAGTCCTGGCAAAGAAGGATATCATTAGGGATGGGAGGTCCATGAGCCTCTTAAAGGCTGAGGCCTGGGAAGGATCAGGATGGTGTGGATAAATAAAAACTGCCTTCTGGAGGACAGACTAGCAGTACGTATCCAGCTCTTCCAAGTGGCTACAATATGGAGTTTCTCTCACAGAAACTGATGCACAGGACATAATCAGAGGTGCACAACATGATTTATCTAGGAGGTTTGTTGTTGCCTTATCAATAACTTATTATTACTTATTAATTACTATCGCTAACATGGATTCGCAACCTCAGCACTATTGACATTTGAGGTTAGATAATTCTCTGTTGTGGGAGCTGTCTTGGGCATCATGGGATGTTTAACAGCATCCCTAGCCTCTTCCCACTAGATGCCAGTAGCCACCACTCGCCACAAGTGGTGACAGCCAAAAATGTCCACAGACATTGCAAAATACTCCCCGAGGGAGGGGCAGAATCACTCAGCTTTTTGAGAATCACTCGGTTAAAGGATGGTATGTCCATTTGGTGGCATTTACAGAGTCATAAGGATAGCTTTCAAGAGTCATTAAGGACATGTTCACAAGTCCTTACAGTATCATATTGAGAAAACAAAAGTCACATCTGTACTTTTAAGTTCAAAAATAATACTAAATATATAAAATACACACGCATCATACATGGCAAGAGGTGGGAAGGAAACAGACTAAAAAATAAGTGAAAGCAACTTAGCATGGTAGGATGAGGGATCTGTTTCTAAGTTTCCACTTTAAAAAAAAAAAAAACATTTTCTACACTGAACATGAATGCCTTATATTAGTTTTTAATACAGTTTTGCCATGGACCTGGCAATTTATTTTAATGAAATTTATTATGGAATATAACAAAAGACACACAGAAAAGTGCCCAAATCACAAGTGTATGGCTTGGTGGATTGTCACTAAGTGGACACACCTGTGTAACCAGCACCCAGCTCCAGAAACAGAACGTCAGCAGCCCTTCAGAAGTCCCCCTGTCTTCCCGTCCGGTCACCGCTGCTCTCAAAGACGACCTGCTTCCTGATTTAAACACCATAGATTCCATTTCCTATTTTAAAACCTTATATAGGTGGTTTTGCATGCAGTGTGAACTGTTTTCCTGTCTAGCTGCTTTTGCTCAACATTGTTGGTGAGATTCACCCATATTATGGAGTATAGTTATAGTATATTATAATGAACATATAGAGATTTTAAATCATAAAGCTATTTGTTAAAAGATGGCAGGTGGACGTTGTTAAAAATCTGAATGCTTTCACTGCCCAGTGAGGGCTCTACAGTGCTTCTTCTAGGAATTTGGTCGTGTCTTCCAGCCCCCAGCCCACTCCCCTGAAAGTTCTCTCTCCCAGTTGCTACTCCAGGTCTTGGATGGATCTGTGACAGTCCCACCAGGCCCTGGCTCACTTGCCATCACCGATGACACATATTGGTGTCTGAATTCCTTGAAGAAGAAACCAGTCAGACAGGGTGGGTGGGAAG
>NW_011494775.1:3524224-3536790 GCF_000754665.1 Bison bison bison | reverse complement strand
GACTGAAGATGGGAGGAAGTGGGGCCACGGGTGTCCAAGATGGGGTCAGGGCCTCCTGAAGGGAGAGTCTTCACCTCTGTTCCTGAAGTGACCATGGCTGATATGCCACTGGCAGAAAATCAGAAGTTTCCCGGCAAAAGCAGCCTCATCTGGTTGCCTGGCTTGTCACATTCCTCAGCACCAAGCACCCTCTGGGCCCTTTATTTCTCACACCAGCCCTATAAAGGTGGGGCTATCATGAGTTCCCATTTTATCACCATGAGCCTGAAATGGAGAGAAGTTAGCTTGTGTAAGAGCCCAGTCTGGGCTTTGAGCTCAGGTCTGTGTGGACCCAAGGATCGCCCCATCAAGGCCACTTCCCTACCTTTTTCATCGCTGGCTGACATGGGAAGAGGGGAGTCGTGACTCCGTCTCCAGTGATAGATTCAGTCTGGCAGCCTGGTCCCAGCCAGCTATAATGTCAGGCAAGCTATTATCTCTGATGATGCTTCTGTGGGTTTAATCATACAACAGGTAGCTCAATATCTCTTGCTTCAAGCCCTACCTCCTCCAACCAGCGGGAATCTCTGGAAAAATGTTCTGGGGAAAAACGGAGGCATTTTTACGACTCTCTCCTCACCTAAACCCGCTGGGCCAGGACAGAGCACAGACCCTTGGGCTCTGACCATTACCCTACACTTTGGACCCAGCCGCCCCTGGCTTTGATGTTGTCTTGGTAAATGTCCCCCAGTCACCAGTGGGCTCTGATCTCTCCAGCACCTAATAATTCAAACAGCCTGGGGCAGTGAGCAGCTAATCAGCTGGACAGGCCTTGCAGCTGCACGATGAGGTTGAGGGAAAAGGGGGTGCTTCTCTTCTTAGGGTCTCATTCCACAACCTGATGGCCGTGGCAGACGCCCCTGTCCGCCAGCCCAGGGGTGAGGTTAATTCTCTCAAGGCCCCGTGTGGGGATGTGCCTGGCTGTGGTGGCCGTTACGCAGTTTGAATCATGGCTGTCCCGGCCAGGCCATCGGGTGGAAATTAAAATTTAATTTAGACAGTCCCGTCTCTGCGGCCCTGGTGGCCGTCGTCTGGGTGATTGACTGGCTGGTTTCTTTCACCTTTGCACGCCTTGGGTTTTTACTGGCGGAGGAAATGAAGGCTGAACTGGGGCAGGAAATTCCATGTACACAGGTGTTTCTGGTTAGCCCCATGCACCTCACCCAGGGGCACAACTGGGGGCCAGGGATGCCTGTGTGAGCCCGGGGGCCTCTGTGGTGCAGCAGCTGTGGCAGCTTCGCATCTAGAGAAGGCTGGGCAGGATGATCAGGGCCACAGGGCAGACAGAGGTATTCACAAATGGGCCCCCAACTGGTCCTAGGAGCCCAAAGACTGCCTGCCACTGCCATGAGATCGCATCAGCACCTTGGTGAGAGTCACCCCGGCCCCTGTGCCTGCAGTGGGTGGCTGGTGGCACCAGGCCCTGACCTGGGAGATTAGCAGCGCCCTGAGGTGGTGTTTACACGTTGTAGCCAGCACTTCATGTGGCTGACCTGCCCCCATTTTCACATCTTCTGAAGGGCTTAGAGATCCAAAAAGCATGCCTTCCCTTGCTTAAAGGGTCCCCGGAGGGATTGAGGAGGGCGGCCTTGGGCTTGGTCAGACACAGCCATCTGCAGGCTTCTTTCAGAGGCTGAAGAAGTGTTCTTCGTCCCATAATTATCTCCATTCTGCCATCTGGACACTTCCACCATTACTCATTCATCACCCTGGGTAAAGGCACTCAGGGCTCCTGTTAAACTCAGAGTGCCCCAGGGGGGAGGAAAGCACATGCTGGGAAATGACACGGGGAGATACCCACCCTGCACCTCAGTTTTCACAACTGTAAAACGAGAATTAGACCCGGGGTCTTCTGCTGGGTTGGCACATAGATAAATAAGAGGCCATTCATAGAACATCGGGCCCACAGTGGGTAACTAGCGCACAGAGAATATTCACACCACTTTCAACTGGGCTCTAGCCCCTGGGAACATGTCCAAGGGAATCATTCAAAAGGAAAATTATTTTATAAATAGTTTAGAGTATTATCTTCTTAAGTCATGAAATTAAAAGACACTTGCTCCTTGAAAGAAAAGCTATGACAAACCTAGACAGCATATTAAAAAGCAGAGATATCATTTTCCCAGCAAAGGTCCATATAGTCAAAGCTGTGGTCTTTCCAGTAGTCATATATGGATGTGAGAGTTGGACCATAAAGAAGATTGAGCACTGAAGAATTTATGCTTTTGAACTGTGGAATTGGAGAAGACTCTTGAGTATCCCTTGGACAGCAAGGAGGTCAAACCAGTCAATCCTAAAGGAAATCAACCCTGAATATTTACTGGAAGAACTCATGCTGAAGGTCCAATACTTTGGCCACCTGATGAAAAGATGCAACTCATTGGAAAAATCCTGACGCTGGGAAAGATTGAGGGCAGGAGGAGAAGGGGACACCAGAGGATGAGATGGTTGGATGGCATCACCGACTCAGTAGACATGAATTTGAGCAAACTCAAGGAGACAGTGAAGGACTGGGAAGTCTGGCCTGCTGTAATTAATGGGGTTGCAAAGAGTTGGACATGATTTAGCAACTGAACAACAATACTTACTTTAAGCACACACACACACAAATGTAACCAATGAAAATACCCATCACTGGTTATACACTGAGGTATGTCATTAATGAACAGCCAATAAGATCAGTATGACAAGTATGAAGCCAAGTCAAATGCTCAGGAAATAGCTGAAGAAAGCAAATCTACACCGCTAATTATGACTGTGGGAAAATGCATGACAAGTATGAAGAAGACTGGAGGGAGATGTGAGTAATTGCTTATTTAAATATATTTAAGTCATTCAATATTTAAATGCATAATAAAAATGAAAATGAAATGAGAACAGAGATAGATGTGAATGTGTCTACGTTATCGAGTTTCTTCTAGTATGAGAGCCCTCCTCAGGAGTCCAGGACACAAAGTATGTGATCACA
Organism: Bison bison bison; assembly: GCF_000754665.1. Lineage (NCBI taxonomy): Eukaryota > Metazoa > Chordata > Mammalia > Artiodactyla > Bovidae > Bison > Bison bison. Next base: position 3,533,783 of record NW_011494775.1, on the reverse strand, counting down.
AAGGCTGGAGAAAAGCTTGCAGCTGGGGTCTTGCCCACACAGAGGACACAAAAGCAGGTTCATCAGAATGTGTGTGGCCACCCGCATGAGCTTCCAGGGTTAGGCAGGGAGTCCTGAGGGAAATGGGGCTGAGCCCTCATCAGTCAGCCTCCTTTCACAGCCCAGGATCCCCACATACACCCCCTGCCCCTGTCGCTTAGAGAGGGTCCTGGGCCCGGTCCTCAAGATTCCGACCGACGCGCGGCTGCCCCTGGAGGTAGGGTGGGGGAACTGCATTTTCATTGCTTTTCGGCGTTCCCGGTCTGGGCACTATTATGGAAAGGACCTTGCTGTTTTGAGTGAAGCATAAATGAATGGCTGCTGTGTGGGACCAAGAGGATTGGAAGCTGGAGGGAGCCTAAACTGAGGGCTCCCTGCCTTATCTTCCGGCCCCTGCCTGGTGAGCTGCAAGGCACAGAGGGTGGGCGTCTCTCTATCTCAACAGACTTCCCGTAGTTCAAGTCACAGTTTCATCCTCCTAGCAGAAACCTGACCAGTCCAGTCCTTGTTGTCTGAGCTCAGAGCCCTTCTAGAATCTGGCTGTGGTCCTGGGTCCCTCACCCTTTCTCTGTTACACCTCCCTATCCCTCCAGGCTTTCATAATGGACTTCAGTTCATTCTTATTGAATTGCCTTGGATGCAAAATAATGGTTGGAATACCAGAAACCAGCAATGGTTGTGAATTTCAATTCCTCTTCTAAAACCACTTGTAAATATTTCTGCAGCTTTCCTCCCCTCTCCCTCCCACCCCTTCTTCCCCACCCCACCCCACCCCACCCCACCCTACCCAACAGACAGGAATTACAAGACAGTAATTCACAACCCCTCCCTTTGTATCTCCTGCTTCTTGTGGTTATCAGGATGGTTACTGCAGGGAGTAAGCCTGGCTCTGACCTACCTTCCAGACCTCAGACCCCACAAGCACCATCAGATAGGAGGCTTGTCATCTTGAAAAGAAAGGCAAAAAAAGATAACTTCCAAATGTTGAGCACTTGCTGTAAGTCAAGTATCTAAGTATGCTAAGTGCCACATCCACCCATTTCCTCCTCCCAAACACCTTAGGAGACAGGTATTTCTGCTTCACAGATGGAAGAAACTGAGGTTGGGAGAGGTAGTAAGTGGTAGAGCTGAGATCCAGATGTTGGCTATCTGACTCCAGAGTCTAGGCTTTTCTTTGCTCTAAATCCCTTCACTGAACCTTCTCTTTTGTCTGTGGAATTCTAGGAAGTGTCGGTTCTGTTTCTCATCAGCAGGGCCTCCCGCTCCCCATGAAGCAGGGTCTCTGGGCATTTGCGCATCATCCCTAGAGGGGAACCTTGGGTGTGCAGAGCCTCGTCTCAGGATCCAAAATGTCCAGAACTAGCTGGAGTCAGAGGCCTTCTGGCCTCTCTCCCCACCACATGGAAATGTCATTTGTAGTCAGCGGCTGTAGTTGGAGAACTGCCTTTTAGGTGCAGTGAGTCAAAGGACCACATGGAATCACTTTAGCCTGAGCCGGTGCTGGAGAAGCCCTGGCTCATGGCCATGAGTGGCGGCATGTCCAATAATCCTGAACTCCAGGCGTGAGTGTTGCCAAGAAACCAGGGGGAGTTGGAGACTGACCAGCTCTCCCATTGCATGCCAAGGTCCTGCATGGTGCTGGGAGTGTAGGTACTCAGGAACATAGCTTCCTGTTCTCTGTTAGGGAAGGGCCTTGGTCCTGTGGGCTGAGGGTCTTCGTGATATTAATAAAATGCCCTGTACTATAACCATCTTGGGGGATGGAGGGTCTTAATCATGGACCATAGGCCTCTGTGACTGTATGGAGCTTTATGTAGGTTTCTGTGTCCGAAGAGGAGCCACAGCTTTCTCTGCATTTTCAGAGGTATCCAAGACCCACAAGAGGCCAAAGACCACACTGTCCAAAAAGACTGTAGTAGGAACAAGGGGATTACACCATTCAGCATGCTCAAATGTATAAGCCCATCCCCGGCACTGCTAGTGGGGGGAGATGTGCCAAGCTGGTGCAAGTATGTGAGGATGGGGAGTGGGTACCCAGGTCAGGTTGGCTCCCTGAGCAGAATGGAGCTCCTCCTGACTCCCTTCCCACGCTGACCACACAGGCTGCAGAGAGCATACCCACCCCCCAGGCCTTTGGGGAAGATGGCCTCCCCCACCATCATCTGTGAACCTCATCTCCAAGCTTAGGGCTTCCTCCCCCCGTGGGGTTGCCCCCTCTCTGAGCTCCAATTTCCCCACCAGCCTGGGGCCGTATATCTTCTCCTCCTTTCTCCTGGCTGCTTTATAGCTTGCTGGAAACACCTTCCCTTAGCACTTCGAAATGTATCACTTGAAAGCATCTTAACGTTAACCAATGTGATTCTTTTTTAATTTGAAGGGGCTTATTTCTCCAAATGGCTTTCCTGATCATATAGGAGGGCATGCTCCCTAATATTAAACTTTTTCTTTATAAAGAGCAAAAAAATGACTCACATCTGTTTGATATTTAATTCAAATTGAATGGCAGGACAGGAACAAAATTACACTGCAAAAGGCCATAAAGCGTGATGTTTAAAAAGGCCAAACATACCAAACCTACATGTCAGAAAATTTGAAATGACACAGGATTGAGGGGATATGGCCTGGGCAATGGGGTGTCTCCTACCCAAAAGCCAGAGAGGTGGTAGCCAAGCTGGGAGAAGGTGAGAGGTGGGAGAAGCTCATGATGCACTGGAGGATTTTGTAGGGACAGGTTTCTAGCCACATATGAGTTTGGAGGTCTTGATGCCATCTCGAAACCACTGCTAGTTGTTCTGGGTTGACGGGTGGCCTGTCTGGAGCCTCCCAAGGGGCTGCTGGGTAATGCTCACACACTGCCTAGGGGACCAACCAGGCACTGCCCCACTGTCAGCATCCAGAAGGCCTTGGGGTTTGCCTACAGCTCAGAGACTGAGTGGGAAACCCCTATGCTGATCAGTAAACCAGAGGCTCCAGTATCCTTTGTCTAAAGGGGATGAGAAATGGGGTGGGGCCCAGAGAGCTGTGCTTTCCTTCCTCTAAATACCAGGCAATCTGTCACCACCCCAGACTCTTAAAGAGTTCCCAGGAAAGAAGTGAGCGTGGTCTCCTACTTATCACCCCCGTTGCAGAGCCCCAGCACAAGCAGTCCAGTTGTGAACCATCTGGTGACATCTGTGAGATGGGCATTGACAATGGGGCTCTGCTACCCGAGCTTGACCGGAGCAGATTTGGTGCCCCTTAATGAGTGTACACAGAGAAGGCAATGGCACCCCACTCCAGTACTCTTGCCTGGAAAATCCCATGGACGGAGGAGCCTGGTAGGCTGAAGTCCATGGGGTCACTAAGAGACGGACACGACTGAGCGACTTCACTTTCACTTTTCACTTTCATGCATCGGAGAAGGAAATGGCAACCCACTCCAGTATTCTTGCTTGGAGAATCCCAGGGACGGTGGAGCCTGTTGGGCTGCCAGTCTATGGGGTTGCACAGAGTCGGACATGACTGAAGCGACTTAGCAGCAGCAGCAGCAGCAGCAATGAGTGTACATGGAGGAAGGGGGTGGGGAGAAGAGTAAGGATCTAGAAGAAATCAGATGCTGGCTCCCTCACTGACCAGCTGAAGTCACTTGGGCATGCATCTCCTCTCTTAGCCTTGGTTTCTTAATCTGTTGCATGGAATGGTTTAACATCTTCATAAGGTTATTTTGAATATCTAATGTTTTAAATCTAAACACACATTCACTTTTTTTGGGGGGGCAGCTGTATCTAAATCCTTCATTCTTTCTGTTTAGATTATTTCTTTGACTCTCACACAGAATCCAACAGTGCTGTACAGAAACTACACATTTTAAATCAATGAACAGATATTAAAGTTTTGCTCTTGTATTTTTTAACCTGTCTTTACAACCTGCATTTTACTGATTTTTTATTGATATATCTGTGGGTGTAGCTATAGTAGAAGCATCTATCTCTGTGTTACCTTTTTTTCTTTGTTGTGTTTTCAAACATTCATGCTTTTAAGTACCAAAGCATTGTACGACTTTCTTAGAATAGTTACTCTAACCCCTCTACGGCTTTTGTACAGTAGCACCTTTATTTCCAAGGCGTTTTCACGTCAGTTATTTTGTGTCTCTGGCCCACAGTTGAGCACAAGAGGCTGGCACTTTTTTCACACAATGGTGTGCTGGAGCTGTCTCATGCTGTCTTCCAAGAGATAATTGTTACACAAGTCACTATTAAAAATTCAATTGTATGAACTCACAGTTAAATAAACCATATTATATACAAAGTTAATAAATAATGAAAACTCAGCTTCCTAATTATTTTACTGTATTTTAGTATACCTATGCTCTTGTAAATTGTATCTGTATGATGGAAATTCTATGAAAGGGTGTGCTCACTGTGCATCTCTTTCCAAATTCAAGTTCAGTGATGTCATCTTGATACCTTGAAACTGACCACAGTTGGAGAATGTACGCCATGGAAATCAGAGAGTGGTCAACACTATACCCAGACTTCACGAACCACTCAGAGAGCCGATTGTTGAACATTAACCAGCACATCCCCGATTGTTGAGATTGGCAAAGTGAGGCATGTGGAGCTTTTGGTGACTCTAATGGCCACAGTGAAAGTCCTCCTCTCAACCCACTGCTTTCTCCATCAGACTTAGCTCTTCAGCATTCCCAGGACCACGTATCCAGGGTGTACTGCTGCTGCTGCTGCTGCTAAGTCAAGCGACTTATCTGACTCTGTGCGACCCCATAGACCGGCAGCCCACCAGGCTCCCCTGTCCCTGGGATTCTCCAGGCAAGAACATTGGAGTGGGTTGCCATTTCCTTCTCCAATGCATGAAAGTGAAAAGTGAAAGTGAAGTCACTCAGTCGTGCCCGACTCTTAGCGACCCCATGGACTGCAGCCTACCAGGCTCCTCTGTCCATGGGATTTTCCAGGCAAGAGTACTGGAGTGGGGTCCCATTGCCTTCTCCGATCCAGGGCGTACAGCATTTCGTTATCCAGAACACTATGATCTTTTCCGAATGTCCCCTACCATTCCTCTTACGAGATCTCCTTGGCTTCTCAATTTCTCCTGAACTGAGCCAAAACATCCACTCTAGTTTGTAAAGCATGCTGAGACTCTCAAGTGAAGGCATTTTCTCTTTCTTTAACTGAAAGGAGCAAAACTCACAACTCATCATCACCCCCTCAGTTTTCTAACCAACACATTACCTGAAGCGCTTGACAAAGCCCAGAGGCAGGCGTATGCGTGTGAGTATATGTGCGTGCGTGCGCGTGTGTGTGTGTGTTGGGGAAGGAGAAGTCAGACCACAGGAGGCTTTCCTGATGATGCAGCTTGAAGTCTGCACAGCAACCGCAGACCCAGGGGAAGAGGAATGTAAAACCGAAAGATGAAGCCCCCTGACGACTAGCTTCCCTCTCTAGCCTCCAGCGAGTGCCACGGGGGACCATGTGTTCCTCAGTAATGAGGCCCAGCACTGGTTCTGGAAGCCTCCAACGTCAAGCGTCCAGCTTGCCTGCTTCCAGGGTTCCTGGGTCAGAGCTCCAGCGTGGGAGCCCTGCACTGTATGTGTATGTTTCCGAGAAGCAAAAGGCTTAGTGGTCTCTTTGCACCACAGACGCTTCTAGAAACAGAAAAACCTGTTGGACTCTTCTCATTCTGATCAATTAGTTGTTAAAATGCATGTTAACCTTTTAACCAGCATCTTTGTTGTGGTTTGACCTGTTTCTCAAAGCCTCATTCCCTAAAAGTCTGCTTTTACCCCATGCAAATTCTTGAAGTTTAAAGGCACTTACCAAGGACCTACTGTGTGCCAGATGGCTGTTTGATCTGCAGACAGTTGCTGTCAGGGCTCTGCTGGGGGTGGTGCCAGCATGTACACAGCAAGTACACATGCCCTGCTGAGGAAATACTTTTTGTTCAGTGGATCTCACCTGGAAATCCCCTCTGAGTGTCCCAACACTGTCTTGGAACTGGGAGGGAGCTGGCTTTTTGTGGAGAAAAGTCAAGGAGGCTTTTGGGAGGGAAGAATGTTTAGGGATCAGTGGTGGTTCATGTTGAATAAGAAATGGCTGGCATTTACTGAGCATTTCCAAGGAAGGTGTGAGATCTTGTACAGACTGTGTATCAGTCTTCACAGAGGTGGAGTAGGTACCAATAGTGTCCCCACGTTATACATGAAGGAAAATGGCCTGGGGAAGGAAGGCAGTTTCAGGGTCAGTAAGTGGAGGGCGTGGGGGTCTGGACCCTGCTCTACTGCCCTGCCTCTCAGGTGGGAGAGGAGGGGCATGTCAAACCAGACACCCCGGCAGGACTGTGTGCTCCAAGCCAGGCCACATCTGTTGCCCTGGACATGTCCTTTGTGCTTTCCACCTTCCTTTCTTGCAGACTCTGAAGGTCACACACATTGGGGTGACAGTGGTGGAGGGGGATTTGTATTTGCCAGTTGCCTTCAAGATGTCCCTGGGAGCCCTCTGTGCTGTGCCCCCACCCCCATCTCCTCTCCATTTTTGGTGGCCACCCTAGGGCTCTAGGGCTTCCCTGGTGGCTCACATAGTAAAGAATCTGCCTGCAAAGGGGGAGACCCACGTTCGATCCCTGGGTTGGGAAGATCCCCCTGGAGAAAGGAATGGTTACCCACTCCAGTATTCTTGCCTGGAGAATTCTACGAACAGAGGAGCCTGGTGGGCGTCCATGGGATCGCAGAGTTGGACACGACTGAGTGACTAACACTCTCACTTTCACTAGGGCTTCGGGGTGGGGGGCTGAGGGAACTGTGATGGGTACACTCCTTGATCGAGCTTTCTTGCTCCCCCTTCCCTCCTCTGCTCTGTCCTGCAGGGGAGCGGACCCTGCAGGCTGCAAATCCTAGGCTACTCATTAGCCTCTGGTCTCCCATAGGAGAGGGAGAAGCCCGCATGCTTTGCACTTTCTCTGGACACCTTGGGGAAGAGTATCTGGCGGGGGCTTCAGCTTCCTCTGGACAACTTCTGTCTCCAAGTTCCCAGCTTCTCGTGCAGTTCTAGCTCCGTGCTGCACGGCACCCTCTCTGGTAACACGGTCTCTTGCAGGTGACCATGCAGCCCCAGGATGGGGGCTAGCAGTAGTAGCACTTCCTGTTCCTGTTGATCTCTGAACTGCAGTGCCTATGTGGCATTTTGGCCATTCCACTCCCCGTGTGCCCAATGTCCTGATTCAATTCTTTTAAATACTCAAGAGCGTTTTTTGTTTTTTGTTAATATTTTCTTGACTGGATCCTGACTGATACCATCCCTAGCACTCTCTCCCCACCTCCCCCACAAGCAAGGTGAACATAAGGGTCCATCTTCCCAGCCCATGTGAGCAAGAGGCCAACGAATGAAAGAATATCACAGCATCCTCATCCCTCAGAGAAGCAATTACGGAAACCCTGTGGCTGGCTGCCTAGCTGAGCTTTCTCTCCAAAGGCCCCTGTCTCTGCTTTTATTCTGAAGATTCCCCACCCGCTACCCCCTGCCCCCACATCTTTAAAGGAAAGTGAGGCAGACAGCCCAGCTGGGGTTCCTTGCAGCAGTTGGAGCGCTTGGCTCAGAGCCGGGGCGTCCTGATGGCGTTGCCCAGTACCTGCTCTATGTAAGCTTTGTGTCAGGTAACACCGAGGGGATCAGAGGACCAACAGAGGGGGAAGGAAAGCCCCCTCCACAACTCCAGATCCCACGGTTTCTCCCTCCCTTCCGGATTGTGGTTTGATTTTGACTCATAAGTGCCCTTTCTCGGATCTCTTCTTCCTTGTTCCCCAGTGACTGGCACTGAGCCCCTTAAACAAGCTGGCATCGTGGGGAAATGGAGGCAGAGATAGGAACAGCTCGATTGTGCTGACATTGCTGCAGGAACACACATTTTTGTGGCTCAAGCCCCCCTTGCCAAATGGCAATATAAAGCCCTTTCAACTCACGTGCGTAAAGAAGAAAATAATTAAACTCTTCTGTCGAGGATCACCTGGCTCCCCCCATCCATTCACTTAGGATGTTTTGTTCCCACTGGAGCGTATGATTGGAAAACAAAGGTAAATGAGAGCAATTTATTCCCGGATCACTTTTCCCCCCCCGCTGCAGGATTAAAGCTGCCTCAGCCATAAAGAGTTTACAAACTCTAAAGAAAGATAATAACTTCCCTTCTCACAGCCCGGTCACGGGGAGGTAACGCATGTTTCCAATCAGCTGAGAATGGAACTCAAATGGTAGATTTTATTTCACTTTAATCCGCCTGTGAGTTCACTTTCAAGGTAAGAGGGACCACAACCTGCAATGTGAACAGAGTTTATTAACTTCGAAGTCTCCTCCTAAAGGTGGAGGAGCCAGCTTAGTTTACTCCTCGCCCCAAAGCCTTGCCTGGCTTGGGGGCCTGGTGCGGTTGGTGCCTGCCTGGGGCACAGGGTGAGTGCTGAGCAGGTAGAGGGGCCTCAGCGATTCAGAGCCCAGCTAACCTGATGGCAGCATCAGCACCGCCAAAGGTCATGGAGGTGACAACAAGCCATTCCAGCGGCATGGAGCTTACTTGCTTCAGCACGTCTGTTTGCTGCCTACAGGACAGCCTGGCCGCTTGGTAGGCTGCTGTGGGAAGAAGCCATTCTCAGGTCCTGTCTCAACTCTCTCTGGTCACATGGCAAGCTTGACCTAGCCCCCTGCCCTGTCTTACTTCACACATTTACGAAGTCATCGTCCATTGGAAGGGAAAAGGAGCTGTTTCCTTGATTGGCCTACTGTGGAACCTTTAATGGGTAAGGTTACCACTGGAAAGCCCTGCCCTCCCCAATTCTTCCCTTGACAACGTAGATGCCTCCAGCAGGGAAAGATCTTAGGAGGCTTCCCTGACTCAGATGGTAAAAAATCTGCCTGCAATATGGGAGACCCGGGTTCCATCCCTGGATCAGGAAGATCCCCTGAAGAAGGAACTGGCAACCCACTCCAGTATTCTTGCCTGGAGACTCTCCATGGACAGAGAAGCCTGGAAGACTAGAGTCCATGGGGTCACAAAGAGTTGGGTACGACTGAGCAACTAACACACACTCAGACACACACACACACACACACACACACTACAGGGAATCTCTTTATGACACAATCTGGCCCGTGAGGAGTCTTGCTTCAGGGAGGCCGTGTTTCCTAGTGTATGTTTGGGGAAGGAGGTCCGTGTGGACCCCAGGCCCAGACTCAATCCAGCCTGCCCAACCCCTGACTGCTATGGTGCGGTGGTTGGGTGCCCACCCAGGGTGTCTCCTGGGGGCACCCACATGCCCTGTTTGGGGCAGGAAGTGCTAACTGAGAGCTATCTGCTGGTGATCTGGGGCCCTGTCAAATCAGTCAACCTTCTCTGTAGTCATCACACAGAGTTCCAACAACCCAGAGTCTGGGTTAAGTTTGGGCACAGAGGCTCAAGAACTAGGCAGAAGATCCAGCCTTGTCCTGTCCCAGCCAGAGGGTCTGGGCTGCCCAAGGCAGACCCTCTCACCAGCCTCGCAGGTGAG
>NW_011494775.1:3518730-3524124 GCF_000754665.1 Bison bison bison | reverse complement strand
AGGTGAGACTTACTGTCTGCTCTCAGCTTTGTGGCCTTCCTGCCCCAGCCCTACCCACTGCAGGCCTTGGGCCTGCCCTCCCTGGCCCTGAGAGGCTCAAGCCCTAGCACCGTCAAGGTGACTGCTTTCCTGACCACATCTGCCTGTCTGCCCACACCTCCCTGCCTGGCTCTATGATGGCCATCAGGAAATCAGCAGCAACAACCCAGGGTTCTTGTCTGCACGGAGCTTGGGCTCTCACAGGAGAGAGAGCTGTGGACTCCGTGGGCACAGCACTCTGCTGCTGGGAGGGAATGGCCGTGCTGGGCCATGGCCAGGACCACACTGTCTGCTGCATTTGCTGCCACGACAACGTCCCAGGCTTCTTCATGGCACGGAGCCCCACCCTGGGGCTGTTTATGGAGACTTCTGCTCCCTCTTGTGTCATCCCTCCTCGAGGCGGCGCAGTGACTCACAGATGGGTTGAGGAGACTCTCATTTTTGGAAAAGCAGAGGAATGTAGGGGTTACAGTGCCTGAAAGGGCACAAGGAATTATTTCTAAATTTCCAGATGTCTTAGAGAATTGTAGCACTCTGGGATACACCTGAATGTAATTGATGTAGCACTTTGTATGTGTGTGTGTGTGTGTGTGTGTGTGTGTAAGCTGAGTCCATGGTTCCACATGCATTCCATTCATTTCACTAGATCGAACGTTGAAAGCCATCTTATCGAGCACTTCCTGTGTGCCAGACACTGCCCTAGGTGCTTTGTATGCTGTGCCTCACTTTACCTTCTCAGAGCTGTCATTTTCCCCATCTTACAGAAAAAGAAACTGAGGTACCAGGCGATTCAGTCACTTGTTCACGATCACAGCGGTGGTAAGTGTGGAGCAAGAATTCTCACCCAGACAACAGCCTGACTGCAGAGCCCCAGCTTGGACCCAGCACAGTGTGAGTGTGTGTGTGTGTGTGCGCGCACGCTCATGCATGCCTCTGAGCCATGTGGGCTGCCCTGTGTATGGAAGATGAGAGAATGCAGAGGACACTGTTGAGAGGGACTCACCACCCTGCTCAGTCTGAGCAGCAAAGAGAAGGGGTATCACGTTCATGGACCAGGGCCTGAAGCCAACCTGATAGCTCTAACTAGTTGGATGAGATAGCTAGCTTAGATAGCTAGATGAGAAAGGGGGTGGGTGTCGGGCTCTAGTGATTGAAATGGTTTCTACCCAAGAAAAGTGGAGGCTTGCATGGAGTGGAGCTTTGCTGTCTTGGAAACATGCTAGGAGGCAGGCAGTTTCTGGAAGGGACTTCACGAACAGGTGGGGTCTGAAAACAACAAGCTGCGTGTTTCTTGGCTCCCTTCCACCCTGTCTCTGGTCTTGCCCTCCTCCGGCCTGCTGTGTCATCTGTACTGGGGCCCAGAGGGCCTCACGGACTTCACTACAATTCAGAAACTCCTGAAGGGAGGAGGCAGGGGGACTCTGCTAGGCCCCCAGCTGCGATGGGTTCACTTCTTCCTGGAGGGCAGAGGACTCTCCATGTTCAGCAAAGGTTCCTTGGTGGAGCAGGGGAGCTGCACCCTGGGGCCTCTGGGGAGCCACCAGCCAGCTTCTGCTCTTCTTCCGCCTTTGATGTTCAGTCTCCAGGCAGTGGCTTCTCAGTTCTGTACAAGAGGGGCTGCTGCTCCCTAATGCATAGTTTGAGGGACACTTTGGTCTCTGGAGGGATTGTTGTGTAAAAAATAAAGGCAGCTCCAAAACAGTGGGCTTCGTCAGACCACACCACACATGGCTTCTGCTGCTCACCAGCCTTGACCCTTGTGTTTCCCATTCTACAAACTCCAAAGAGTGGGCCTTCTGGTGCCAACATTTATGATAGTCAACCCAGTCCTGACTGCCCACTAGTCCATGGCTAAGACAAAATTTTTCACTAGGGAATCACAGAATATGGATAAGTCCTCAGGCTCTGGCGCCAGTCTGCCCAGCTCCCAAATTTCTCCCACTCCATGTACCTATTTAAGTGAGCCCCGGGTCAGCACCTATGTTGCCCTCTCTCGGGTCTCGCAATAGAAGCTAATGCTTACTGAGCGCCCACTGTGTGCCCGGTGCTGCCCTAAAGGCTTTATGCATGCCACCTCCTAACACCTTCGCAACAGCTCCAGCAGGGAGGTGCTATCATCTTACCCATTTTCCAGGATAAATGGAGAGACAAATGTAGGCTAAGTCATTTGCCTGAGATCACATAGCTTGTGAGTGGCGTGATGTTGAGCAAGATATTTCACCTTCCTGAGCCTCAGCTTCCTCATTTGTACAGTGTGTCTGTCTGGGTGTTGTGAAGATTGAATGGGGGAATGCACATAGCACCTAGCAGAGTGCTGAGCACATAGCAAGTACTCACCAGACACGGTCACTTAAGCGTAGAGCTGAGGTTAATAACCCCAGTGTGAAGAGAGAGAAAACACGATGTCTCTAGCATTGCCTACAGTGAGTTAACTCCAGAATGCATGTCTTTACTGAGTCCCCTGTAAACTCCTTGAGGGCAGGGGCTTGGTCAGCCTGTTCATCGCTGGTTCCTGGGGCTTTGCACAGCATCTGACACAAGGTAGGTGCTTGGTGAAAGTCTGATGAATGACTGAGTGAAGGACTGCTTTGCGAGCCCCCTGGGCCATTCACAGCTTTGGACAGCCCCTTTCTCTTACACCACTCATCCTCTCCTGCTTTGTGGGTGTGACTTGAGTGTATCTGCCTCACTCCCTGTAAAATAGAATCTTCCCAAGTCAGAGCAGCCTGGGTTCTGCCTACTGCTATCTTTCCCAAGGAGACGATGTCAGACCTGGCAGTGCAGTGGAAATTCCTTGCAGCCTGGGTGCAAAAGGATCTCTCTTCTTGGGCAGGAAGTGGAGAATGTTGAAAACCTTGTTGAAGGTGGTTACAGACTTGGAATGTGAGCCAGCCAATGGGCAGCTTCAGGGCCTTGGATATCACAGAGCAGGGTCTAGGCTGATGGCAACCATCTGGGTCTGAGGCCCCTCTTTTCATTACACAGGTGAACATGGTTTCTAAACCACACTCCCCATCCCCATGGCATGGAGTGTGGCTGCTTATGCTCTGCTCCCCAGCACTTGCTTCCCAACATTTGCTGAGAAAATGAGCCCATGCTTGATCCCCTGCTAGTCCACCCGCATGGGCACATGAGCCACCCTTGAGTGAAGTAACCGCTGCACTGCATTCTACCAAAACCTCCCACCTCGCCTTCTCATAGAGTTAGTCCTGGAAGAGCCCATTGCTGTGTGAAGCCACCTTCCCCTGAAGACCTCTGCTGTCTGGTCCTCCAAGACTTCGATCCACAGGTGAGAGTGAGGGACCATGAGGATGAGGCGGTTACACTGACAGTGAATTCCCAAGCAGGCCCAGCCCCCAGCTCCCCATCCCCAGGAAACCCTGGACTCTACCTTCGTTCTTTCCAGAGATGTGAGCCCCCACCTCTCCAATTTCCTCTTACACCTCTTCTCTATTTCCCACCCCCCACCTCTGCGTGACGACGTGGCGTGCATGCGGCCCATCTGGGGGATCAGGGAATCCTGTCGGGCATGCCAGCTTAATGAAATACTTGCAGTTTATTAAACACAGGCTTCCCTAAGCCCCGAGAGCCTGTGGGTATTTGAAAGCCCAAGGTAACCCCGAGCTACCACAAACGTAATTGTTACATGTGTCCCTGCATTCCTGGTGCAACCTCAAACTCCAACTCTTAAACAGCACACAAAATTAGCGACATAAAGTAACTCCTAGTCAGAGGAGAGGGGGAAATGTGGGGAAACACTGAGGGAGGCTCCCAGAATCCCTCAGGGCCTTTAAAAGTATATGAAGTTCCTGTTACCTCGCATAGCTGTGGCCATGGCGGGCGCTCCCCTCACCCCCGGCCATTCATGTTTGCAGAATCAGTTCATTATTATGTGGGCCTGGCCTGTCAACCTGGCATGATGTAGCTTGAATATTTCAAGTTCTGTTTCAGCCGAGGCGTGCTCCAGGGTGGCCGGCGGGGCTAGCTGAGCGAACCGTCTAGGGGCTCCCTCTGGAGCGGTATTTCTGGCACTCCTCCAGGGCTGGGCTGGAGAGGGCTGTGGAGAAACCCCAGGTGATCTGGAGCCCCATGCCCGGAACCTGGGGGAGGCTGCTCCTGGGGCACGCTTTCCCGTTCGTCCGTCTCCTCGGCGCGGAGCCTGTAAATCAGAGGCGAGGGGCTGAGATGGAAGCAGCAGACAAAGGCCTCCAGGGAGGTGCCTCCCTCGATGCGGACCACCATCTGGACGCCAGAGAAGGCCACTCTGTTGACGGCACCCAGGGGCACCTGCTCCAGGAACCTCAGCGTCAGCCCGTTGACCCACACGCTGCCCTTGCGGCTCAGGGCCTTCAAGCTGAAGGCCAGCCGGGTGCCGCCCTTCTCCAGGTAGGGCTCCAGTGACAGGTGCTGGCGGGAGAGGCGAGGGAGCTGCAGCCGGAGGTGGGCGTCCGGGCCCCTGCCCACCAGCAGTGGGCTGGCGTCGTGTTCCAGCTGAGGAGGGACATAAGCAAAGGTGGCAGAGCCTGGCGTGGGGTGGTGCAGGCTCACCCGAAGGACTGTGAGGGGCCTCTCCATGGACAGGAGCCTGGGAAAGATGGAACACAGATGCACAGGCCTGAGTAGTGGCAGTCACTCCCTCTGTGACTCCTTGAGCCTAGACATGCTTGCTGCCCTCAGGGATCCCTGGTCACCTCCAGCCAAGCAGAGCCAGGCACTGAACGTGGATGTGGTCACTCTGCTCCAGCCAGGCTGCAGCCATGGGCAGAGCTGGTGAAGCTCAGGCCCACTGTTTCTAGCCTCAACTTCATCCCTAACACACTCTGTGAGTTAGTGGGAAATGCCACTCACTCTCTAAATTTTAGTTCTCTTTAACATAACATAGGTACATCCATCCTTGTCTTTGCAAAGTCCAAGGCACACCAGCCTGTGTGGTGGGGTTTTGGTGGCATATTGGCATTTGGGGACAATTTGCCTGGCTTCCTGGGAAAGGAAGAACGGAAGACAGGATCCACCTTCCTTGTATCCGACAGTCACATGACAAACGCTTGCTGAGCCCTCCTCTGAGCCAGGCACTGACCAGCTGCTGGGACGAGCAAATCAACAGGAGCACCCAGCTGCATAAGGAGAAGGGGCTTCCAGTTCCCAGCATTAAGGAGGGACCAGAAGAGGGAAGCCCTGCCTGCTCCTGGGAGATGGGAAAGGCTGCCTGGACACACCAAGGAAGAACAAAGACACCTAGCACATTCCAGAGGACGAGATGGTTGGGTGGCATCACTGAGTCAATGGATGTGAGTTTAAGCAGGCTCCGGGAATTGGTGAAGAACAGGGAAGCCTGATGTGCTGCAGTCCACGAGC
>NW_011494775.1:3507033-3518499 GCF_000754665.1 Bison bison bison | reverse complement strand
TTCATTGCCAGAAATTTGTCCTTCAGAATCTAACTGGAACATGCAGGGAGTCTCTGTTCCCCCATGGAGCTGAGGAACATAAACTCCCTGGCATGTGTACCAACCCCAGATGGCCCAGGACCTGCCACCACCTTCTGCAGGAACTGAGGGCTGAGTGGATCTGAATAGCTAACTGTATGCTTTTTCCAGCTCCAGGCTTTTGCTTACAGTACTTTCTTTCCTGAAAACGCATCTTCCATCCCAAACTGCTTATCTTTAAAGGCCTGGTTCATGTGTGACCTCTCCCATGCAGCTCTTTTCCTCTGTTTACACTCTGACCCTCAAACAAGAATACTCCCCCGGGGCTGCCCCCTTTCCATTGTGTATCAGTGGTGTGGGTCCTTGTCCCATCTTCTCTGTCGTTCCTGAGACCTCCTGAGGGTAGAATTGCCTCCACGCCCTGAGTCCCACTGCCCAGTACAGACAGGACCAGGCGACAGCAAGTGTCTGGAGGCACATTTGCCAAATAGCTAACCGAGAAGAGGCTCACACACATGAAAATCATGTGAAATCAAGTCCAGAGCAACCCCATGTGAGTCTGGTCCTTAAAAGCTGTGGGACAGGCTTCAGTCCCCTACACACTCTGGACCCCCTGTCTTTTGGTGAAGTAATGGTGAGAGCCTCTCAGTCTGACAGTGAGTGGTGAGCCCTTAAGAAACCCCATTTTCCCTCATGCATACACACACACCGCCCCCACACACCCCATTCACATTCCCTGTCTGGCCCCAGTATTCCTGCAGAAAGCCTCTCCCTCAGGTGTGTATACACCGGCCCTATTTACTTTCATTTATATAAGTACAAGAACAGCTGAGCTGGACGTCCAAGTCCTCAGGCCTGGCCAGAAACTCGGGGTTCACTTCTAGGAACCAATCCCATGGCCCAGGGACCCTAAGAGAATCCCTTGGAAAGAAGGGTTCACCACTGTTCCTGTGACCTTACTCTGCTTTGCTGGGAACTCCAGAGCCCATAGCAATCCCCCTGGCCTTGCAGAGCTCTTCTCCTGTTTCCAGTTATTCTGGGGTATGTGCCTGGCGAGCAGCCTGCAGGGGCCCTGCTCCCTGCCCCGCCGCCCTCAAGTTTAAGTTCAAGCCCCTCTGATCTCCACCTACCTTACTTCCTGGGGTGCATCTAGCTCTGGGACAGCAGCTGTGAGCTCCCCGAGGTTGGGGGGCATGTGAGTCTGGGCTGGGCAGGCCTGGGGATGGCAATGACAACTGTGGTTTGGGGAGGTGATGCGTCACCATGCCCATCGACTTTGTTGCTCTCTTCCTTTTTCTCTTTAGGAAAGAAACTGGAAGTGTAATTTCCTATTGCAGAAGTGCAACCCTGCTGCCAAGAGGTTGAAAACCCCATGGGACTGTGGCTAGGAGAGGCCGCTGAGTTCCTTCCTGGGTTTCATCTCGGCAGGCCCGAGGACCTTGAGAATGTTTCCAGGGTGTCAGCTGAGTTCCTCTTCTCCCCTGGCAGGTGTGGGGTGTTGAGGGGGGAAAGGCATCCCAGACCTGTTAGAAAGGGGAGCCCTTTTGGACAGATGGCCAGTGAGGGGCATCCCCACTGCATGTGGGAGGCTGTGAGGAGGCCACTGTGGCTGGGCTGGTGGTGGCCGAGGGAGCTGCGAGGGACATGGTAGTCCACTGAGCGTCTCAGGAAAGGACAGGGCCTCCAGGGAAGGGGAAAACAGCTGCTCACAGCAGGTGGCCTCTCCCACAGTAGGATAGCAGGAGGGCCCCCCCTATGTCCACCCATCTGGAGTCAGTCCCGCTGGCCTTTGGGAGCGGCCTGGACCAGACCAAGATGGACGTGTGCCCAGTGCTGTGGGGGCTGGCCATCCTGGAAGTGACCCAGCGTTACTACAGTGTAACCCTTCAGTTGGTGCAGTTCTACCTAGTCTGCCAGTGTGGCCTTCCTTCCATTGTACCCACAGACCAGCTAAGCTGGCAAGAGACATGGGCCCATCTTATACAGGGGGCGAACAAGGGGCCCAAGGTCCCAGAACAAGTAAACAACATCATCCTTTCACTTTTTCCCCATCAAACCCTGGCTATCCTGAGGATTCTTGGAGATTATACAGGTGAGTGTTGTAGGCTGGGCCACTCCTATCAGCCAGCGGGTGCCTCTCCAATCGGCCTCCTTGACCCCCAGGCCCACTGCTCACTTCCTCCTCATGTTACCCTTGTGGCCCCAGAGATTTCAGCAGGCCGCACACTGGGGCTAAGTCTCTGTGGGTACTATTCAGGATTCCTAGCCTGCCCCTCTATTCTCAGCAAGTTGTTTGCTTCATTTGTAGGAAGGAGAAACAGAGAGCTCTGAAAACAATCATCCATCCCTGCCCGCCCCAGCCTGTGACACAACCACTGGGGCTCGCCCAGTGCTCTCCCGGAACTGTACCTGCCCCAGGAATGAACAAGCTCTCCCTCTGTACTCCATCCTCTCCACGTGCTCTTCTGGAACTGTACCTGCCCCAGGAATGAACAAGCCCTCCCCCTGTACTCCACCTCTTCCACGTGCTCTCCCGGAACTGTACCTGCCCCAGGGATGAACAAGCTCTCCCTCTGTACTCCATCTCCTCCATGCGCTCTCCCTCTCTGAGCCCCAGTCTGCATCGGCTGTGCCAGGCGTGTGTGAGGCCCGCCCTCAGGGACTGTACCTTCAGGATACCCAGGGTGCCAACATTCTCAGTGGGAGCACATGGAGATCTTGGCATACACAGTCGTTGCAATAGAAGAGCAGAGGTGAGAGAGACACTTGGAGTATTCTAGGAGGGCTTCATGGAGAAAGGAGTCCCTAGAGCCAGCTCTTAACCTCAAAGCTAGACTGGAGAGGCTGGTTGTCTATCAGTTAAAGGTTGGCTTTGGTGTCAGTTATATCTGGATTCAAGTTCTGTATCTTTTTTATGATTGCCTGATCCTGGGCAAATCTTTTCACCTTTTCTGACTCAGGTTCTCCACCTATGAAATGGGGACAGCCATAGCACCTACCTCAATGGTCTGTTCTGAGGATTCCTTTTTTGAAAAGCATGAAAAAGCTTAGGTATGGTACCTGGAACGCAGAGCCAAACTCAACGAATGGGAGCTGAGACAAATAATCAATGATGAGACTTCAACTCCCACCATGAAATAGGTGGTGACAGACTAACCTTCCACTAAGAGCAATTATAAGTGGTAGGTTTTTTAAGATTTGTTTGAAGATATTGGAGAGCAACAAGGCAGCTAGACTCGAGGGTCCAGGACCCCACTGAGAAGAAAAGCCCATTTACTTTAATTTTTTTAAGATTTATTTTTGATGCAGACCATTTTTAAAGACTTTATTGAATTTGTTACAATATTGCTTCTGTTTTATGTTCTGCCTGTTTTCTTCTTTTTGGCCACGATGCATGTGGAATCTTGGCTCTCGGACCAGTGATTGAACTCACACCTTATGCATTGGAAGGAGGTCCCAACTCCTGGATAGCCAGGGAAGTCCCAGGAAAGCCCATTTATTTAAGCCTGACTTGCTACCCCTCTTCCTTGTGAGACATTTGCTGGTTTGAAAGTGATCCAGGCCTTCAGGCTGAGCAAAGAGTGGCCACTGAGATTCTCAAGGATCTCCCCAGACAGGGGAGGCACAAACGGGGACTCAGCCCTTGAGAAGCCAAGTGAAAGTGAAAGTCTCTCAGTCGTGTCCGACTCTTTGCGACCCCATGGACTGTGCAGTCCATGGAATTCTCAAGCTGAGCACCTGGATAAAAGCGCACGCAGAGAAGTGAGCTCATATTCTGTTCAACCTTCAAGATGCCTTGCTGGTCTCAAAGCAGGAGGAATGAGAAACCAAGGAGCCAAATAAATGCAAGAGCTCAAAGGCTAAGAGGCTCAGCAGAGGGTGTGGCTGTCTCTTGGAGGTCAGGTCCAACCAGGGAAGAGGAGCACCCTGCTGAAAAATCCCCCAGACTTTCAAATGAGACCCTGTACGGTACATGGGGATTAAGGACAAACTAAATTAGACCAGGTCTTAAGAAGGTGGAAACCTGGCCCCGGATGATCCCAATCTCTCTTCTCTAACTGCCTTCTAGAAGAAAAAGAAATACTTGCTAGACCAAGTTAACATCATACAGAGCCTCTACAACTTCTCATTAACAGTGTTCTATGATGAACAACAACAAAAAGTACTAGGCATGCTAAGCTACAGGTTGTTCAGTCACTCAGTTGTGCCTGACTCTTTGTGACCCCATGGACTGCAGCACATCAGGACTCCCTGTCCACCACCATCTCCTGGAGCTTGCTCAAACTCATGTCCATTGAGTCTGTGATGCCATCCAACCATCTCATCCTCTGTCATCCCTTTCTCCTTCTACCTTCAATCTTTCCCAGCATCAGGGCCTTTTCCAATAAATCAGCTCTTCACATCAGGTGGCCAAAGTATTCAGCTTCAGCTTCAGCATGGGCCCCTCCAATGAATATTCAGGATTGAGTTCCTTTATGACTAACTGGTTTGATCTCCTTGCAGTCCAAAGGACTCTCAAGAGTCTTCTCTAACACCACAGTTTAACTGTCAAAAAAAAAAAAAAAAAAACCAAGAGAAAAACAGCAGAAACAATCTCACTACATATGCCACAAAAGACCTGAACAAGAATGTTCATAGCAGTTTTATCCTATTAACCCCAAACTGGAAACAGCCCAAAGGTCCATTAAAAAGGAAATGGATAAACAGATTGTATAATATGTATACAGTGAAACACTACACAGCAGTGAAAAAAGAGACTGAGCCAGTGATACATACAACAATGGAGATGGATCTTAGGACCATTTTGGAGAGCAAAAGAAACCAGGCACAAATGATACAGACAGTATGATTACATGAAATGCAAGAACAGATAAAATAGCCTATGGTGATAGAGGCCAGACTATTGAATGATCTCTATGGAGAGGTACTCACTGGTGTATTTGTTTACTGGGACAGCCATAACAAAGAACCACAAATGGGGTGGCTCAAATAGAGAAATGTATTGTCTCAAAATCCTGGGGGCTAAAAGTCCAAGTCTGTTTCAACAGAACTAGTTTCTTTTAAGGGAGACTCTGTCCTTGGCCTCTCACCCAAGTGCTGAGCTTTGCTGGCAACCTTTGGCTTTGCGTGGCTAGTAGAAGCATCACCCTGATCTCTGTCTTCATCATCACGCGGCAGCCTCCTTGAATGCAGTGGTTCCAATGGCAGCGTTTCAGGCATGCTGATTGGCTTGTGAGGGAGAGGGACCAGGGGCAGGCAGTCAGGCTAGACTCAGGGCTCTTGCTGGCACCATAACCCTCAATACAGCTTCACCTCCCGGGTGGATGGTTGGATAACCAGAAGTCCAGATGGCCACTCTGGGGTGCTTTAAGGTCTGCAGACACACCTGGGACTGAGCCTGCTGAGTGGAAGGTGGCTGGCCACGTTCCAGAGCCTTTCCTCTCAGCCTGTAGGTCTGCCTCGTCCAGACCACCAGCCAGCTGCATGTCTCTGAACCATGGCCTCCTCCCCATGGTTCCTCACACACACTGCCTTCCTGTCTTGGTGATGCTCAGGTATTTCTTCCCGCCAGCAGAGATGGGCTCCAGGAAGAAACCTGGAAGGGGCTGTGCTGTCCCTAGGTGTATGACCTCCGTTGAGTCCTACCCCCTCTCCACGCTTTAGTTTTTTCCTGGGGCATGGGACACCTCTCCTCGTTGCCCCCTGAAAACAGACTTCAGTGAGAAAAAGGCTGTGTCCACAATCCCAGCCCTGGCACGGGAGAGTGGGTGGAAGAGCTTGCTCATGGCCCCTGAGTTCCCTCAGTAACTCCGTTCAAAGCAGTTCCTGGCAAGACAGAGAACTGAAACAGCCAGGGAATTTATCGGACAAGAGGAAGAACTGGGGACTTCCCTGGTGGTCGAGTGGATAAGACTGTGCTCCCAGGGCAGGGGTCCTGGGTTCAGTCCTTGGTCAGGGAACAAGATCTCACATGCTGCAACTAAACCCCTGTGCAGCCAAATAAATAAAAAAAAATTTTTTAAAGGAAGAACTGCTCAGGCTACATCTCCTGAGGGCCAGCAGGAAGTCGTGCTGGTAACCGTCTGTCTGGCCTTTCCCCGGGGGGCAGGGTGAGAGCCAGGGAGGGTGAGAGTGGGGGAAGTGGAAGCGCTGGCTGCTCTCTGCTCGGCCCCCTTGGCTAGGATGGCCTCCCTCAGTTGGTGCTGTGGCCCTGGGGAGAGTACATTAGTGAGCAAATGTCCCTAGTTGTGCTCCTTGGAGAGCTCAGGGCCGGAAGGGCACCTTCCAGGGCTCCTACTGTGGTGGGCAGGAGAGGACTCTGGTGTCAGACTCGGGTCTGAGGCTTGGCTCCTTCTTGTGGCAACTGTGTGCGCTCAAACAAGTTACTCGACCCCTCTGAACCTGAATTCTGGCCTGTAAAATGAGGATAATCTGTTGCTGCATGAGGGCTAAATGAGATGTGTGCAAAATGCCAAGCACGTGGAGAGGGCTGGTAGAGGAGCAGAGTCCAGTGAAGGTGCATCCTGGGGAGAGGGGCTGGCAGACCCAACTCACAGCCTGTATGAACCCCAGGTTCTCAGAAGCCTTCAGGTTTTGCTTAAAACAACCATGATTTTTGAGTTGAATATATAATAGAAATTCCATTTTTAAATGATAATGAAGTAAAATGGATGCTCTAGAAAGAATCTCCAGGTTATGGCAGGGGCACACGGCTCTAACCCAGGAGGAGAAGGCTACTCATTATACAGACAAAGCTGAGGTTCACAGCAATTAGTTGTTTAATTAAGATCACAGGTCTGGGAATGTCAGAAGCGGGATTTGGGCCCAGTCTGTTACACTCCGGCTTAAACATGAAGCCATTGTGCCTCATGGGTGGTGTTCTCTGGGGTCCAGCTGCCCTACCTTCTCTAAGTGTGTGCTCCAGCTGTCTGGCTGGCAGTGCTCTCAGCCCATCAAGTCAATGGGGCTGCTCACCGCCCCCACCTCCCCAACCCCGACCTCCACCCCACCTCATGTCCTTATAGCTTCTGGCCACCAGGGGGCAGCATCCCAAAACCCAAGTGACTGGCTCTTCTAGGCGGACCGGGTGGACAGTGCAAGTCCAGGGGAGCCATTTACGGGCCTGCTAGTCTTCCAGAAAATCAGAGATACCAAAGGAACATTTCATGCAAAGATGAGCTCGATAAAGGACAGAAATGGTATGGACCTGACAGAAGCAGAAGATATTAAGAAGACATGGCAAGAATACACAGAAAAACTGTACAAAAAAGATCTTCACGACCAAGATAATCACGATGGTGTGATCACTCACCTACAGCCAGACATCCTGGAATGTGAAGTCAAGTGGGCCTTAGAAAGCATCATTATGAACAAAGCTAGTGCAGGCGATGGAATTCCAGTTGAGCTCTTTCAAATCCTGAAAGATGATGCTGTGAAAGTACTGCACTCAATATGCCAGCAAATTTGGAAAACTCAGCAGTGGCCACAGGACTGGAAAAGGTCAGTTTTCATTCCAATCCCAAAGAAAGGCAATGCCAAAGAATGCTCAAACTACTGCACAGTTGCACTCATCTCACACACTAGTAAAGTAATGCTCAAAATTCTCCAAGCCAGGCTTCAGCAATATGTGAACGGTGAACTTCCTGATGTTCAAGCTGGTTTTAGAAAAGGCAGAGGAACCAGAGATCAAATTGCCAACATCCGCTGGATCATGGAAAAACCAAAAGAGTTCCAGAAAAACATCTATTTCTGCTTTATTGACTATGCCAAAGCCTTTGACTGTGTGGATCACAATAAACTGTGGAAAATTCTGAAAGAGATGGGAATACCAGACCACCTGATCTGCCTCTTGAGAAATCTGTATGCAGGTCAGGAAGCAACAGTTAGAACTGGACATGGAACAACAGACTGGTTCCAAATAGGAGAAGGAGTTCGTCGAGGCTGTATATTGTCACCCTGTTTATTTAACTTCTGTGCAGAGTACATCATGAGAAACGCTGGACATGAAGAAACAAAAGCTGGAATCAAGATTGCCGGGAGAAATATCAATAACCTCAGATATGCAAATGACACCACCCTTATGGCAGAAAGTGAAGAGGAACTCAAAAGCCTCTTGATGAAAGTAAAAGTGGAGAGTGAAAAAGTTGGCTTAAAGCTCAACATTCAGAAAACGAAGATCATGGCATCCGGCCCCACCACTTCATGGGAAATAGATGGGGAAACAGTGGAAACAGTGTCAGACTTTATTTTTGGGGGCTCCAAAATCACTGCAGATGGTGACTGCAGCCATGAAATTAAAAGACGCTTACTCCTTGGAAGGAAAGTTATGACCAACCTAGATAGCATATTGAAAAGCAGAGACATTACTTTGCCAACAAAGGTTCGTCTAGTCAAGGCTATGGTTTTTCTTGTGGTCGTGTATGGATGTGAGAGTTGGACTGTGAAGAAGGCTGAGCGCTGAAGAATTGATGCTTTTGAACTGTGGTGTTGGAGAAGACTCTTGAGAGTCCCCTGGACTGCAGGGAGAACCAACCAGTCCATTCTGAAGGAGATCAGCCCTGGGATTTCTTTGGAAGGAATGATGCTAAAACTGAAACTCCAGTACTTTGGCCACCTCATGCGAAGAGTTGACTCATCGGAAAAGACTCTGACGCTGGGAGGGATTGGGGGCAGGAGGAGAAGGGGACGACAGAGGATGAGATAGCTGGATGGCATCACTGACTCGATGGACGTGAGTTTGCGTGAACTCCGGGAGTTGGTGATGGACAGGGAGGCCTGGTGTGCTGCGATGCATGGGGTTGCAAAGAGTCGGACACGACTGAGCGACTGATCTGATCTGAGGGAAAGGGGAAGATGGTCCACGCTTCTCTGGCTCAGAATGCCCTGAAATGGCCCAAAGGTGGATTTCTAGCAAATCTCACGGGAGGACACCAACTCTGAGCGTGAGATAAAGCAGGAAGCCAGGGGCCACACAGAGCATAGCAGCAGTCTGTTACATGGCAGGTGCAGGGACAGACAGGCCCAGAAAGGCGAACCACCTGCCCAGGGTCAAACAGTGCACAGCAAGGCGAGGGTGAGAGGCCAGGCCTGCTCCCTTATCTGTAAGATGGAGCAGTCATGATTCTCTTCAAGGAGGGCCACCACATGGGGAAATGAAGACGCCATATTTAGCCCAGGCCAGCACTTGGCACTTAATAAGTGCTCAAGGACAGGCTTCCCCAGTGGCTCAGCAGTAAAGAATCCACCTGCAATGCAGGAGACGGGTCCAATCCCTGAGTCAGGAAGATCCCCTGGAGGAGGGCAGGGCAACCCACTCTAGTATTCTTGCCTGGAGAATCCCACGGACTGAGGAGCCTGGCAGGCTACAGGCCTCCAGGGTCATAAAGAGTCAGACACGACTGAAGCGACTTAGCACCCATGCAGGCAAGGGCTCAGGGCACTGGATAGGGATGCAGTGGTAGTTCCATGACCATCAGGACAAAGTGTGCTCTGCCCCCTCTGAGTTGTCAGGTGAGAAAACAATTATGTGTCACTTCTAGAGATGATGCTGTGAGGGATGCACAGAACGTGAAGCCCAGGAGGGACATCTATACAGCCAGTGTGGGGAGACCGGGGCAGCCCTCCTCCAGGGGATGCTGTGTTGACTCGTGCAGAATGACTCCGAGCTGGCCAGGTGGAACCTGGTGGGGAGGTGCCTGATGGAGGGAGGTGAAGTCAGATACCCAGCCACTGGAGGGGTTCTGTCACACCTTGCTCTACGCACTTGGCTAACACGAATGGTAACAACAGCAGTAATGGTGCATTTGAACTTTAAAAGAATAACGAAGTCAGCACTGAGTCCTGACTAGATGCTGTGTCCTGTGCTAAGCCCTCACGTGAACTGTCTTATTTAATCCTCACTGCCTTTGTGAGAGAGGTCCCAGTATTAATCCTAATTCACAAATGAGAATGTAGAAGCACAATTAAGTAACTCAAGATCACCCATATAGCAGGACGTGGAGCTGCCTCTCAAGCTCACATCTGATCTTCAGATCATTGTGCTCAACTCCTGTGCTTCCAGGGGCAAACCCTTCCCCTCCCTGGGCCTTGGGTCCCAACCTTCTGATGGCTGGTCTGGGCTGGGTGAAGTGAATGGCTATGGGGATGGGGGAGGGGAGGGGCAGCCCCGGTTGCTTATTCCTGCTGCATTCCCTCCCGGACGGAGGAGGCCTCCTTGCACAGGTGGGGCTGGCCAGTGTGGCCGTCGGGGCCTCTACCTGCTCAGGAGTCAGAGACGGTGAGCATTCTGCCTGTGCTCACTCCCCTATTCCAGGGGTCATTGCTAAGCCCACAATGATTGCAGCCAAAGATGGAGAAGCTCTATACAGTCAACAAAAACAAGACCAGGAGCTGACTGTGGCTCAGATCATGAACTCCTTATTGCCAAATTCAGACTTAAAAAGTAGGGAAAACCACTAGACCATTCAGGTATGACCTAAATCAAATCCTTTATGATTATACAGTGGAAGTGAGAAATAGATTTAAGGGCCTAGATCTGATAGGTAGAGTGCCTGATGAACTATGGAATGAGGTTTGTGACATCGTACAAGAGACAGGGATCAAGACCATCCCCATGGAAAAGATATGCAAAAAAGCAAAATGGCTGTCTGGGGAGGCCTTACAAATAGCTGTGAAAAGAAGAGAAGCGAAAAGCAAAGGAGAAAAAGAAAGATTTAAGCATCTGAATGCAGAGTTCCAAAGAATAGCAAGAAGAGATAAGAAAGCCTTCCTCAGCAATCAATGCAAAGAAATAGAGGAAAACAACAGAATGGGAAAGACTAGAGATCTCTTCAAGAAAATTAGAGATACAGGGAACATTTCATGCAAAGATGGGCTCGATAAAGGACAGAAATGGTATGGACCTGACAGAAGCAGAAGATATCAAGAAGAGGTGGCAAGAATACACAGAAGAACTGTACAAAAAAGATCTTCACGACCAAGATAATCACGATGGTGTGATCACTCACCTACAGCCAGACATCCTGGAATGTGAAGTCAAGTGGGCCTTAGAAAGCATCATTATGAACAAAGCTAGTGGAGGTGATGGAATTCCAGTTGAGCTCTTTCAAATCCTGAAAGATGATGCTGTGAAAGTACTGCACTCAATATGCCAGCAAATTTGGAAAACTCAGCAGTGGCCACAGGACTGGAAAAGGTCAGTTTTCATTCCAATCCCAAAGAAAGGCAATGCCAAAGAATGCTCAAACTACTGCACAATTGCACTCATCTCACACACTAGTAAAGTAATGCTCAAAATTCTCCAAGCCAGGCTTCAGCAATATGGAAACCGTGAACTTCCAGATGTTCAAGCTGGTTTTAGAAAAGGCAGAGGAACCAGAGATCAAATTGTCAACATCTGCTGGATCATGGAAAAACCAAGAGAGTCCCAGAAAAAACATCTATTTCTGC
>NW_011494775.1:3494123-3506933 GCF_000754665.1 Bison bison bison | reverse complement strand
ACTTCTATGCAGAGTACATCATGAGAAACGCTGGACTGGAAGAAACACAAGCTGGAATCAAGATTGCCGGGAGAAATATCAATAACCTCAGATATGCAAATGACACCACCCTTACGGCAGAAAGTGAAGAGGAACTCAAAAGCCTCTTGATGAAAGTAAAAGTGGAGAGTGAAAAAGTTGGCTTAAAGCTCAACATTCAGAAAACGAAGATCATGGCATCCGGTCCCACCACTTCATGGGAAATAGATGGGGAAACAGTGGAAACAGTGTCAGACTTTATTTTTTGGGGCTCCAAAATCACTGCAGATGGTGACTGCAGCCATGAAATTAAAAGACGCTTACTCTTTGGAAGGAAAGTTATGACCAACCTAGATAGCATATTGAAAAGCAGAGACATTACTTGACCAACAAAGGTCCGTCTAGTCAAGGCTGTGGTTTTTCCAGTGGTCACGTAAGGATGTGTGAGTTGGACTGTGAAGAAGGCTGAGCGCCGAAGAATTGATGCTTTTGAACTGTGGTGTTGGAGAAGACTCTTGAGAGTCCCCTGGACTGCAGGGAGAACCAACCAGTCCATTCTGAAGGAGATCAGCCCTGGGATTTCTTTGGAAGGAATGATGTTAAAGCTGAAACTCCAGTACTTTAGCCACCTCATGCAAAGAGTTGACTCATTGGAAAAGACTCTGACGCTGGGAGGGTTTGGGGGCAAGAGGAGAAGGGGAGAACAGAGGATGAGATGGCTGGATGGCATCACTGACTCAATGGACGTGAGTTTGCGTGAACTCCAGGAGTTGGTGATGGACAGGGAGGCCTGGGGTGCTGCGATGCATGGGGTCGCAAAGAGTCGGACACAACTGAGCGACTGAACTGAACTGAACTGAATGTACTGTTCAAGATTCTTAATACATGTCAGTTTTCCTTAACACTAAATCCAACAATGGAGCCCTGACCAATGCCTGAGGCAGGCCCTCGGGACAGGATGTCTGGGAGATCTGAGGCTTTCTGGGCTCTCACCTTGGGGTGGGACAGTCAGGCCACTTAGAGCCAGTACCAGCGATCCTAGCAATTACCTCTGCTTTTACTTCCTTTTTTCCCGCTGAGCTACAGGACTGTCCCTTAGGCTGCTTGCAGAAGGAGGCCGTGTCTTGCATCCTGCCTAGTGCTGTCCCCTCCTGCTTCACCCAGAGCCTCCGAGGAGCAGCTGTGGGCCAGAGGGCAGGGAAGGAGCCCTATCTGGGAGCCCAGCCTTGACTCTGCCGCGGACATGCTTTGCAGCACATTGCTTTTCCTCTCTGGGCCTCGGAGTCCTCATCTGTAGAAAGAGGATAATCATCCCTGTGCAACCCCCGGGCCCTATAGCCAGTGTCTTTAACTTTTGGAGAGGGCTCCGCTTTCACCTGGTCAAAAGGTTTTGCGAAGGGCTTCTTTCTTTCTCAGTCAAGAACCCATATTGAAGAAACGCAGCTTGGTCTCATTTAGACAGTGCGTCTGGCCAGGAAAGATGGCCTTAAACGCAGCACACCACACATCAAACAGGGGCTTTTTGTTTTTAATTAAGTGAGGTAAAAGCCTAGCATAAATACTTTGCCTAAATTTTAGAAATAAAACGTATTCTGAAATTAGCATGTCTTCAAAGGCAGATTTTTAACACACCATGAAAAAAACTCTGTGTGGCAATTTAGACGGTTCCTGGTGCCTAGAAGTACTCCATGTAGATCTGATAACAGGAGGACAAAGAAAACAAACAACGACAACAATGATAAAAATGTTCCTCTGCAAACAGTTCTCTCTCTTTAAATTGTGGTCAAACGCACAGAACGCAGTTTCCCATTTTAGCCATCGTAAGTACACAGTGCACTGGTGTTAAGCACATTCACATTTTTGTACAATCTCCAGAACCTTTTCATCTTGCAAAGCTGAAACTTTAAACCCATTAAACAGCAACACTCCATTTCTCTTTCCCTCAAGCCCCTGGCAACCACCATTGTACTTGTTTCTGTGGGTTGGACTATTCTAGATACCTCATATAAGGGGAATCACACAGTATTTGTCCTTTTGTGTGATCCGCATATGTCACTTGACGTAATATCTTTAAGGTTCACTCATGTTGTAGCATGTGTCTGAATTCACTCATTTTAAGACTGAATAATAGTTCACTGTATGCATATACCACATTTTGCTTATTAATCTGTCAATGGACATTTGGGTTGCTTACACTTTAGGCTGTTGTTAACCATGTTGCTGGGAACAATATGCATAAATACCTGTTTGATACCCTGTTTTCAGTTCTTTAGGATATATAAAGCAGTGGAATTTCTGCATCATATGTTAATTCTGTGTTTAATATGTTGAGGATCTGCCCTAGTGTTTTTCCATAGCGGCCACACCATTTTACGTTCCTACCAACAGTGCAGAAGGGTTGCAATTTTTCCACCTCCTTGACAACACTTGTTATTTTCTGTTGTTGTGTGGTTTTTATTATTTTTATTTTATAGTAGCTATTCTAATGGGGGTGAGGGAATATATCATTGTGGTTTTGATTTGCATTTCCCCGATTAGTGATGTTGAATATCTTTGATATGCTGTTGTCCATTTATTTATTGTCTTTGCAGAAATGTCTACTTTAAGTCCTTTGCCCATTTTTTAGTCAGGTTATTTGTTATTAAGTTATAGAAGTTCTTTACAGATTCTGGATATTAACCCCTTGTTGGATATGGAATACACAAATATTTTCTTCCATTCTATGGGTTGCCTTTTCTCTCTGTTGTGTCCTTTGAGGCACAGAAATTTAAGATTTTGATGTAGTCCAATGTACCTGTTTTTTCTTTTGTTGCCTGGGCTTCCCTGGTGGCTTAGACGGTAAAAGCGTCTGCCTACGATGCAGGAGACCTGGGTTCAATCCCTGGGTGGGGCAGATCTTCTGGAGAAGGAAATGGCAACCCACTCCAGTACTCTTGCCTGGAAAATCCCATGGATGGAAGAGCCTGATTGGCTACAGTCCATGGGGTCGTGAAGAGTCGGACACGACTGAGCGACTTCATTTCACTTCCAAGAAGTTATTGCCCAATCCAATGTAATGAAGCTCATCCTCTAAGAGTTGTATAGTTTGGGTTATTCCATTTAGGTCTTTATTTTGAGGTAATTTTATTTTTTAAATTAACCATCACAGATGTTTATTTTATTTATTTTTGGCTGCACTGGATCTTCGTTGCAGCTCACAGGCTTTCCCTAGTTGCGTCAAGCTGAGGTTACTCTTCACTGCGATGCGTGGGCTTCTCACTGAGGTGGCTTCTCTTGTCGCGGAGCATGGTCTCTAGGACGCATAGGCTTTGGTCGTGTGTCACACAGGCTTCATTGCTCTGAAGCATGTGGAATCTTCCCGGACCAGGGATCAAACCCGTGTCCCCCTCATTGGCAGGTGATTCTTAAAAGACTGGACCACCAGGGAAATCCTTGAGGTAACTTTTATATACTGGATACTGTAGGAGCCCAGAGTCCAGCTTCATGTGGTTATCCAGTTTTCTTTGAAATAGTTATCTGAAAACAAGATGTATGGTTGATGGTGACAGTTCATCGTATTTGACCATATTTGGTTGAATAAAATAAGTTACTTTACCTTGGCTACAATGCAAAACAAAAAGCATTCAAATTCACCTTGTAGGTTTCATTAATTTCACGTTCCCCATCTTTATATTGTTTAACAGAAATACTCTTCATTTAAAATAACACGCTGCACTCTCAGCAGTGTGGATTGTTTTCTAACAATATAACTCTCAGGGAGGTGTTAGTGGGCGGATCCATGAACCACTGGCTGTTTTCTGCCTGTGAGTGGGTCCTGTGCTCCTGCTCTCTGCACTTTCCCAGTGTTCCCGATGTCGCAGATTTTAAGAGTACGGGTTGTTGTCACTGTTACGTTTTTGCTACCTTGGGTTTCTAAATAAACCTGCGGCCAGACTGCCACCACCGAGCACTGTGTTTTGCGGATTTGGACCCCAGACTCAGAGCCCATGAGCAGAGTTCTGAACCCCTGATGCAGGATACACACAAAACCCAGAGGTTCAAAGCACTTCCAAACTTTTGATTTGCTCCTAATTTAGAGCTCTTCCTAGAAGACTGATTCTTCACACTGGTGGATAATACCCACAGGGAAAACTACTCTCTAGGATGCAGAGTGCCACCAGTAGAGGGCGTCTGGGGGAGGCCTGTGCTCAATGTCAACTTGCTCCCTCTGCCGCTTACACCTCAAGCTACCTCCCGCATCTGGAATAGTCATCAGGAGCTGAAGAAGGACCCGAATTTCCTGGGAAGAATGCTAAATCACGGGAGGTTTCTGGTGCCAAGAAAAATAGCCTGGCCCAGCTTTGGGGCTGGGAGCCTCAATTGCCACCTCGGGAAGCTGCCATCACCACACATACAGAGTGCAATGTGGCCTGATTTTGCCAAAACAAAGGGAAGGCCCTCTGGCAATTTCTGTGGCTTTGTGTTGCAAATTTAAATTGTCTGCTTTTAATTCTCCTTTACCAGCTTAATACAAATTGGAATTTCAAAACCAGTGAAAGACAGAAACCTCACTTTGGAGTGGAAGACAGACCCCACGTGACCTGCATTTCAGTCTGGGACAAATAGATGGATCCTGGAAACTTCTGGGGAGTGAAGGCTTTGGTGGTAGTAGGATCCCTAGGCTGTGGGGCTCCTGGGCCACCCCCGTGTATGCATGTACTCTGAGCCCATGGGGGCCAACAGTTGTTTCCACACACAGAACAGAAGCTTGCCAGACTTCCCCGCTCAGGACACTACCCCGGCATGCGTCTAGAGCCAAGTGCCAGCTCATTGATGTGTATTTCCACATGGGGCTCCTGGACCTCTTCCCAAGGAGCAGGGAGGACTCAAAGGAAACTGGCCTCCTCTGCACCCAGCCCTGGATAGGCTCTGCAGTGATCAAGCACATGAAGACAAGCTCTGCCCTCAAGGAGGTCCAGGTGCATGCAGAAGACAGACTCTCAGACAGGTACCACCCAGTAGGACCCAGGAGGGAAGCATGAGGACAGGGGAGTCCCAGCAATGTGCCAAGATCAGCCTAGGGGGATTAGGAGGGTTTCCTTGAGATGATGGCAGGGCCAATCTTGAAGAACCAGTAGGAGTTGACTAAGTTAATGAGGAGGAAGGGGCATCTCAAGATGGGGACATACATGAACAAAGCCTCACTCAAGCTCAAGGGAGCCAGACATCAGAAAACCAGAGAAGGAGGAGGCTGCTGCTTCCTCAGCCTCAGCACGTGTGCCAAGGTTCTGCCGTAATCATTACCTCCAGGTCCCCCTGGCCCTTCCCCTCCAGTCTCTCCCTTGACCCTGTCAAAGCCCCAAAGTTTATTGGGGTTGATGGGGCATCATTTAGCTTGTTTTCCTGTCTCTGCTGTCCTATTGAGTACCCCAAGCCACAGCCCCTCATAAAGAAAGTAGTCTCTGCCCCCAGAATGCGGGAGATCACCAGAGAAGGAAGGTTCCGCATACAGTCTGCATGGTGCCATGCCCAGAGAACCTGCATTCTGGGTCTCTGGAAGGCAGTGTGGCTTGGGGGTCAGGTGGACTGAATCCTAATCCCATATCCACCACTAATGAATCAAGGGACTTGGGCAAGTTCTGTAAGCTCTCCAATCCTCGGTTTCCCACTGATGAAATAGCGAGGAAGGAAATGAGGAGGAGGAAATGAGATTGAGGTCAGGTATGTAAGGCATCGGGGTTTCCCTGGTAGCTCTGTTGGTAAAGAATCTGCCTGCAATGTAGGAGACCCCAGTTCAATTCCTGGGTCAGGAAGATCCCCTGAAGAAGGGATAGGCTACCCACTATATTCTTGGGCTTCGCCGATGGTTCAGTTAGTAGAGAATCTGCCTGCAATATGGGAGACCTGGGTTTGGTCCCTGGATTGGGAAGATCCCCTGGAGGAGGGCATGGCAACCCACTCCAGTATTCTTGCCTGGAGAATCCCCATGGCCAGAGGAGCCTGGGGGGCTGCAGTGCATGGAGTTGCAGAGTTGGTCATGACTGAGTGACTTTCACATGTAAGGCATCAGAGTGTGACTGTATTGATTGCCAAAACCTAGATGAAGACAGGCAAAGTGGTGATGTCCTATCTCGTCTTCTCTAGACTTCCCACACTAAGTTTTTCTCTACATTTTCCCTCTCTCTCTTCTCTTTCCGGCATAATGAAAGTTTGGTTGGTTTAACACAGATCTAAAGCAATGGTTCCAGGACTTGCCTGGTGGCCCAGTGGCTAAAACTGTGTGTTTCCAGTGTAGGGGAGGCCTGGGTTTGATTCCTGGTTAGGGAGCTTGATCCCACATGCCACAATAAAAGCTTCCAAGTGCTACAACTAAGACCTGTTGCAACCAAATAAATAAGTAAATCAATTTTTAAAATAAAAATAAATAAAGCAGAGGCTTCAACAAGAAGCATATTTGTCTCTTACCTAACAGGCCAGGTATAAGCAGCTGAGGTCTCCTAATGATTGTTCCATGATGTCAACAACCTGAGTTCTTTCCAACCTGTCACTCGATCAGTTGCAAGAATTGTCCTCATCTGTGTCGCTCCAGATGGCTCTCGCCGCCCAGGTCTGCATCCCAGCCAGCTCGGGTGGGGCAGAGGGAAAAGCACATGGCAAGTCCTCTCCCTTTAAGTCATATCCCGAAAATTGCCCGCATCACTTCTACTCACATCCTTGTGGCCTGGCCTTAGCCAGGGGCTAGACCTGGCTACAAAGGAGGCTGGGTAGCAGTGTGCTCAGGGGCCAAATGACAGCTCTCTTATCATAGGAAAAAGGGAGACCAGATATTGGGAGACCATTGAGTCGTCTTTCTTCAGCCCCGTTAGCCTATTCCTCAAGGGTATGAAAGCTCAGAGCTGGGCTCCACTGCTACAGATTTATTCCCAGGGAGGGAGACTGACTGCTAACCTGCTACAGTGAAAAGCCCCATGATCAGCCCTCCGCCTCCTTAGAAAGCAGAACAAGGGGGCAGTCTAAAACAGCAGCAGGAGAACTGCAGTTTATTTGGGGAAAGGCTTCCCTGAGAGAGGGGGGTGGTCACTGTGGCAGCTGCTGGCCTGCTGCATACAGCGTGGTACTGTGCACTGGAGGGTGGCGGACAGCCAGTCGCTGGGCACAGAGAAAGGAGCGAGGAAGTTCCCTGGTGAAGAATCCGCCTGCAATGCAGGAGACCCCGGTTCAATTCCTGGGTCGGGAAGATCCACTGGAGAAGGGATAGGCTACCCACTCCAGTATTCTTGGACTTTCCTCATGGTTCAGCTGGTGAAGAATCTGCCTGAAATGTGGGAGACCTGGGTTCACTCCCTGGGTTGGGAAGATCCCCTGGAGAAGGGAATGGCTACCCACTCCAGTATTCTGGAGAATTCTATAGAATCTATGGCGTCTATAGAGCCTGGAGTCTATAGATTCCAGAACTATACAGTCCACGGGGTCACAAACTGAGCGACTTTCATTTCCCTGGTGGTCCAGTGGCTGAGACTCCAAATTTGCAATATAAGTGGCCTGGCTTTGACCCCTGGTCAGGGAACTAGATCCCACATGCCAAAACTAAAGGTCCCGAGTGCTCTAACTAAGACCTGGTGCAATCAAATAAATAACAAATATTTTTAAAAATAAAGATGCAGTTTTTCTCTGAAGGTTCTGGTCTGTTCTGAGATGGAGGCACAAAGTGAAAAAGCCTTTTGTTTTATTTTTATGTAATGTTTTGAAAAGGTTATACACTCACATTATTCACAATCTTTGAAAAGATAAAAAGGAGTAGCTTTCAGGGTCCCTCACCCCTCTTCCCAACAGGTAAGTGCTCTAATGAGTGTCCTACCTGCCTTCCAATCCTCCTTCTGCAAGGACAGCAAACATGAAAACACGCTGCAGCCACGCCCACCTACCTCTTTCCCCAGCACTGTCCGCTGCCCGGCTCCGTGGACACAGCCTCAAGGCCAGCAGCTCATTCTCCCCAGTGGCCTTGCTCTCCTTGTCCTATGGTGTTTCACAAAACTAGCCTGAGCCACGACGACATATATTTCATACCTCCCATGCATGACATTTTTCACATATGCTTTACAAATGTGCGTCTTCACCCCGAATCCAATGTCCCGGGAAATATGTCTTTTCCACATGGCTGCTGCTATAATATAAAAAGCATTTTCCCCTTCCCTTGGCCCCAGGAGGGAGCTATATCATGAAAATGGAAAAGTGATGAGAAAATGAGAAATCCTGCCTCCAGAGCTCTCTCTCCAAGTGGTTTTCCAGAGGCTCCCTGGGACTGCATCACCTTGAGAAGCATAAATCACCAGTGAGGCTGGGTGACGCTGTCACCCACTGGTCCTGTGCATAACTGTTTCTGCTTGGTGGCCACTGACCCAGCGCATGCCTGCTGTGTAGGTGTGGTCCTCTGCCTGTCCACCCACCTGCCTGATGTGAGCAGGCCTGGCATTGGGATGGGCACACAGTCCCTGGGGGGCCCATATCTTGCAGAGCTGCAGATTGTCTAGGTGAGGCCCACAGCCATCGCGGTTCAACCATTTGGAGGGAAACCTTACTGTGGGTGGTCTTTCCACAGACCATGGGGACGCCTCCAACACCTTCCAATAAAACCCCAGCGAGCTCTGAGCTCAAGTGTGGCAGACTTCGTGAGCCTTCAGTACAAGCCATGGCTTGGAAACCTGGCGAAAACACCAGATCCAGGGCTTGGTAAATCCAGGGCTCAGCCTGCCTATCCTTCCTTCACCCTGCCCTTCCCTCTAACCCCCAACATGCCCAAGTTATCAATAAGTGAAGCTCAGAGAAGCAAGGGAGAAGGCAATGGCGACCCACTCCAGTACTCTTGCCTGGAAAATTCCAGGGATGGAGGAGCTGGGTAGGCTGCAGTCCATGGGGTCGCGAAGAGTCAACATGACTGAACAACTTCACTTTCACTTTTCAGTTTCATGCATTGGAGAAGGAAATGGCAACCCACTCTGTGTTCTTGCCTGGAGAATCCCAGGGACAGAGGAGCCTGGTAGGCTGCCGTCTATGGGGTCGCACAGAGTCGGACACGACTGAAGCGACTTAGCAGCAGCAGCAGCAGCAGCAGCCGAGGAACAAAATCTCTAGTCTCCAAGCCCTCCTCTATGTAAGAAAGATCACAGCTTGTGCTGCTAGGGGGCGCTGTTGGGCAACTTTTCTGTGCGCAAAGGTCTTGCCTGCATTAAAAAAAAAACAAAACAGGTATTATTTTTTAGAACAATTTGAGGTTCAGAGCGTAAATGAGCGGGAAGTACAGACAATTTTCATATACCCCCCCCGGCCCCTCAACACACAGCTGCCTCCACTTCCAAGATTCTTCACCAGAGGGGTACCTGTGTTATAGTCTATGAGTCTACTTTGACACATTATTGTCACTCCAATTCCATAGTTTACTTAGGGTTCACTTTTGCTGTTGTACGCCCCAGGGATTTTTGGAAAATGTATAATGACAGGTGTCACCATTGTAGTATCATCAGAATAGTTTCACTCCCCTAAAACTCCTCTGTGCTCTGTCTATTCATCCCCGTCTCCCCTGTCTCTGGAGACTACCAATCTTTTTAAAGTTTCCACAGTTGGTGCCTTTTCCAGAATGTCATATAGTTGGAATCCCACAGTATGTAGCCTTTTCAAATTGGCTTCTTTCACTTACTTACATGCATTTAAGTTTCCTGCATGTCTTTTCATTTGCTTTTAGTGCTGAATAAAATTCTATTGCCTGGATGTATCACAAGTTTATTTATCCATTCACCTTTGGAAGGACATCTTGGTTGCTTTCAATCTGAGGCAACTATGAGTAAAGCTGGGCTTCCCTGGTGGTTCAGAAGGTAAAGAATCTGCCTGCAATGCTGGAGACGTAAGAGACTCGGGTTTGATCCCTGGGTCGGGAAGATGCCCAGAAGGAGGGCATGGCAACCCACTTACAGTATTCTTGCCTGGAGAATACCATGGACAGAGGAGCATAGGGAGCTAGAGTCCATAGAATTCCACAGAGTCAGACACAACTGAAGTGACTTAGAACGCACCCACACCTGAGTAAAGCTGCTGTAAATATCTATGAGCAGTTTTTTGTGTGGACATATGTTTTTAATGGAGAAGGCAATGGTACCCCACTGCAGTACTCTTGCCTGGAAAACCCCATGGACGGAGGAGCTTGGAAGGCTACAGTCCATGGGGTTGCTGAGGGTCAGACACGACTGAGCGGCTTCACTTTCACTTTTCACTTTCATGCATTGGAGAAGGAAATGGTAACCTACTCCAATGTTCTTTCCTGGAGAATCCCAGGGACGGCGGATCCTGGTGGGCTGCCGTTTATGGGGTCGCACAGAGTCGGACACGACTGAAGCGACTTAGTGTGTGTGTGTATGTTTTTAACTCATTTGAGTGAATTCCAAGGAGCACAACTGCTGGATTCCTACCTGTGTATTTAGAGGCAGAATGCTCAGTGGGATAGGCTGTCTCATGTCCGTTCCCTGGGACCCCTGCAGTCTCGTGTCCTTCTATGCCATAGCACCCACCTCAGTCTTCCAGAGATTCTGCTCCCTCCTGCTGGCAGAGACACCCTGACAGGTGTGAGTGGTAGGCCTGCCTCTTCCCTCCTCTCTCTGTTTCATTCTTTATTCCACAAAGATGAGGGCCAGAAGATTTTTCATTACAAACTGAATAATTTTTTTCAACACCAGTATTTAATAAAATCAACTATGCAGCTTTTCATTCATTACTGATATTTTGCAGTCACTGTTGGAGTGATTCATGTCACACCTCTTATTTGTTCTAAGTATTTGTTGCAGACATACAGCTGCACTGGCATTCAAACTTTTTATGAGACAAACTGATGAAGATGTGATATATATATATATATATATTTAAAAAGTAAATATACATACATATATGGGGCTTCCCTGGTGGCTCAGATGGTAAAGAATTTGTCTTCAATGTGGGAGACCTGGGTTCGGTCCCTGGGTCAGGAAGGTCCCCTGGAGAAGGAAATGGCAACCCACTCCAGTATTCTCCTCTGAACAATTCCATGGACTGAGGACCCTGGTGGGCTACATACACATACATATATATGCATGTGTGTGTGTGCGATAGAATACTACTCAGCCATAAAAAGCAATGAAATTTTTGCCATTTGCAGCAACATGAATGGACCTGAAGGTTATTACGCTTAGTGAAATAAGTCAGACAAAGAAAGACAAATACTGTCTGTTATCACTTATATATGAAATCCAAAAGCATAAAATAAATGAATATGATTAAAAAAAGAAACAGATTCGTCGATATTGAGAACAAACTAGCAGTTACCAGTGGGGAGAGGGGTAGAGGATTAGGCAAGATAGGGGTAGGGGATTAAGTACAAACTGCTACAAGCATATAACTTACAAGGATATATTATACAGCACAGGGAATATAGCCAATTTTTCATAATAACGATAAATGAATACAATCTATAAAACATTTTGAATCACTATGTTGTACACCTGAAACTAATATAATATTGTAAGTCAGCTATATCTTAGTAGAAAAAAATGGTTATGGTGTTTTGCCCCAGGGACTCTAATTCCTCCATGAATCTTCAAGGAAAACGGTCCTAACTTTCAGGCATCCCAGTCTAACCTGGGAGCCACCAGGACTTGGGATCTCCTCTTCATGGATTCTTTGTTGTCAAACAAGAAACTGGTGGTTGGTTTGGGCTAGTATTTTTAACACTTAACCTAGGTTGTCAATGTTTTGAAATCACGACCTTGGAAATATAAACCTTGTTTGCAGCTTCTCTTAAAAAGTCGGAAAATGAGGCCAGCCTGTGCTTCTGTCCCTACAGGGGACCAGTCTGCACCCTCAAGGTGCGTGGGACACTCAGTCCCGTCCAGCCTGTCTCACCTGTCTTGCTCCTGTAAGCCTCTGAGTTTGCAGCCCTTGTGTGAGATATTTCTTATTGCTACTATAAGAAACTGCTACAAACTTCAGCCTGTGTTGTTCTGGAAACCAGGAGTCTGAAATCAGTATCACAGGGCTTAAACCAAGGTGTCAGCAGAGCCATGCTCCTCTCAGAAGCTGTAGGGGAAGCAGCCTTGCCTTGCCTTTTCCGGCTCCTGGTAGCTGCCAGCATTTCATGGCTTGTGGCTTCACCACTCAGTTTTCAAGGCCAGAATCTTCAAGCCTTGCTCACTCTACATGGGGCCCCTCCTCTATGTGTGTGAAACCTCTCTATGCCTGCCTTTTGTGAGGATATCTGTGATTGCATTTACTCCCACATAGATAATCTAGGGTATTTTGTCTCAATAGCCTTAATTTAATCACACCCTTTACCATATAAGTTATTGTTCTTTCTTTTGCCATATCAAGGTACCATTCACAGGTTTCAAGATTAAGAAGCAGATATGTTTGGGGACCATTATTCAGCCTTCCACAGTCAAGAATCCTTCCTTTGGGGAGCTAGCATTCTAGAGAGTCAGGAAAGGAAGGAGTGATGGGATGGGAGCAGCGCCACGACATTAGAAAACCAGAGAGACTCTAGTTCACAAGGGACTGAATTGGGACTTCCCTGGTGGCCCAGTGGTTAAGAATCCACTCTGCAATGCAGGGGATTTGATCCCTGGGCAGGGGACTAAGATCCCATGTGCCATGGAGCAACTTAGCTCATGCACCCCAACTAAAGAATCAGTGTACCACCATGAAAGATCCTGTGTGATACAATAAACATCCTGCATCCTGCAACTAAAGCTTGATGCAGTTAAACAAATATATATATATATATATATATATATGTGT
>NW_011494775.1:3493815-3494023 GCF_000754665.1 Bison bison bison | reverse complement strand
ATATATGTGTGTGTGTGTGTGTGTGTGTTAGTCGCTCAGTTGTGTCCGACTCTTTGCGACCCCACGGACTATAGCCCACCAGGCTTCTCTGCCCATGGAATTCTCCAGGCAAGAATACTGGAGTGTATATTTTAAATGAGAGCAAGACTGAAGTGAGGCATGAGGCCTTCAGGGCAAATGCCCTGAGGCAGCAACTTGCGGGTCAAGC
>NW_011494775.1:3476687-3493715 GCF_000754665.1 Bison bison bison | reverse complement strand
TCAAGCACTGTCTGTGAGCTCAGGAGGGGACACAGGGGAGGAGGCTGGAAGACCAGGAGCGGAGCAGACAGTCCCTGAAGGGCTTTGTAAGCCATAGTGGAGGGTTTGGCTTGTGTCCCTAGGCAACAGTGAGCTGTGGGAGAACTTCTATCCATGAAGGGAAGTGAGCTATTGAGTTGCACAGGGCTAACAGGTGAGCCTTCTGCAGGCACCCTCCCCTGGGCCAGTAGGGGATGACACCGGGGGCCCCTTTCAGGCCACAGCACTGCCCAGCTACAAGCCTTTCAGGCCCCATCGACTGTCCCTTATGCTGGGCACCTCCATGCTCCAGACGTTCCGCTGAGCACTCACCACCCACGTTTGTGACAGGGCGCTCCAGGTGACACTGGACTCCAGCACTTTTGAAATCTCAGATGACTAGAAGTGGATAGGGAAGGGGGAGACTTCAGATCTCATGCTCTGACCTTAAGGCAGTGCTGCCCACTTGAAGCTTTAAGAAGCCAGACTGTCTGGATTTGAATCTGAATTCAGACACTTACTAACTGTGGGACCCTGGGGGAGTCCCATAACCTCCTTAAGCTTATTTTCCTCCTCTGTAAAATGGAGATCAAATGCCTTCCAGTGTTGGGGTGAAGAGTCAAAGAGATAAAACAGGAAAAAGGACTTAAAGCTGGAGCTTAGATTAGGAAACACAGAATAAATGTTAACTGTTGTTATTTGATTTTTAGTTCCTATAGGAGACAATTTTGAGAGCAAGTTCTTCCTTTGTTTTCTGAGAAGTGCAGTGTGGGGGGAGCAGGGAATAACTAACAGAGCATTTGATTTTATATAGAAAAAAGCCAAGATGTTCTTCTGGGATGGAGAGCTTCCAGGCAACAAAATAAAAACACTTGAGAGTTTTGTATAACTGCATGAAAGCTTGTCTTCATTCAAGGCAGAACTGTGCCTCTTGCCAGTTGCTTGTAGAAATAAAAATGATGAGATTTTGCTCTCAGGGCTTCAGAAAGCTGGGGGTTCCTGGAGGTGGGGGTGCAACATGGCTAGGGCTTTCCTGTGTGGAGGAGGGTGCCAACCAGGGACCTCACAGACCCCAGTGCATCAGGAGGGGCCTGAGGCTACTATGGCTTTAGGACTTTGAACCTGGTCACACCTAGGAGCTAGTCTGAGGTTTTCCATTTTGCTCTATGGTTCTTTCCTGTTCTTCTTCCAGGCAAATCTGGTCCTTGTTGGGCTTGGGGGCCTTGTTGAAGTATCCCTGGCCACAGTTGGGGTGCGGGAGTCTGGAGCTCAGCAGGGCCTGGAAAGGCTTGTAATGTGGTGGCAAGAGGTCTTTGGAGAACAGGAGTGCGGGGCACTGGAGTCGGGAGGTGAAACAAGGGAATAGCAGCAGCCAGGGTTTGAGGCAAGAGCAAACTCAACCTGCAGGATCCCAGCAACCCTGGGGAGAGGATCCTGATAAATGCAGTCTTGCTACGGCCAAGAAGGTGGATGGTTGGTTCTCTCATGCTGGGTGGGCATGAAAGGGCAGCCTGACCCTTGGGAACAGTGAGGCTCTGGGCGTCTGGGTTACAGATAATTTTTCATCTTTGTAGTCACCATGTGGGGCAGGTGCTGTCATGTGGCTTGTTTCTCAGGTGGGGGACTGAGCACAGAAAGGGTGAGGTACCCAGTCCTCAGTCACACAGCTAGTAAGGAGCAGAGTTAGAATTCATATTGGTCTGTCTTACCCCCCCAGACCTGCTGGTTCCCCTAGGCAGCAGGACCTTACCTGAACTCTACAGTAACTGTAGTCATTGAATTCCGCTCAAAAAGAGAGAGTGTCTGGGAAAATACTGCCCCAGAGGAGCTGGTGGAAGAGAAGCCCTTTCTGGGGTATTCTCAACACAGTTCATGACCTCCAACTCAATCCCGGGCCCCACCCTTATTTTTCCGAGGAGGCCACTCTTGCTGGTGATTGCGAGGCAGTGTGTAGAGTGTCTAGAGCGTGGACCCGGGAGCAGCGTTGCAAACAGCGGTTGACATTACAGGTGCCTGGTCAACCTGACGGTAGCCGGGATTCCCCTGGAGTCAGCCCTTTCCTGCCGGTCTGCGAAGCTTCCGGTAGATGGCGCTCCGACCCCGCTCCTTGCTCTGAGATCTGCACTTCGTGCTTCAGATTCCCAACGTCCTCCCTCCAGTCCCTGGCTTGCCTGGCTGCGCAGGCACTTCCAGATCAATAACTGCTTCTTTACTGTTTTCCTCTTTAACAGACTCTGAGGCGACGCTTGCTGAGTCCCGGGGCCTGTTCTCTGTGTTGTGTTCGGCGTTCACGGTCCAATGTGGGGGACAGATGCTGCTAAGTCCCTTCAGTCGTCTCCGACTCTGTGCTATCCCATAGACGGCAGCCCACCAGGCTCCCCCGTCCCTGGGATTCTCCAGGCAAGAACACTGGAGTGGGTTGCCATTTCCTTCTCCAGAGGGACAGATGAGGCCACTGCAATTCAGTGCGACCACCTCTAGGACAGGAGAGGTCTGGGCAGGAGCTTGAGGGCTGAGAGAGCGCTGGACTCCTGGACTGGGGGGCCTCATGCTGTCTCCGTGGCAGGCTGGAGCTAGCGTTCTCAGAGAGCTGTGCCGAGGGGAATGCCTGGGTGACCTGGGACCCACCTCCACCCCTACCCAGGCACACAGCTGGTGCCCAAGAAATGAAGGGGAGTACAGGAGAACGTTGTGGAGGCTGTGCAGATCGGCCGTCAGGGGTCCCGCCGGCCCCGCCATGCAGCAGCACCCATGGTGGCAGTAGCAGCAGTGTGTTCATTCCCTGGGGACTTCTCAGCTTCTCATAGCTTCACAGGGGACTCTGGGCACCCTCGCGGAAGCTGCTGTCTCCGAGGGTTCCAGGGTATCCACCCACCACAGCTAGGCCTCAGGGCTGCACCCAGCCTTGAAGAGAGATCCAGCCGCAGGGCACCAAGGGGAGCAGGGAATGAGTGAAAGGGGTCGAGCTGACAGAAAAAGGAGATACTACCCTGCATTCAGTTCCTTTTTATACTGTTCCTGAAGATCAACCCTGAATGCTCATTGGAAGGACTGATGCTGAAGCTGAAGCTCCAATACTTTGGCCACTTGATCCAAAGAGCTGACACATTGGAAAAGACCCTGATGCTGGCAAAGATAGAAGGCAAAAGGAGAAGGGGACGACAGAGGATGGGATGGTTGAATGGCATCGCCGACTCAGTGGACATGAATTTGAGAAAACCCCAAGAGATAGTGAGGGACAGGGAAGCCGGCCTGCTGCAGTCCATGGGGTTGAAAAGAGTCAGACACGGCTGAAGAGCAACAACAATTCAATTCCTGTCGTGTAATGGCACTGTTCTGGGCACTGCATCTTCCATTATCCTCACAGCAACCTTTTCAGGAGACATAATCTTCCCTGCTAGGTAGATGGATCATGGAAGTTCAGGGAACGAAAAGCTCAGGTCCAGGTGTACACAAGGCGAGGGCTGGATGAAAAGCTATGCTGTTGACACATGGCGTCAGGGGCTTTGGGGAGACGAGTGCCAGCCCCCCCACCATGGTGTTGGGAAGGGGCCTGTTAGTGAGTATCTGAGTATAGAGCTGGTGAGTGCCTCTTTCCGAGTCAGGCTGACTCCAGACTAATGCCCCCAGTTTAGCTCTGGTTTCTCACCTGGGGGCATAGCCACCACAGCACACAGCCCTTGCTGTCCTCATACAAGACCTAGGTCACCTGGGCCATCTTCAGGGACTCTTATGTGTTCACTTGCCTGCCCCTGATTCCTGGTTGAAGTTTCACGTACAGCCTGAATTCTGAGCCCAAGTCAACCAGTAATGATGACAACCCATGACATCTCTCACCCCTCCTCCCAAAGCGACTTCTCAAAACCAGCCCCTTGAATACTCTCTCAGCCGTGCTGAGTCCTCAGTCTTTCTTTTCTCTTCCTTCAAACAGTTCATTATTTGCACGGAGATTTCGCTTTTCTTTGACTTTTTTTTTCTTCATATATAACCTGATAAAAGGGCTCCCGTTATTTCAGAATATATTCTGGGTCCTATTCTGTGCTCAATTACACACCATCTATAGTTGATTTTCATGAAATTTAAATAACAAAGAGGGACGCTTATGTCATTTCTCCCTTATAAAAATACACCCTTGAAATCCTCTCTTATTGCAAAGCTGCAGCGTGTCCGCAGTTTAACAGCTTGTGAGAGTGTGCGTGTATGTGCTGCCTCATTAGAAGTGCACACAGAGTGAGGTGCGTCCTGGTAACAAGAGCTAAATTTCCACTCACTGTCCCCAAATCGAAATAGACTGTCCGGACCGCCGGGACGTGGCAACATCTGCCAGGCTCGGCCACAGCATCAGGCCAGGGCAACCTGCCACAGGGAGGTCAGAAATCCTGTCCTGTCAGCTGGGGATCCAAGGGGGGCGTGTGTCGGCAGAGACATAGTGGGACCACAAGTGGACAGGCAGGATGTCTCAGTGGCAAGATGTTAAATACCCAAATCGGGCTGACCCCTCTGGAGCCCCAGATGGGGGGTCTGCGTGTCGCTCTGGGTCTAAAGGGCCTCATTGCCCAGACAGAAGAAGGGTCTGAATCCTTGAAGGCTTGACCCAGGTCCTGGAGCCCAAGGTGGTGGCTGAGACCAGAGGGCTTGACAGGACCCTTGTGATGGGGCCACCCTGTTGAACTAAGCGGTGATGATAGTTGACCTCCAGTTTTAAGCTTCCCTCTTTTGGACTGAATTCATCATGTGGGGCCCGGTAGAGAGGAGCAAAGGGACTTAACCCCTGGATGGGGGGCTGTCAAAGGCTGGTAATTGCAGGGGAGTCTGGACTTGTGGAAGAGGGGGTTCCACCCATTCCTTACATCCCAAAGCCTACTGCCACAGCCTAGGTCTCCCTTCAAGGAAGCTGAACTGGAGCAGCAGGGCGCCCACAATCACAGGAGCCATTCCAGGTGGCACTCAGTGATCTGGAGATGACCTTCATGGGCCCGGCCTGTCAGCCTAACCGGTTTGGAGTGGCACTCGGGCTCGGCCTTAAATACTTTGATGCCTGAGAGAATGGGCAGAGGATATCTGAGAGGAGGAAAGGCATAGACAAACGCCAGGAGCAGGCAAGTGCAACTCAGGTTTGGAAGGAGAGAAGAGCTGTTATGTTTGGAAAAGATAGTTAGGAAGTCTCCCATAAAAGTAAATAAAAATAGGTGTTGTTGTAGGATAGAAAAATAAAACACAGAACTGCACCCCAAACCCCCTGTTATCGAGACCCACCCCTGAAATAGAAATGCAGCAATGGTTAGTGCTTAAGGGTCCAGTCACTCTTCTGTGCTGTGCTCAGTCATGTCCGACTCTTTGCAACCTCGTGGGCTGTAGCCCACCAGGTTCCTCTGTCCATAGGATTTCCCAGGCAAGAGTACTGGAGTGAGTTGCCATTTCTTTTTCCAGGGCATCTTCCCAATCCAGA
The DNA here is from genome assembly GCF_000754665.1 of Bison bison bison. Lineage (NCBI taxonomy): Eukaryota > Metazoa > Chordata > Mammalia > Artiodactyla > Bovidae > Bison > Bison bison. The sequence continues at coordinate 3,488,248 of NW_011494775.1, read as the reverse complement.
GAATCAAATTTGTGTCTCCTGCATTGGCAGGTGGGTTCAGGTATCAATACATAAAATATTATGTATATATAAAATATCTGTACAACGAACAGTCTAGAAGCAAAAACACCCAGTTGCAATGAGCACATTTAATATCCAGATCTTGGTTTCTAAAAACAACCATAACAACAAAACCAGCGCTCCTTGGAGGATAGCTATTTCCAAGGCTGGGGAAGGAAAAATACAAGATGAGCCTGGAACATCTCTTTATGTCAAAAAGTAAGGAAGTCTTCAAAGAATGATGGGGATGTATCAAAATGACTCAGAAGCCAGCCTGAAGAGTCTCCACAAATCATACACAGATTAATCTGAACATCAAGCAAATAAGGACAGTGAAAGATTATAAACCACTAAATGACTCCATGAGTCTAAACTGGTATGAATAAATGAGTGAGCAAATGAATGAATAATAAATGAGGTAGAAGGAAAAATGTTTTCTTTAAAGAAATGCCACCTAATGAATGTAGAAAAAGTTATGGAGTTAGAAAATTTTGTTTTGAGAACATTATGTAATCATCAATGGATGCTAAAACTAATGGGTGAAGTTTGATGAGGATCTGGTTATTTATAGTCTCAAGGAATCTCCCCATAAAAGAAAAAGGGCTTCCTAAGTGGTGCAATGGTAAACAATCCGCCTACCAATGCAAGAGACGAGGGTTTGATCCCTGGGTCAGGAAGATCCCCGGGAGGAGGAAATAGCAACCCATTCCAGTACTCTTGCCTGGAGTACTGGACAGAGGGGCCCGGTGAGCTGGAGTCCTTGGGATCACAAAGAATCAGACACCACTGAGCACACACAAACATAAAGGAAAACACATTAACAGTTACTTTATAGTGGAAAGTCCTGGCAGACGTCACCTTAACCAAAAGCCTCAAGTTAACATCACCAGTATTAACATGACCAAGGTGGCCCCTGGTGGGAGAGGTCAGCGTCAAGTACTTCCGTCATATAATATGTGGGAAGAGGATGTCACCTACATGGCGCTTCTTCCAAAATGTTGATCCTCAATCTGATTATGAGGAAACATCAGAAAAGTCTACATTGAAGGACATTATACGAAATAGTTGGCCTTTAACCCCCCCAAATGTCAAGGTCAAATAAAATAATGGGGGAAGAACCATTCCAGATCTAAAACAGATGAAAGAGACATGACAACCAAAAGCAATGTACGATTCTAGATTGGACGCTGGCTTTGAGAGATGATAGGTAAAGAGGACTCAACTGGAACAACTGGAGGAATTGAATATGGACTGGGCAGTAGATATTAGCATATATCAATATTAACTTTCTTAATTTTGATGGTTGTATTGAGACTATGTTTTTAAATGTTCTTTTTTTCAATAAATACACACTGAAGTGTGTTCATAGGGTTCTCAAGGCGAGAATGCTGAAGTGGTTTGTCATTCCCTTCAGTGGATCACGTTTTGTCAGAACTCTCCACCATGACCCCCCCGTCTTGGGTCATGTCAGAACCGGTCAGGTCTTGGGTTTGTCAGAACTGGACATGGAACAACTGACTGGTTCCAAATTGGGAAAGGAGCATGTCAAAGCTGTATATTTCCATCCTGCTTATTTAACTTATATACAGAGTACATCATGGGAAATGCCAAGCTGGATGAAACACAAACTGGAATCAAGATTGCTGGGAGAAATGTCAATAACCTCAGATGGTATGCCGGTGGTATGCAGATGACACCACCCTTATGGCAGAAAGTGGAGAGGAACTAAAGAGCCTCTTGATGAATGTGAAAGAGAAGAGTGAAAAAGCTGGCTTAAAACTCAACATTCAAAAAACGAAGATCATGGCATCCAGTCTCATCACTTCATGGCAAATAGATGGGGAAACAATGGAAACAGTGACAGAACTTTCTTTAGTTGGGCTCCAAAATCACTGCAGATGGTGACTGCAGCCATGAAATTAAAAGACACTTACTCCTTGGAAGAAAAGCTATGACCAACCTAGACAGCATATTAAAAAGCAGAGACATTACTTTGCCGACAAAGATCTGTCTAGTCAAAGCTATGGTTTTTCCAATAGTCATGGAAGGATGTGAGAATTGGACCATAAAGAAAGCTGAGCAATGAAGAATTGATGCTTTTGAACTGTAATGTTGGAGAAGACTCTTGAGAGTCCCTTGGACTGCAAGGATATCAAACCAGTCAATCCTAAAGGAAATCAGTCCTGAATATTCATTGGAAGGACTGATGCTGAAGCTGAAGCTCCAATATTTTGGCCACCTGATGCAAAGAACTGACTCCTTTGAAAAGACCCTGATGCTGGGAAAGATTGAAGGCAGGAGGAGAAGGGGATGACAGAGGATGAGATGGTTGGATGGTATCACTGACTCAATGGACGTGAGTTTGAACAAGTTCCAGGAGTTGGTGATGGACAGGGAAGCCTGGCATGCTGCAGTCCATGAGGTCACAAGGAGTCGGACATGACTGAGTGACTGAACTGGGCTGAGCTGAACAGAACTGAAGTATGTAGAGCTAAAAGATTATGCTGTCTGCAACTTGCCCTCAAATGATTCAGCTAAGAAAGAGTATTTCTGTCTATCTATCTATCTGGAGCCTGGTAGAATCCCATGGACGGAGGAGCCTGGTAGGCTGCGGTCCATGGGGTCGCTAAGAGTCGGACACGACTGAACAACTTCACTTTCACTTTTCACTTTAATGCATTGGAGAAGGAAATGGCAACCCGCTCCAGTGTTCTTGCCTGGAGAATCCTAGGGATGGGGGAACCCTGTTAGGCTGCCGTCTATGGGGTCACACAGAGTCGGACACGACTGAAGTGACTTAGCAGCAGCAGAAGAATGATAAAGCAAACAAGAGAAAATATTAACCATTGGTGAATCTATGTATTCAAGAGTTTTTGCAACTATTTTGTGTATAAAATTATATTAAACTGAAAAAGTTACCCTCAAAAGGAAAAAATGTAGTTCTTACACCCAAGAGCATAAGCTCTTTAACTGTTAAATGGAAATAATATCTGACTCTGAAGTAGGCTGGGAGGAATGCATGCCTTTTTGTGAGAACTTAACAAATGAAAGAGATTCTTATTAATAATACCTACTTTTACTTACAGTTATTTACAAGGAGGGCTCATCCTTGTTCCCTCACATGGCATGCAGGGATTTGTGTGCTATTCCTGGTCTTATATCTGGACAGCCATAGAAATGTCCTAGTTCTTCACTATCGTTGGTCCTAAAGTTCTTAGAATCTTTGGTATTTTAGAACCTCCAGGGCATATGCCAGGAATAAGGCCAAATTTCTCCCTGATTGGTCCTTTGCAGATGCCATGGGGTGAGTCCAGGGGCATTTACCTTTGGCTAAGACCTTAGCACCTGATGACTAACTTACAAATAAATGGTGTGAAGGTGCTCAAGGAGAAGATTGTCTTAAACACCAGTTCCTGCTCTGTCTACTCATTCCTCAGAGTGGGAGGCTGGTGTCAGAAGCCCAGATGACCCTGCCTCTGCTCCGCTGGTTGCTAGCTATAGAAACTCAGGCCCATCACTGGCCTCTTACCTTCTTGTCTGGCAGACTCTCCAAAGAACCAGGCCAGTAGCTTCAACCTGCAAGTCCATCCTCTCTTGCCCCACCCATTTTCAGTCCACCCTAACCTCTGGACTGGACAATCCCACTCCAGCTGCCAGTACTCTCAGCATGCTCTGGCCCCAGTGGTTCTCAAAATGTGTTCCAAGGACCTGTGGGGTCCCTGAGACCTTTCCATGGAGTCTTCAATGTCTTTGCTTTTCTAGTTACATATTTGTTTAAGAGTACATTTTCATACTTCAACAATGTACCAGACCAGCTTCAATGCAGAAGTAGAGATGTGAATCTGTGTGTGCCAAGTTGCTTTAGTCTTGTCCAACTCTTTGTGACCCCATGGACTGTAGCCAGCCAGGCTCCTCTGTCTAAGGGATCTCCAGGCAAGAACACTAGAGTGGATTGCCATGCCCTCCTCCAGGAGATCTTCCTGACCCAGGGACAGAACCCACGTCTCTTACGTCTCCTGCGTTGGCAGGCGGGTTCTTTACCACTAACACCAACTGGGAAGCCTAGAGACGTGAGTCTGGTTGTCTTCTACTAAGCCAGATATTAGAGAGACTTGCAAAAATGTAAAGTACCATTACCCTTCTTTATAATTTTTTGTCTTGAAAAATACAGTTATTTTTCATAAAAATGTTCTTTGTTAACATGAAATGGGTTTATTATTGTTATTTCTTTTTTGTATTTATTTCAGCCTTATTGAGGTATAATTGACAAAATTGTAATATATTTTTTTATTATACAAAGTTAATTTCTTTAATTTGATGAATGTTCTTTTTTTTGAGTTCTACTTTTTTAATATAAATTTATTTATTTTAATTGGAGGCTAAGTACTCTACAATATGCAACTTTAAAGTATTGATTTGATACATGTATACATTGTGAAAGAATTCTCACTATGGAGTTTATACATCCATCACTATACATTTGTAAGAAAACTTAAGTTCTACTCTCTTAGCAAATTTCAATTATTTAACTGAAAGTTTATTTTCTTTTTACTACTCTCTCCCTACACATCCTCCAGCCCATGGCAACCACCATTCCACAATCCCACGAGTTCAGTTTATTTTTTTAGATTGCACATATAGTGATATTGCAATATTTATCTTTTTCTGTCTGGTTTATTTCACTTAGCATATTGCCCTCCAGGTACATCCATATTGTCACACAGGATTCCCTTCTTTTTTATTGCTGAATAATATTCTGTTATATATACACTTACACACGTATGTATCATATTTTCTTTATTCATTCATCTGTTGATGGGAACTTAAGTTCTTTCTGTATCTTGGCTATTGTGAATAATATTGCAGTGAATGTGGGAATACAGATATCTCTTGGAGAAAGCAATTTCATTTCTTTTGAATGTATACCCAGAAGTAGGATTCCTGGATCATATGGTAGTTCTATTTTTAGTTTCTTGAGGAAACTCCTATGTCTCCATTTTCCTACCAACAGTACATAAGTGTTCTCTTTTCTTCATATTCTCCTCATGATTTGTTATCTTTCTCTCTTTTTTTTGCAATAGATATTCTAACAAGTATGAAGTGATATTTCATTGTGGTTCTGATTTATATTTTTCTGATGACTAGTGACATTGAGCATATTTTTGTGTATGTGCTGGCCATCAGTATGTCTTCTTTGGGAAAAAGTCTATTTGGGTCTTTTGCTCATTTTATTAATAAAATTAGGTTAATAGGTTATTGGAGAAGGAAATGGCAACCCACTCCAGTGTTCTTGCATGGAGAATCCCAGGGATGGGGGAGCCTGGTGGGCTGCCGTCTTTGGGGTTGCACAGAGTCAGCCACGACTGAAGCGCCTTAGCAGCAACAGGTTCATTGGCTTTTTTGCTGTTGAATTATATGAGTTCCTTGCATGTTTTAAATATTAACCCCTTATCAGACACATGGTTTGCAAATATTCTCTCCCATTCCACAGACTATCTTTTCAGTGTGCTTTTGATTTCCTTGCTGTGCAGAAGCTTTTTAGTTTGCTGTAGTCCAACTTGTTTATTTTTGATTTTGTTGCCTTTGCTTTTGGTGTCAAATCCAAAAGCATATATCATCAAGACCAATGCCAAGGTAACTACTCCTCATGTTTTCCTCTAGGAGTCTTATGTTTTCAGATCTTATGTTTAAGTCTTTAGTCATTTTGAGTTGATTTTTGTGTATGGTGTAAGATACTGGTCCAGTTTTATTCTTTTGCATGTGGATATCCAGTTTTTCCAATATCATTTATTAAAGGGACTGTCCTTTCCCCATTGTTTATCCTTGGCTTCTTGGTTGAAAATTAATTGACCGTATGTGCATAGATTTATTCTGGGGGGTTTATTCTGCTCCACTGATCTGTATGTTTATCTCATGGCAATACTATACAGTTCTGATTTCTATAGCTTTGTAACATGGTTTGACACTGATGCCTCCAGTGTCCTTCTTCTTTTTCAAGATTGCTTTGGCTATTTGAGGTTTATGGGGTTGTCCACACAGCCTACTTTTTTCTTGGTGGCTCCTAGTAGTTGACATCATGCCAGGATACAGCGGTGTCCCAGTGGGGAGGAAGATCACAGTCAGCCCTTAGATGGAGGCAGGTTTGAAGTTGCACCCTCAGGAAATAGCTTGTAAAATACGTAGTCAAACCATCCATCAGGCAGAACTCTTAAAAGTTGGGACACTAGATGTGGAGTCCCAACCTTTTGTTCCTGAGGGAGAAGTTGTAATTGGGGAGTTCCCTCTTGGTTATATGGCACTGTGCTGGGAGTGGGATTCATCTTGAGGTGTGTCTCAGTTTTTCCTACCCATTTCTATGTGGGTATTTTCTCATTCAGCCTATGTGTAGGAGTCACTGAGCTAGTCTCTGGTTTTCCCTCAGAGGAAATCGCTTCACATGTAGCTCTACATTTGATGTGTCTAGTTAAGGAGGGAAGTCCAGGAGCCTCTGGTATCTTAATCTCTCCTCTATTATTGTTCCTTTAGAATGAATTAAGTATTTCCTTTTTGGTTTCTATAAAGATAAGCATCAATAGATGTAATTCACATAAGCAAAAGCTGTCTAGAATTCTGAATTATTTTTCAGAAATCAAAACATGTGAGAACCACTGTTCTAGCCCCTGACTGTGTTTTAGCAAGGATCGTTGGTCTAGGCTCTATGGTGATCATAACTTGTCATCCCTCAGGGAATAGGCTGACCTCAGCATCCTGGATCTCTGTGATGGAAGAAAAGAGGGCTAGAGAGCCTTGAACTAGCAACTAAATGCTGTGGCCCAGAATGGCATGTATCGATTCCACTCATAGCTCATTGGCCAGTACTAGTTTTATGGCTCCACCCACTTGCAAGGGGAGGGGAAATGTGAGCCTCTCCTGTGTCCAGTGCCCTGAAACAGAACTGGCAGTGGCTGAGCACCAGGAGTCTCCACCATGCCCTGCTTCATTCTTCTGTACAGCAGGTATCACTACTTGATAGTCCTATTGGATATTTATTTGCTTATTGATGCTTGGGTTTCCCTGGTGACTCAGTGGTGAGGAATACACCTGCAATGCAAGAGACTTGGGTTCAATCCATGGATCAGGAAGATCCCTTGGAGAAGGAAATGGCAACCCACCCCAGTGTTCTTGCCTGGGAAATCCCATGGACAGAGGAGTCTGGTGGGCTACAGTCCATGGGGTCTCAAAGGAGTCAGACATGACTGTGACTAAACCATAACAACACTGACTCTTTGCCCTCTAAGAGGAGGGTAAGCTCTTTACCCGAGATCCCTTGTCTTGCTTTGTTCACTGCTCCATCTTCAGTCTGAATCTGGCATATTGTATGACCTTGATAAAGGGAAGAAATGGATGAATGGGGTAAGAGTGTTGGGACTTTCCTGGTGGTCCAGTGGTTAAGACTCCACGTTGCCAATGCAGGGGGTGTATGTTTGATCCCTGGTTGGGGAACTAGGTCCTATGTGCCACAACTAAGAGTTCAAATGCTGCAACTAAAGGATCCTGCATGCCACAACTAAAGGTCCTGAGGGCCGCAACTAAGACCTGGAACAGCCAAACAAACAGACAAATATTAAAGAGAGCCGTAGGGGAGAGACTGCTGACTGTCCTCCCAGGCTGTCTGACTGGCTGGAGTTTGAAATGGGGACTGCATCTCAAAGTGCTTCCTGAGCCTGAAAATGCTGGAGAGGCTTGAGCTGAACTTGCACTTGGGGCTCCTTGTCTCTAAACATAACATACACAGTTCTAGGTGCTGGTGCTGAACAAAGCCTGTGCAGCGTGTGCCTGGAGGTGGGGCCTTGTTCCAGGTGAATGGGTGAAAGATTCTCACAATGAAGACCTGGGGTGCAGTTCACTCACAGAGAAAGGATGGCTGTATCTGGTCAGGGCTCCCTTTTCTCCTGGCCAGTCCCAGCTGTGGGCAAGGCCTGGGCAGCCCCTTCTATGAGGGATACTCCAGAACCAGCCCTGGGGATTCTTGCAGATTTGGCCCCAAATGCATGCCCTTAGGTAAAGTCTGTTAGGTATACAGGTTTGCGTTTTCCCTCCAGATCGCTGGTCTCATCAGCCAATCCCACTGGATCCTTACATCTGACTTGGGTCGAGTCAGGCTGTCATTCCAAATAGAGCTTATTAGCCTTCCTGGGGAGTAGGGGGAGGGACCAGGCTGTGTGGTAGGGACAGTTGGCACTTGGAAGGGAGCTCAGTGCCAGGCCCTGAGCATAGGCATAGTGTTGTTGCTTGACTGACATGTTCTAGGAGGCCCTGAGTCACAGCTTGTTTGGGGATTGTCATGCCCTCACTGGAGGACCTGGCTCAGATTTGGGAGAAGATTCCTACAAGGGGGCCGTCCCCTCACATCCATCAGGTATTTGTGACTCCCACACTTTCAGGTTCGGCAACTTCTTTTTTCAAACTCTGGAGCTTGTCGTAAGATTTCTGTCCTACTTCCAGCGTGGGAGAGGGAGTTTGGATGATGAAACACTAGGATTTCTGGACTGGGCAGTAGGTCCATGGGGATGACATATGGAGTAGAGTACTTAAAATCAAGGTCATCCAAGGAAATCAGGGATTCCTTGCCACTTCAGGGATTTAGGAGTGGGAAAGACATGAATGTCCATGGGAGAAATACTGGGAGTTCTCAGGAAGATAGTCAGGAAAACACAGACAATGCATTTCTGCCTGGCTTCCTTGATTGACCAAATAGCACTCAGTTCAGTTCAGTTCAGTCGCTCAGTCGTGTCCGACTCTTTGCGACACCATGAATTGCAGCACGCCAGGCCTCCCTGTCCATCACCAACTCCCTCAAACTCACGTCCATTGAGTCGGTGATGCCATCCAGCCATATCATCCTCTGTCGTCCCCTTCTCTTCCTGCCCCCAATTCCTCCTAGCATCAGAGTCGAAGAAAACTGAGCACCGAAGAATTGATGCTTTTGAACTGTGGTGTGGGAGAAGACTCTTGAGAGTCCCTTGGACTGCAAGGAATCCAACCAGTCCATTCTGAAGGAGATCAGCCCTGGGTGTTCTTTGGAAGGAATGATGCTAAAGCTGAAACTCCAGTACTTTGGCCACCTCATGCAAAAAGTTTATTCAAATAGCACTAGATGCTGACTAATTAGGAAACCCCGAATCTCAGAGCATTTAGCTAGTGAAACTTTAGAAAATTAAGTCCATACATCTAGGACTTTGTCTAAACACCATGAGAATGATGACAAAAACAATGACAAAAACCTCCAAACACCTGAATGTCTACTACACCTCTTGCCTGACCTGGGAAGAGAAAGGGCCTGGAGTGAGCAGGCCTTGATGGAGCCCTGAATCAAGAAATGTGACCCCAAACCAGTTTCAATGACTAGTTGAGTCTTCAGGGAACCCTGGAGCTTGGATCACATGCAATTCTAAACCAGAACAAGCTGTTAATAAAACACCCAGGGCTTATGAATCATCAGTTCCAAAGGCTGTTAGATGTCATCATCAACATGGTCTTTAAACCACATCTTCCTGGGACTGAAATGAGATTTCCTTTCTCTGGAGCTTTCTTTTTGGAATAAAAAGGGAAAACAAAAGGAAAATAAAGCAAAATTCAATATAGAATTACCATGTGATCCAGCAATGCCACTTCTAGGTGTGCTGCTGCTGCTGCTGCTAAGTCACTTCAGTCGTGTCCGACTCTGTGTGACCCCATAGACGGCAGCCCACCAGGCTCCCCCATCCCTGGGATTCTGCAGGCAAGAACACTGGAGTGGGTTGCCTTTATACCCTCAAAAGAACTGAAAGCAGCAATTCAAACAGATACTTACCTGCACATGTTCACAGCAGCGTTTTCCACAATAGCCAAAATATGGAAACAATGCAAATGTTTATCCACGATGGAAGGTGAAATGTGATATGGACATACACAATAGAATAGTATTGAGCCTTAAAAAGGAAGTAAGTTCTGGCTGAGGTTACAACAGGAACGTGAACCATGAGGACCTTGTGTTAAACGAAAGAAGTCAGCCCAAAAGGACAAATACTGGATGCTTTCATTTGTGTGCGGTATCAAGAGTAGTCAAATTCACAGAGACAGAAAGTAGAAGGGAGGTGGCTAGAGGGTGGGGAGAGGGAGAGAGGGAGCGGTATAGAGCACCTATTTAGTGGTACAGAGTTTCTATTTGGAATAATGATGGTTGTAAACAGTGTAAATGTACTTAATGCCATTGAACTGTATACTTAAAAGTAGTAAATCTTATGTATATTTACCATAGTGAAGTGAGTGAAGCTCGCTCAATCATGTCCAACTTTTTGCGACCCCGTGGACTGTAGCCTACCATGCTCCTCTGTCCGTGGGATTCTCCAGGCAAGAATACTGGAGTGGGTTGCCATTTCCTTCTCCAGGAGATCTTCCCAACCCAGGGATCGAACCCCGGTCTCCCGCATTGCAGGCAGACAAGACAGGAGCATGCCCACTTGGCTCATGGTCTGCAGAGGTTCTTGTCCATAAAGGCAGTGCTGAGCTGCTGGGTACATGTATGGAGAGGTGCCTGTGACTTGGGCTTGCCACTGATGGCTCAAAGTGAGCATGGACAGCAGAAACCCATGAGGCAGGAGTCCAGAATGTGGACTTTCTTTCACCTGTTGGGCGGAGCTGCCACCTCCTGGATGGGCCATCAGAGAGCTGGGGGAACAAAGCTGGGAGGGTAATTTAAAGGTACTCTGAGCCCCTGGGCCACTATTGTACTGGGCTTTCCCACTTTTATGCCAGACACCACCAATCATGTAAGTGCTTGAACAAAGGATCCTGTCCACTTGGGCTCCGGAGAGTGGGGAAGAGGCAGGTCTTCAGAGGAGCCAGGCAGAGTGCACGTGTCCAACTGCACAGCATAGATCCCTGGGACTCACAGTGACTATTACAATGATCAAGTACAGAAGGGTCTTATCACAGAACAACTTTCTCACCCCTCAGGGGGTGGGGGCAGTGAGGGGGTGCTTCTCAGCCACAGGGACTCACATCTTCATTCATTATTTTTCAAACAAGTCAGTCGAAAAGTAAGGTGTCTGAGCAATGTGCAGATTAAGAACCACTCAAGATGTGAGTCCACATAGCCCCTCAAGCCAAAAATTAAGACCCTCCCCTCCCACATTCTCTTTCATAAGAACCTACAGTAGATATATTGAGAAGCAAAAGAAAAAAAAACGAGAAAAGCAGAAACGTCAGTAACCTTTCCTTTCCAGCATAGCAACTCTCCTTGCAGCCACACCACCCGGCAACTCCTGGATTAATCTTTCTTTCTTTCTTTCTTTTCTTTTTTTCCTTTTTCTGTTCAATGGATTGTGGTCAAGGCCATTGTAACGTGAGCAGTGCCTCGGAGGGGATTGGCCGAGGGGGCTGCGAGGGGCCCCTTTCACAGAGGGCTAATTGCGTTTCAGACCACCAGTATTCGGGAGCTACAGATGTCTTCCTTCATTTGCTTGGGTAGCACAATTGGACCCATCTGTTGCATTTATTCC
>NW_011494775.1:3465622-3476554 GCF_000754665.1 Bison bison bison | reverse complement strand
ACCCTTGTCTGCGGGCCTAAATTGAAAACTCATCAAAATGTAATCCAAGAGCAGTTTGGCTGCCGAGCTGCTGAGAAGGGGCTCGGTGGGAATAAAGGCCCCCTGCCACTTTACACGCGGGCCGGAGCCTGGGGAGCCGGGTCACAGGCAGCCTTAGGGGGGAAAGTGAGAAGTTAGTCGGCAGATGGGCTGCTCCACGCGGCCCTATAACCTGATGCCTGCAAAGAGGGGCCCTAGCAACGGGCCAGCCCAGGCTGGAGGATGCCTCTGGCCCGGAGGTGGTGACCCCACCTCGCAGGCCTCGCCCCTGGCCCAGGATGCTTCGATTTCAAACGAGGCTGGGGCCAGGGCTCAGCACTCTCTGACCCCCATCTGCCCTCTCCAGCTCAAAGGGATTTCCAAGGCAGAGAGGGCAGGGATGGGTGGCCTTGCGAGGCCTGGGGAATGTGGCACTAAGGGAGACAGCCTGCCTGCCCACCCCAGCCTCCTGCAGATCCAGGCCTCCTCCATCCATTGCTCCCTCTGCTCTGCACCTTGCCATGTGCTCAAGCCCTTCCCTGTGCTGACTTCTCTTTCTCCCAAGCAGGCAGTGAGTTCTGGAAGGTATGGAGGTGGCCACTGACTCCTGGTGTTGCCCCAGGCTTGGACACTGGCTGAGGAGCTGACCGGGGGGATCTAGGCTTATATTCAATACAAACCCCCATGTGTATTGAATCCGTTTCCAACACCTGCCCCATCCTGGTCCAGAATAGGGCCATTACCCCCAGGAGCAGCTCAGAGCAGTTCCCTCCCACTGCATGCCGGTGACTTCCCAGGGAGGGGGTACCTGCCCTGCAGAATGTTTCACATCAATAGGTTTGGTGAACAGCTGTGATAAGATCTCACTGCTGGGCACATCTGTGAATCTAGAGCTGGCACCTCTTTGCTGCTGAAGAGTTGTGGGTGCAAGGTTTTTAAACTCATTTTTTTAAAAAAACTGAAACCCATAGTAACACATATATACAGCTGACCCTTGAACAACATGGGGTTTAGGGGTGCTGACCCTGAGCAGTCAAAAATCCATGTTTAACTTTACAGTTGGCTCTCTGTATGTGAGGTTCTGAGGACTCAACCAACCTTGATCCACTTCTATGTGGATTTTTTTCAATAAATACCTATCACGATACTATACAACCCGAGGTTGGTTGAATCCTTAGACCCTCGGATATAGAGGTAAGGCATGGCATGTGAATGCCATGCAAATCCACATAGTTGTGGACCCACAAGGTTCCAACCTGTGTTGTACAGGGGTAAACTATATGTATGTATGTATGTATATGGGCTTCCCTGGTAGCTCAGCTGGTAAAGAATCTGCCTTCAATGCAAGAGACCCCAGTTCAATTCCTGGGTCAGGAAGATCCCCTGGAGAAGGGATAGCCTACCCTACCCACTCCAGTATTCTTGGGCTTCCCTGGTGGCTCAGATAGTAAAGAATCCTCCTGCAATGTGGGGGGAGACCTGGATTCAATCCCTGGGTTGGGAAGAGCCCCTGGAGGTGGGCATGACAACCCACTTCAGTATTCTTTGCCTGGAGAATCCCCATGGACAGAGGAGCCTGGAGGGGCTATAGTCCATGGGGTCGGTTGGACACGACTGATCGACTTCGCACAGCACAACATATATGTGTGTGTGTGTGTGTGTGTGTGTGTGTGTATATATATATATATATATATTTATAGCAACCCAGCACACACACATATATAACTAAAACAAAAGTTTCTCAAAATAATACTTCCTCCCGCTCTATGCAATGCCCTCTGATATTTTCTGTTCTGATGTTATATTTCACTCCACTGTTAAAAATGCCAATCATCTTGTCCACTCCATTGCTTTCACAACCTACCTAGCAGTAGTTCTCCGACCCTTGGCATCAGCACCTACCCTTGGAACGTGTGCAAAGGCAGGTCCCTGAGTCCATCTGCAAGTGTCAGGTTCCGTGGCACTGGAGTAGGGCCCAGGAGTGGGCATTTCTGACAAGCCACCTCCCCGTTGAAGGGGATTCTGTTGCATCTTGAGAAACCCTGCTGCTCCCAGTGTGCTCGGTGGTCTCAAGCCCGTGGTCTGAGCTGGCAACAATAGGTTGACCTCGAGGTTGATCAGCTCAAGGTGGGGCCTCCCAAGGTCACCTCCTGCCTGGCCACCTCCCCACCATGTCTTAATTAAATCCTCACCCAGTGAGAGTGTAGATGTCAGGTCTCTCTTGAATGGCTTTTAATTGAAGTGTTAATTTGTGGCTGCAGAGAGAGGGCCCTGCAATTCTGGAGCCTTCATTAGCTGCCATCCTAAGCTTATTAGCCTTAGGGGGGAGCCAGGACACAAGTCATCAGCAGGGAGCTGGCTGGGCCAGAATCAGGCCTTGGAGCTGCCTTTGCTGAAAGAGGGGCGGGCCGGGGCCAAAGCTTTCGGCACCTGCCTCATCCGTCCCTCCAGATGCCAGGCAGGCACCTGCCTCCATGGGCCTCCAAGGCATTGACCTGGTTTCTGCTCTCCCTCCCTCAGTTCTCCTTAATGATAAGGAGGCACCTTTATCCTGTGAATCTTGTGCTCACACACCATTGTCTATGGGATGAACAATAGCTCCTTAGCCTGATACTCAAGGCCCCCCAGGAATGTGCACCAAGACCATCTCCCACAACCTTCTCCTGCCTGCCCTTCATCCTTGCTGAGCCAGGCTGCTCCCCATTCCTGATCCTGCTCTGCAGTTCCCATACCTGCCTCCAGCCCTTTGATCTGATGAGCCTTCACCTGGAATGCTCTTGGCAACTCTTGCCCATCCTTCAAGGTTCAGCACCACTGACACTTCCTCCCAGAAGCCTTCTGTTTTGTCAGGTGTCAGGGGCAGGACTCCCTGTGGAACAGCTTGGGCTGGGAAGAGAAGGAACTGGAAGGATACTCTCCTGGGAACCCCGGGCAGCCGATTAGTCAGATCTTGGGAAGGGTGGTGTAGTCGGCTCTGGGATAAGCCTGGTCCTTCTCTCCCCGACCCCTTTCCTTCTCAGACTCTCTGGTCCTCCTTGGGCATCTGCCCCTCCTTGCTGGTGTGAGTCTGCCTCAGTGGCTGTAGGGTCTGGAAGTGAGCAATCTGGGCTCAGGGCCTGCCCTGGCCACTCACCAGCTAAGTATGTGTGCATGCTCAGTGGTATCCTACTCTTTGCGACCCCGTGGACTATAGCCCACCAGATTGCTCTATCCGTGGAATTTTCCAGGCAAGGATACTCGAGTGGGTTGCCATTTCCTTCTCCAGGAGATCTTCCCCACACAGGGATCAAACCTGCATGTCCTGTGGCTCCTGCATTGGCAGGCAGATTCTTTGCCACTGTGCCACCTGGGAAACCCCTAGTATGACACACTTATCTCCTAACCACAGAGCATTTGCACATACCATTCCTGCTGAGCAGAACACCTTTTTATCCCCTCTTCCCAAATGAGCTCCCACATATCCTTCCTCCAAGTCACCTTTCCCTTTGACCAGGTGAGAATTCCTCCACCCACAGCAGTCTCAGCACTTTCGTGGCCCTTGTACTAGTAAGACATTCACCAAAAAATCCACACAGTCTGTTGAAAATCTCTCTCCCTACCAGACTCTAAGTTCCATGAGGGCAAGGCTTATGTTGTGTTTTTTTCACTGCTCTATTTCCGGGACTTAGCACCCTGCCTGGCACAGAGGAGGTGCTCAATTAATGCTTAATGAAGGAATACCCACAGGAAATGGTGGACCTGGCTTTTGATGCCAGATCTCAGAAGCCAAACCTGGGCTTTCAGCCTGGCCATGCTGGGCTTCCTGGGAAGGCGTGCCTTGGGAGCAGAAGTTGGAGTTGCCAAGCATTCAGAGGTCATCCCCAAGTTGAGGCTAAAGGCCTGTTGGGGGCAGGGGCAGCCCACATTGTCCCTGAGTGAGTGAAATGAAAACCTCTGTGGGGGAGGGGCCAGTTCAAGCAAATCCTGCCCAAAAAGAGATAAAGGAAGTCTGGGGAGGGCTCCCCACCAACCCCCCACCACCATCTCCCACGCCCTCACAGGGCTGACTGCCTACCTGCACACAAGAGGGCCCTGGGCTCAGAGATAACCACAAGACAGTCCCAGCTCACAACGCCCAGCAGGCAGTTTATGAGAGCATGATGAGAGCAGGCTGCACCCTGCACAACCAGCTCTCAATCCTTCAGTGGCTAGGTCACTCGGGCAACATCAGGGCCTCCAGGGACCTCTCATCATTTGAGAGGCCCCCCAGGGCATAGTCCTGGGAAATGAGATTTAAAATCAAGGGCCTAGTCCTGGGAACAAGGCCTGGGCTTATGCCCCTTTCGAGGCGGGCCAGCGTGGCGGACACCCTGCTGGACATCTGAGGCTGTGTCATTCATAGCAAGGACTCCAAGCTGGGCCAACCCTGCCCTGGGGGCTTCAAATGCCCTCTGACTCCTTGGACCTAGTGACTGGAGGCTGACTTCCTTGAGACTGAGTGGCGATCAGCTGGCCCTGCCTGCTTGGACAAGAGAGAGGGTGGGCAGCCCATGAGCTCAGGCCCAGCACAGGCGGATGCAAGGTCCATGGGGACTCGGGGCCTCTGCTGTGACCTTCAGGTTCCTGTCCGAGGCACAGTGCTGTTCCCTCAGCCATGCCAGCTTGTTCTGGCTGCTGCATCCCACAGAGGGACTGCCAAATGTCATCTCCAGGCTTTTCTCTCATTATTTTGTCCTGTGTGTGTGTGACTTCTATGATTAAATGAGTCAGATGGAAGGAAACAATGGGAAAACAGTGAGTCACCCTTCCTGATGTGTGTGCCCACTGCCTATAGGTGACCAGCAAGCTGAGCCGGTGAAGGGCCGGGTATTTGGGTATCTTACTACCTGGGTAACTTTGGTCTATGTGCGAAGCTCTCTGTGCCTCAATTTCCCCGTTATAAAATGGGACTAATAATAGTATCCGTCTCTTTGGAATGGTGTGAGAAAAAAATGAGATAGTATACAAGGAGTTCTCAGAATAGTGTATTTACTGAGCATATTCCAAATGTACGTACACAAAAGCTATCTGAGTAACAAACTTTTATGTGTAGTGTGACCTTCAGAAAATTGCATTCAAATCCAAGCAAATGTGTGTACAAGGGTGCCTCTGTGTATGTGTGTCCACCCTTTAAAAATCATAAACTTATTGGGGAGTAGTATTCTACAACTAGCTATTTTTGGACTTCCCTGGTGGCTCCGTGGTAAAGAATCTGCCTGTAATGCAGGAGCTACAGGGGACAAGGGTTTGATCCCTGGGTTGGGAAGATTCCCTGGAGCAGGAAATGACAACCCAGTTCAGTATTCTTGCCTAGAGAATCCCATGGACGGAGGAGCCTGGCAGGCTACAGTCCATAGAGTCACAAAGAGTCAGACATGACTGAGGTGACTGAGAATGCATGCACTATCTATTCTACTCATTGTCTTCTTCACTTAATAATCTATCGTGGGTGTCTTTCCATGTGGGCAAAGACACGATCCTCAGTAATGGCTACATAGTCCCATTATGTGCATAATTTTTCCTGTCATTCAATCACTCAGTTGTATCTGACTCTTTGCAACCCTATGGACTGCAGCACACCTGGCTTCCCTGTCCTTCACCATCTCTCGGGGCTTGCTCAAACTCATGTCCATTGAGTCGGTGATGCCATCCAACCATCTTGTCCTTTGTCATCCCCTTCTCCTCCTGCCTTCAGTCTTTCCCAGCAGCAGGGCCTTTTCCAATGAGTTGACTCTTTGAATCAGGTGGCTAAAGTATTGGAGCTTCAGCTTCAGCATCAGTCCCTCCAATGAATATTCAGGGTTGACTTCCATTAGGATGGACTGATTTGCTCTCCTTGCAGTCCAAGGGACTCTCAAGAGTCTTCTCCAACACCACAATTTGAAAACATCAGTTCTTCGGCACTCGGTCTTCCTTATGGTCCAATGCTCACATCCATACATGACAACTGGAAAAACCATAGCTTTGACTAGACAGACCTTGGTTGGCAAAGTAATGTCTCTGCTTTTTAATATGCTGTCTAGGTTGGTCACGGTTTGCCTTCCAAAGAGCAAGCGTCTTTTACTTTCACGGCTGCAGCCACCATCTGCAGGGATTCTGGAGCCCAAGAAAATAGTCCCTCACTGTTGCCACTGTTTCCCCATCTATTTGCCATGAAGGGATGGGACTGGATGCCATGATCTTCGTTGTCTGAATGTTGAGTTTTAAGCCAGCTTTTTTTACTTTTCTCTTTCACTTTCATCAAGAGGCTCTTTCGTTCCTCTCTGCTTTCTGTCGTAAGGGTGGTGTCATCTGTATATCTCTGAGGTTATTGACATTTCTCTCGGAAATCTTGATTCAAGATTATTATTTAAGTAAGGTACTATAAGGGGCATTTATGTAGTGCCACAGTTTGCTATTACAACAACACTGTCATAAATATCCTTGAACATTGAACTAATGAGTGCATTTTCCTTTGCAAGTAAAAGACCTCATGCAAACTGGCTTCATTAAAAAGGGGAATGCATTAGTTCATGTAGCTGAAAAGTATATATGTGGCTTTGACTTCAACAGTAGAATCATGGTGTTCCCACGATGGCTTCAGCCATCTCTCTCTCTCTCTCTGTTTCTTGGCTTTGCTCTTCTCTGTATGGTTTTGTTCTCAGACAGCCTTTTCCCAGATAAAGACAAGACAGCCACCGTCTCTTTTGGGCTTACATCCTGTGAGTTCAACCATCCCATCAAAAAGAGGTTGTCAATTTCTCGTTAACTCCAGCAAAGGTCCTAGAGTGGAATCTATTAATAATTGGCCTGGCTTGAGTCTCTTATACATTCAACTTTGCACATGTGAGGGTAGACCTGTAGTATATTTTCTTGAAAGTGAAATGGTAGGCCAAAGGGAACGCTCATTTGTGGCATATCCAATCTTCTCTGCCCACACTTGTGCATCATGAGAGTCCTTGGTGTCATGGCAGGAGAGGAGATAAGGGAAGCTTCTGGCCAGGTTGTGGTAGGGACAAGGCAGGCATCTACCTGGTGATGGCTGTCATGGTCCGCATGGCACCCAAGGGGCTGCAAAAAGAAGCAGACTCCTCACCTGGTAACCAATCACTGCTGGGCACCTCCCCCAGCACAAACTGACTTTACCAGTCATATCATGTCACTCCTCTGCTTTCTGACAACAACAGATCCCTCACTGTCCCCAAGTGTGATACCTGTGGGTATCGTTAGAAAATAGAACACAAAACTCAAGTGCTGGGGACTTCCTTGGTGGTCCAGTGGCTAATACTCCATGCTTCCACTGCAGGGGACATGAGTCCAATTCCTGCTCAGAAAACTAAGATCCCACATGCCTCATGGCATAGCCAAAAAAAAAAAAAAACCCTCAAGTGCTGACATTTCCTGGGAGAGCAGGAGTAAGGGGGAAGGGAGTGAGTGTGGGAAGGAGGAGAACAAACATAAAGAAAAGTGTTATGAGTTGGCTATGACCTGTTCCCAGCACAGCTGGCTGCTTGCTCTTGTGAGACATCTTCAGGAAGGTTTTATGAGGCTACTGGATGTCCAAAAAGTCCTGAGGAGGTAGGGAGAAGAAGAATTTATCCACTGGCTTCTGTCTCTCATTGATAGCGTTCACTCCCACAGAGCACTCGTGTCCTTTGGGGCTCTGCTCCCTGACCCTTGGCAGTCACCAAGGAAGCCACATCCCAGGACAGCAGCAGTGACATCTGCATTTGACGCATGCCTGTGGGGTGAGCTGGTGAGCAGGCCCAGAGCAGCAGCACTCCCTGTGCGCCTACCTGTAGCCTGCAACCTCACAGGCCTGGAGGAATGCCCTGGTTAGTGTACGTACCTGTGTGTGAAGTTCCTAGATGAGTGATGAGGTCCAATCATGCTGTGAGTGACAGGAGGGACCAGAAACAGCCATCGGAACAAGGAAAGCCAGAAAGTAAGGCAAGTGGGCAGAGCTACGCTGGTGCATAAACTGAAGCTAGAAGCAGTTCCTCTGTACTACTGCACTGAGCAGTTACCTTCCCTAGACAAGGCTTTCATTCCGAATCTCCCTATCTAATCACCAAGCATCCATTTGCTCATCCACACATTATTTCAGGCCCACCATCCTCTGGAGTGTGCAGATAGGGTGTTGCTATAGATACAACCGCTGGACTCAGGCAGCTCAGTGCCTAGTGGTAGGGGGAGATCCATGAAAATAACTGTATCACAGTGTGAGGGCTACAGTGATAGAAATAGGCCTGTGATATCAAGTGAGCGCCATAGAAAGACACTGTGTGGAATGACACAAAACCCCAAACAGGAGTTGCTTAAACAAGGTAAAAAATTACTTTTCTCTCTAGGTTTTCCATCCATGACTAGTGTGGCAGCTCTGTTCCATGAAACCCTCAGGGACCAGGTTCCTTCCATTCTTAGCCTGTGGCTTTCATCCCTTTATTTAAGAGGGTACCACTCTTCCAGGTGGCAGGATGCAAGAAGAGATGAAGAGACAAAGGTCACGCTCCAGTGCTGTCTTAAAAAAGGTTCCTGGAGGCTGCCATATGCCCCTTTTGCCTACATTCCACTGGCTAGAATTTAGTCACATGACACATGGAGCGGCAATGGAGGCTGGGAAATGTAGTTTTTCTCTTGACTATTTACTGAGCTAAAAATTCTATTACTGTGGGAGAAGAAAAGACAACCAGCAAAGACACATGATACAAGGAGGTGGTAGTGGGTATTGGAGAAGTTTCTTGAGGAAGGTGGCACCTGATGTGTCTTAAAAGATGGATTAGGGTTGGCGATTCACAGAGTCAGGGGAAGGACCTTCCACACAGAGGAGACTGTGTGGGCAGAGGACAGGGTGGAAGTTCAGCAGCTTGCCTATGTGCGTGTGCACAGGTATGTGTGGTGCACCTGCAGGGGTCAAAGTCAAGAGCTGGCACTGGAAAGATAGACAGTCTCATGTTGTGTGCCTGGGCACCTCAAAAAAAGGCATTTTGTCTTTATCTCCAAGTGCATTGTGGAGTCTGAACTAGTTCAGTTTCTAGACTGAAATGCTGAGCAAGTCAAATCTGCCAGGGGAGAGGAGAGGGAGAGGAGAGGAGGAGGCCTCCAAGTTCCAGGGCTGGTGACTGGTGGGTGGAAGAGGACCAGGTTGGAGCGGGAGAGTGGGTTCACTTGGCTGAGTCTGAGGAAGTTGGCCAGGGGTGTGGAAAGCAGCAGGGATGGAAGAGCGTCCAGGGGAGGGAGGGTATAGGAGCTGGCCAGAGAGAAGGCTGGAGATGATCTTTGGGTTGTGTGTGTACTTGTGGTAGTGTGTATGTTGGTATGCATATGTGTAAATGTACACATGAGGTTCAGAGGTAGAGCAGTCACAGTCAATGACTGCATCTAGAGTGTGGCTATGAGGTGGACAGCTCACCTGGCAAGAGGTGAAGGTAGCTGGAATCACTTAGGCAGACATGGAGCTGTGATCAGTAGCTTGGGGTAATTCTGACTAGGCATTGAGATCTTCCAAGGTAAGGCCAAGTGGAAAGGAAGACAGTGCTTGGAGTGTCACACTGATCAAGAAGTAGCTGCTCTGTTATTACCATGGCTGTTATTATCCTTGTCACCATCTTCAGGCAGCTGGGGTGAGGGATGTGTGTGTGGGTGAGGGGCATCTGGTAGCTTAGAGAGCTGTAGCTCCATGTTATCTGCTCCTGGATGTGGAAACAAGTCCCTGGGCAGATCAAGGATGGGCTGGGCCTGCTCCAGGCCACAGTCAAGAGCTGTGGGTCAAGATGCCACTGCCTGCAATCCAGTGGGGTGCAGGTCGCTAGGAGACCAAGCAGGCCTCTCCCCTGGCGGAAAGCTCCCGGCATGGTGGACTGGGCGCTGGGGCCCACTCGGCCGGTGCCCCAGGGATAATAAGGACTTCAGAAAGGACAGCCCTGACTCAGGGCTGAAAGAGGCTTTAGTTTCTTGTTTGGCGGCTTAAAAAAGGCAAATAGAAGCTTTTCTCCTTTGGGGATCAATGTGAATCCCAGAAAATCCCATTATTTTCCTTTTGAGATCAGTGGCCTGCTCTTGAGGGCTTTCTCTTCCCCAAGGCAACAGCCCTCTCCGTGCACTGTGTGAGCATCCTGCCCCTGTGTGGCCCCAGAATGGGCCGAAGTAAGGTGGGGGCAGGGGAGGGGGCACAGGTGAGCCCCAGCTTACAGCTGTTTCCTCCTGCTGGCTACCCACCCCTTGTTCCAATCTGATCCCTCTCCCCACTGTAAGAGTAAGGGAGGTGGTGGGCCAACAGAGCCACCAGAAAAAAAAAAAAAAATGTTTTTCCATGCTCTTCTCTTCCATGAAGCCACGTATGAGCCCAGAGGCCTGAGAGGTCGTGATGCTCTAGACTGCTGCTTCATGTGGGGCTTGCACCGGGGTTGTCACCTCCCACTGAAACGATAGTGCACCTGGGGTAGATCATCAGGGACAGACGATCATGATGGTGATAGAGAACAGGTACGAACCTCTACCGTGGTGCCTGGTACCAGGCCTAGCTCCTTCCATGTGTCTAACAGCTCCATGAAGAAGGTGTTATTACTACCCCTCTTCACAGACGAAGAGCCTGAGGCCAGGGGAGGCCAAGCATGTTAGCCAACGCTGGCTGCCGTAACAAAATATTACTGACTGGGTGAGTGACACAGCAGAAGTTCATCTTCTCACAGTCTGGAGGCTGGAGGTCTGAGATTAGGGTGTTGGCATGGTTGGGTCCTGGTGAAAGCTGCCTTCTGGCTGGGTCACCACATGGCAGACAGAGAGAGATTACTCTCTCCTTAGAAGGCCGCCAATCCTATCTGATTAGAGCCCCACCCCTGAAAGTGAAAGTGAAGCCACTCAGTTGTATCCTCTCTTTGTGACCCCATGGACTATGGCCTACCAGTCTCTTCTGTT
>NW_011494775.1:3463242-3465522 GCF_000754665.1 Bison bison bison | reverse complement strand
GTCCATGGGATTTTCCAGGCAAGAGTACTGGAGTGAGTTGCCATTTCCTTCTCCAGGGGATCTTCCCGACCTAGGGATCCAACCCCGGTCTTCCGCATTGCAGATGCTTTTCTGTCTGAGCCACCAGGGAAGCCCATAACCTCAATTACCTCCTAAAAGCCCTATCTCCAATGGAGGTTAGAGCTTTAACATTTGAATCTGGAGGGTGTGGCTGACACAATTTAGTTCTTAGGACCAAATCTCTCATCCGTAGGCATGCATGCTAAGTGATAGAGCCCTGCCTGGTTCAGAATGAAGTGAGGAATCTACTCTGCACTCTTTTTTCAAACTTTTCCTTTTATATCAGAGCACAGTCAATTAACAATGTTGTAATAGTTTCAGGTGGACAGAAAAGAGACTCAGCCATACATATACTGCCCTGTACTCTTAAGCTTTCTGAGAAGTTGCCCCTACTGGGCCTTCTGGTCAGATGAAAAATCTCCAGTCTAACTTTTCCAAGAAGGAAATCTATGGAGCATGCCTGAGCGCTTGTCCAAACTGATCACCAAGAGCCAGCCACACATCCAGTTTAACCCAGGGGCCTCCTTTCCAAACCTGCCGATCCACTGGCTGTGTGTTGGGCCAGACCCACCACAGGGGAGACCCGTCCCGAGGGCACACTTGCTGGGTGAAGACCCCCTGCCAAATGCTTTTGCAAGTATCTAGCCTCTACAAGAATCCTCACCAGTTGACAGATGAGGAAACAGAGGCTCAGGACAGGGTTAGGTGTCCTGCCTTGTGAGTGCAGCCAAGACTGGAACCAGGGCTCTATTTGACAGCCCCCTCCCCCGGGGCTCACTCTGTGATCCACCAGGTCCCAGGCATAGTTTGGTAACATACCCTATGCAACCTGGAACTTTTTTCCCTGCTGGCTGCTTCTCAGAGGTGCTCCCATAAAGAACACATTTCTTTGAAGTGACTTTTAAATAGGTAAGTTGTCGGTGACGGTCCTTTTCCAGTCCTAATTTGGGTGGGTATGGGAAGCAAAAGCTCTCTTTCTGGAGTCCCCATTTGATTCTTAAGATACACACAAAAGCACGTGGACACTCAGTAGCTACAAGGAGGTCTTTTGGAGATGTGCTCTAATGAATAGAGAAGAAAGATCTTTCATTAGCATAAGAAGAGTTTGCAATAAAATAGGTGCTCCAGAGAGTACTTGAGAGTTGTTTGTTCAAGTAGGCTGAAAGTCTCTAGCTCTTCCATGGCCTCTTGGGCTTTGAGCTCTCCTGGAGGTGTCTGCTCTAGCCTGTGGGGTTTTTAAGCACAGCTTCTTTCCTCCATGTCCTGGGAGCAGTCTGCACATCCCAGCAGTGGCCTTTGGTCTGGGAATGTGCACAGAGAGGCCCTTATAGGAGACTGGGTCTGACCCAGCTCTTCCTTCGTGTGGCAATTATCCTATAGGGGAGGCTGCCTTGCTCCCTCGGGGTTCCCTTCACTGGGGCAAGGCTGATCAGCTTAAAGGGGCTCTGTCCCTGCTGGGCCTCTTGGCCTCTCTGTCCCCCCAGGTGGCCTCTGAGCAGACCGATGCCAGATTTGTACTCACTTAGCCTGGGAGAAGGAGTTGAGGCCAAAAGGGTACTGATGGCCAGAGATCAAAGGTTAAGAGGGGTTAAGCCTTCACCCTAGAAGGTCACCCATCACCCTTGAGACAAGTACCTCACTGGTATTTTCCTGAAACCTAGAGCAGAGGTAGGCCTGGAGGGAATATCCATTCATTTATTAGGGAAGCACTATTTTCCTAGTGTGGATGGTCCATACTCCAGTTTCTCATTAACTGTCTGGCTCAGATTTTGGACAAGTCACTGCCTCTCTGGGCCTCCCTTTCCCCATCTTTCCAATAAAGAGCTTAATTGACAGTCAAAGGCAGAACAGTGGTTCATTGTCGTGAAACACTGGAGTCCTTAAATTGTATTTCTGCTCTTGTACAATGAGAGAAACTTAGGTTAGACAAGGTGGATAACAGGGAAGATGGTAGGCCCTGACCAACATTCTTGCAGGGGCTGTAACATGTTTCCGAGGTATCTCGATGATCAAGGCAGACCCTGCTGGACTGTGACAGAAAAATGAGGGTGATGAACCCCAGGCTGAATCACAGCCTCTCCCACCTGTCTGCTAGGAGGGCTCTGAGTCAGCGGGGCTGGAGTCCATCAGGTCCCACTAATGAGGTGAGATCACAGCTTGATGGGGATGGTTTGTCCTGAGAACACGGAAGGCCCTCCAGTGGAGATGAAGGGGAATTCT
>NW_011494775.1:3455999-3463142 GCF_000754665.1 Bison bison bison | reverse complement strand
ATTCTTCCTGCCGCCTCTGATCAGTTAGGTGCAGTGCCAAGCCAGATCTATCAGGACGGTGGTATCTTTGCCAGGCCTAGAGGTGGTCTGGGGGGCTGTAGGAAGCATCACCTGGGCCACACTTGTGATGAGCATCCTAGGAGTGCCTGGTAGAGAAGGAAATAGAGGAAAGACAAAGGACTCCTCTGGTCCTTCCCCTCAGGGGACTTTCTGTTCCCATTCGGAGGAACACTCATACCTCTCCGGGGGGCTTGGGCCCCGGCCTCAGCCTCCTCCCGGCCCGCCCATTCCCATCTTGGTGGGTAGGAGGGTGGCAGCTGGCCGAGGAAGGACACCAGATGTGAACGTGGGGATGACCAGGGACCTGGTGGGCTTCACAGCACAGCTCTGGAAGCAGCAGGAATGGGGGGACCAATCCCAGGCTTCATCCCTGGGTGTGAAATGTGGGCAGGTCACTCGGCCTTTCTGTGCTGCTCTGTGGGCTCTCCGGGCCTACACTGGGGTAATAATGAAGCATCAATAAGGTAAGCATGTGAAAGTACTTAAGCAGTGTCTGCAACGTGCTAAGTCCTTGATGAAAGTGAAAGTATTAGTCACTCAGTTGTGTCCAACTCTTTGTGACTGGATGGACTTAAGCTCACCAGGCTCCTCTGTCCATGGAATTCTCCAAGCCAGAATACTGGAGTGAGTAGACATTCCCTTCTCCAGGGGATTGTCCCAACCCAGGGACCAAACCTGGGTCTCCAGTATCGCAGGCAGATTCTTTACCATCTGAGCCTCCAGGGAAGCCCTGAAGCCCTAGGGTGGCCACCAAAAATGGAGAAGAGATGGGGGTGAGAGCATAGCACAGAAGGTTCCACTGCCCAGGGATGTCTTGAAGGCATCGGAAAATACAAATCCTCCTCCTCCACTGTCACCCCAACCTGTGTGCCCTTCAGAGTCTGCAAGAAAGGAAGGTGGAGGGCACAAAGGACATGGGTATTGAACCTGGGTCTCCTGCATTGCAGGCAGACTCTTTACCATCTGAGCCACCATGGAAGCAGTAAGTCCTCCATAAAGCACTATAAAAACACCAAGGAGAAGAGAAGATGGCACATGGAGGGTGATGTTCAAAGTTCTTGGCAAAGTCCCTTTCCAACTCAATGCTAAATAATTATTAGACATTTGTGGAGTGGCTACACCTATGCAGGTGACCACAGGTAATACTTTTTATGGCATTTACTCCTATGCACAACCCTACAGGAAAGGGCTGCTACTATCTCCATTTTACAGTGGAATACACTGAGGTCGGAGATTGGGCTAAGTTTGAGCCAGATATTGAATTCAAACACTGAGCTTTTAAACAATAGCTCCTGTAACTGTGGGAGGCTTCCCTGGTGGCTCAGAGAGTAAAGCGTCTGCCTGCAATGAGGTAGACCTGGTTTCGATCTCTGGGTCAGGAAGATCCCCTGGAGAAGGAAATGGTACCCCACTCCAGTATTCTTGCCTGGAGAATTCCATGGACGGAGAAGCCTGGTAGTTAGGCTATAGTCCATGGGGTCGCAAAGAGGCTGACATGACTGAGCGACTTCACTTTCTTTCCTGTAACTGTAAGATAGCTATCCTCTGCAATCTCAAGCCATTTCAGAAAGTGATTTGGGGGACTTCTCTGGGGAGTCTAGTGGTGACACTCTGCGCTCCCAATGTAGGGGATCTGAGTTCGATCCTGGTCAGGGAACTAGACCCCACATGCCGAAAGCTGAGAGTTCGCTTGCCACAACTAAAGATCTCACATGCCTTAATGAAGATCGAAGATCCTGCATGTTGTAACTAAGATCTGGTGCAGCCAAATAAATAAATATTTAATTTAAAAACAGAAAAAAAAAAAAAGAAAGTGATTTGAGACCAGGCAGAGAAGAGGGATTCTAGCATCTCCTTGGTTCTGTGGAGAGGGTTATAGAAAGGAGAGCCTAGTTGGCTTTCCCCAAGAGGAGGGGGTCTGAAGCTTCCCAAATTCCAGGTGCTGGGGCAGAAGGCTGTGAAGGAGTGTGGCTGCTTCATGCTCTACGCTCCCCTGGCCTTGGGCCCTGAGCTTGATGCTCCACAAGAGTTCCAAAACTGTACCTCCATTCCCCTTATATTCTTCTGTGAAGAAGAGTGGGAGGGGGCGAGGAAAGCCTGCATCCCCAGGAGAAGATCTAGGAGGTGTGAAAATAGATTTTTAAAGGCAGAAGGAGAGGTTACTCTGATGGCTTGGTTCCTGGCTATATTTTGTCCCAGACACAAAGAGAGTCCCAGAATTTGGCAAGGCCCAGCACACAAACCAGAGAAAGAGAATCCAGTGGCTGGATTGAACAGCATCCCTGATAGAGGTTTTTGAGACTGAGTGGGTGGGGATGGGCCCCATGCTGTGCGTGCCCACTCCCAGGTGGGGCTCATCACCCCCTCCTCCTCCCTAGCAGTGATGGATGTGGCAATCAGGGACAGATGGCAGTCCCAGAGAGGGAAATGGGAAGAGAGGAGAAACCTCTGCCTCATTGAAGGGATTGGGGTCAGACTAGGAGCAAAGCTCACCAAGAACAAAACTTCCCTCCCTGGCATTTTTATTATTGGAGGCCTTGCCAGAAAGGACAAATGGTTGTGTGCAAGGGCTGGGCATGGCAGATCTTTCTCACCCTGGGTGACCTCACAATGTCCCAGCTGTAAAATGAAGGTAGTACCATTGCCCACCCCCAGGCATTCTCAGGGACACCTCCAGGGACATCAAACAGGCCTCACCCAGGCCAGGGATGGGCCTTTCTTGTCCACTTCTCCCCTCATTCACTCTCCACAGAACTTTTCAGGAATCTATTACTATTATTACAAGGATGCTGAGACCCAGAAAGGGGAAGAAATTTTTCTTACTATTATTTTTGATCCTAAATCAGGAGCTTTAAGGAAGTGAATCAGTTTGAATGATTAAGTGTAGGGGGTAGCGGGGGATGGTCTTTCTACTTTGGAAGGTTTGATACGGTAGCAAGGAGATTGGGTGACACTGGCTTAGGTGATGCTGGTTGCTGGGCTAGTCCTGGGTCTACAGGCTTAAAAAAAATCTCCCATTAGCTCTAGTGAGTTACTGCAAGCTGTCCCTTAAGGCGGTGCTACAAGGCCAGCACTAATCTCCCCCACTTCGCTAAGAGCCCAGGAGATTTCTCCTCATATTTCAGAGACAGCCTTTGGGAAGTCCTCTTCCTGGACCCTGAGGCCTTTGCAGACTAGTCTCTCTATGCCCCTCCACCTCCAAACTGCCCATCCTCTCCAAGGACAGAAACTCAGAACTGGATGGAAGGAAGGACCATCAGCCAGATGACCACAGGCTCATCCTTGCCAGACCTTTGACTAGACAAGTCCTTGTCCTGTTGCCCGTCTCAGGGTCTCCGGCTGCACTAAAGGGGTGCAGGTCAGTCTGCCTGAGAGAATAGGGGTGGAAGTGACTTGAGGTGCAAAGCCGGGGAGCCCAGTCATAGAATAAATAGGGACCTATCAGCTTTGGACTCCGTGCCCCTGGCTCCCAGGTGAGAGTTTAGAAGGAAACTTTTAAGCCTTTAAAAACTCTTCCTGAGCCCCGCCCCACATCATATAAACGGTTAAAAATGCCCCCAGATCCCATATTAAATTTAACTTTTATAAAACGACACGAGTTGTAGTTGATTTACACTTGATAACAATGCTGTCATATTACTGACAACTAAATGTTTATTACTATCAATCTGCTGGGGGTTTGTTGTTGTTTCTTAGAGTTAGGGATTTCCCCTCCACCCAAGTTTCAAACATTTCCTTAGAGACCGTGAAAAAGCCCAGGGCTTTGTGCTTCTGTGCTGTGGGGTTGTGGCTGCAGGTCGGGGAGAGATGGCCTGTCCCCCTCTGCCAGCCTCCGCGGGCCCTTCGGGAGGCGCCAGATTGTGTGGGCGGCGTCGCCTGGGGATGGTGGGGTGTGGCTCCCACCCGGCTGAGGGCAGGAGCGTCAAGGCTTGCCGAGGGAAGCTCGGCCGCAGCGCCCCCCCTCCTCCAGGCCGGGGAGGAGACCGCCGAGAGCTCTCCAATTGGAGAGCCTTTCATCTCTTTGTTTTTTACAGTGATTAACCCGTCCGAGCACGCTGCGAGCGTGGCTCCAGGCGGTGAGGGGCGGGGGGAGGGGAGCGGAGGACCGGGCCGGGAAGGGAGGGGCTCCGGGCTTTGTCGCTTTCAGGGAACTCTGCTGCCATAGCAATGGAGCTTTCTAAGGTCTGACTTTGATTTGATTCCATTAAAGTCTGCTCAGTCTCGCGAGTGGAGGGGGCGTTCTGGTTTCTCCAGCCTGGCCCCGCGCCCCTCGCCCTTAGGGAGGGGAGGGCGCCGCCGGGCCTAGATGGACGGACCTGCGGCGGGAGCGGGGGGGCGCGGGCGGATGGCGAAAGGGATATGCTGAGGAGCCGAGGGCCTCATTTCGGGAGCACACCATCTCTGCCCGGGTCGTTAAAGATGGGAGACTAGCCCCGCGCGCCTGCGCTCCCAGGAGCCCTTCCTCTCCAGGGGTGTCGGGGTTGGAGCTAGGCGAGCTGTCCAGCCCGGGTCGTCAGAGCAAGGCCGGGGCACCTGCCGGTCGCTCCACCTCTGCATGCATTTCACACTTTCTATCCTGTTAGGCGTCCGCACTCCTATGCCGCAGACTTTTTCCCCTCTTTTTTTTTTTATGTCCTGTGGGTTTAATCTAGTTAGACGATTTTCTGCTTAAAATTGCATTGTTAACAGCAATTGTTTAAAAGTGGGCCGGGAGCGAGGGCGCCCAATCTTTGAACCGGGCGGGTTTTGCGTGCCTCTGCTCGGCGCAGGATAGCAGCCAGCGCGGAGCCGAGCAGGGAGGGGGAGGCGCGCACAAAACAATCCTCGGGCTCTCTCGCTCCCGAGCCTTCAGGGCCTTTTCCCCGAGCGCAAACAGATGCAAATGTCTCCGCAAACACCGCACAAAGCTATTCAAAGAGAGGCTGCCTCTCCAGGCCTCAATAGCCCTTTAAACCCAGTCCAATTGCTTCCAAGTAAAGGTAAAGGGTTCGCGCGCATTTTTTCACTTCAGCTGGAAGGGGGGCGGAGGAGGCGAGAGCCTTCGGGAGCCGGAGGTTGAGGAGGGCTGCTCTGGTTCAGTGATTTGTGCCATCGACCCCAGCTGCCGCGGACGGAAGACGATCTGGAGGGTGCAGTGGCTCTGGGGACGCCGCGCCTGGGGTGCGGTTGGGACAGCGAGGCTGCAGAAGCCGGTGCAGCGGGGATGCGGTTCCCGAGAGGCCGCCGGTCCTTTCAAGCCCACAAAGGCCGGGCTAAATCGCGGCGCGCACAATAGCATGAAAGGGCGAGCTTGGGCCGTTTGGACACAAAGTGGAATCACTGCTCCGAGGGGTACTCATAAACTTTTAACTAGTACGCGTGGTGGCGTCGCCACGCCCTTTGTGCGCTCCGTGCGGAGGTGAGAAGGGAGTGCGCGCTGCCGGCCCCTGGGGAAAGGGAGACTCTGGCCTTCAGCTTCCCTCGGAGATCCAGGGTCATCCACCGCTTACGACCAGTCATTTCCTTCTCACCCGAGCAATGGAAACGCGCCGGGATGAGGGTACAATCCTTAGCTCGCCTGGAATCCCTGCATACTGCGCGCCCGCCTGGGCCTCGAGAAGCCCAGAAGCTCAGGGACCGTGTTCTGGGCGTGCTGTGCTGCTGAGGTGGAAGCTGGCACATGTGCTGTCTGAGCCGGGAAAGTCTCCTTTTACATCCACTTCCACGTGCTGTGTGAACTACTTCCGTATTTCTCATTTGCTGAGGCCCAGCGGATGTTTGGAGGGAAGGAAGCATGGGGGTTGTCGGGGGGCGGTTCCTACCCTCACCTAACTTCCAGCCTGGTAGTCTGGACAGAAATCAAACTGTACATTAGATACAGCCCCAGAGATACATCAACCCTTCACATCCAGAGGAGAGTCCGTTTAGACCAGTTGTTGAGGTAATGATTGCCTCACTGAAGGATAGGGAACCTTTGAGAATCAGGGCAAGCCCAGAGATATATAGTTTGCTGTCAACTCTGATCCCCATGGAGTCTCTAAACTTTATGAGGGCAGGAGCCATACTTCACTCCTCACAGGATATGGCCCTTGGGACAGGTACCCCCGGTGTCTTAGACTAAATGAATGAGTTGCCTGGGGCCTCTAGGCAGAGGAAATCTCCCCTACACCCAGGGATGAGAGACTCTGGACCCTTGGGAAGGAGAAGGCCTCTCTTGATGGCACTCCTACCCCAGCCCTCTGCTTCCGGACTCCCTTTTCCCACCACGATGTCACTTTCACTTGTCATCATTTGCTGTATCACCCCTGACCTGTCATTTTTCGGGGCTGTGTCTCACACAGGTCATGGCATGAAAAAAAGTAGTAGATCCCAGCTCCAGATATGATCCTACACTCCTCTTTTAGAACAGGAGTTTTGTGGCCACAGTCCTTGCCACCTTCTCAAACACCTTGGACCACTTTTAATGCCCCAAAAGTGGTTGTGGCAGGTGCTTACCCAGATCATAGGGTGGCTAATGTTGGCCACCACTAATTACTGAAGTTTACTTTGTGTGACTTCCTTTAATGTCAAATGTACCAATCAGGTGGCACCAGTGATTATCCCATGTTACAGAAAAAGCAGAAACAGTGGCAGATTTTATTTTCTTGGGCTCCAAAATCACTGTGGATGGTGACTGCAGCCATGAAATTAAAAGATGCTTGCTGATTAACAAGCGGGGGCTGGGCAGGGAGGCGCGGCGCGGGCTGCATCGCTTAGAGTAAGAATCTGGCCTGAATACCCTGAGCACTATCTGAGCGAAATAATTTGGGCTAACAAACCAGACTGTGGGATATCTACTACGCGAAAAGCCAGCCCCAACCTAAGACCGCCAGGCCCGCGCACGGAACAAAGAATTGAACAGAGATAGCCGGCTGCAGACCTTCCCCCTCCGGTGATAGGCAGCCAGAGCCGGAAGGGGGCAATCGCAGCCCCAGAGAGACATTATCTATAAAACTGTAAGCAGGCTTCTTTGCTAACTAAAACTTCTTGGGGGTCTGGACGGTTAACATCTGCCTAAGAAGGTGCGCCGGTTTTGTGCCCAGATAACCGAGTGGCGGGGGGGGG
>NW_011494775.1:3452110-3455899 GCF_000754665.1 Bison bison bison | reverse complement strand
AAAATCACTGTGGATGGTGACTGCAGCCATGAAATTAAAAGATGCTTGCTTGTTGGAAGAAAAGTTATGACAAACCTAGACAGCATATTAAAAAGCAGAGATATCACTTTGCCGACAAAGGGTCTGTATAGTCAAAGCTGTGGTTTTCCCAGTGGTTATGGATGGCCTGAGAGTTGGACCATGAAGAAGGCTGGGCACCGAAGAAGTGATGCTTTCAAATTGTGGTGCTGAAAAAGACTCTTAAGAACCTCTTGGACAGCAAGGAGATCAAGCCAGGCAATTTGAAAGGAAATCAGCCCTGGATATTCATTGGAAAGACTGATACTAAAGCTGAAGCTCCAATACTTTGGCCACCTGATGTGAAGAGCTGACTCACTGGAAAAGACCCTGCTGCTGGGAAAGACTGAGGGCAGAAGAAGGGGACGACAGAGGATGAGCTGGTTGGATGGCATCACCGACTCGGACATGAGTTTGAGCAAACTCCGGGAGATGGTGAAGGACAGGGAAGCCTGGCATACTGCTATTCATGAGGTCATAAACAGTCTACACGACTGAGTGATTGAACAAAACAACAGATGAGAACTTCCAGACTCAAAGTTGCTATCGCTTGTCAAACAGTGGCAGAGACAGAATTCGAACCTGACAGCCTCTGTTGTGAGTTACAAACCCAACTTCTTTCTTCTCTAACTCCACCCCCAGCCGTGGTACTAGAGACCCTTTCTCCGGGTTGGGGAGGGACGCAGTCGTGCCTCCCTAGAGGCGCGTCCGGGTCGCCTCGGGCAGGTGCAGGGCCGGGCGGGAGCGAGGGGCGGGGCGGGGGCGTTATCTCCTGACCGATGGGCCGCCCGCACATCTGTTTATCTCTGAAGCAGCGCTGGATTGGATTTCTCGATGTTTATCTCCCTCGGAGGAGCAGAGAGCTGGGGCCACGGAGAGCGCAGCTGCGGATCCGGCGTGATTGACAGATCCAGAGCTGGGCCTCCCGCCCCAGTTCGGTTTGGGTGGGGGCGGCTCAATGCCCACCGCTCACCCTGATCCGAGAGGGTTGCAGGTGAGCCTGCCGGAGGCCAGGTGCTTCAAGGTTCCTTGGTCTGCCCGCACGCAGGCTAGAACTCCCCCTCCTTTAGGGACCACTAACTGGGCCAGAGAGAGGACAATGTTGATTTATGACGCAGATGGGAGCAGGGGCTGGGGAGAGAGGGCGGTAAAAAAGATGGATGAAATTCTAATGAGTCTATTTCCTAACTTGCCAGGGAGTCAGCCTCAGGGAACGAGGGAAGGCCCTCAGATGTTACTTCTTGCTCCCAAGAATGTCTGGAGCTAAGGGATAGGGGAGCTTTGGCTGAAGAGGATGTGAGGTCACAAGTACTTCCAAATGGAGCCACTTCAGGAGGCTGCAAAAACCAGGGGAAACTTTAGATTTTGACGTTTTCCTATCTTCTCTGGCTCAGCTGGTAAAGAATCTGCCTGCAATGAAGGAGATCCGGGTTCGATTCCTGAGTTGGGAAGATCCACTGGAGAAGGGATAGGCTACCCACCCCAGTATTCTTGGGCTTCCCTGGTGGCTCAGACTGTAAAGAATCCTCCTGCAATTCGAGAGACCTGGGTTCAATCCCTGGGTTGGGAAGATCCCTTGGAGGAGGGCATGGCAACCCACTCCTGTGTTACTTGGAGAATCCCCCTGGACAGAGGAGCCTGGTGGGCTACAGTCCATGGGGTCTCAAAGAGTCTGATACCACTGAGCCACTAAGCACAGCACAGCACAGCTGGCCATGCCTCCTGCCGAACCAGGTCACTGCCGCTTGCATTTATGTGTACACTCGTGGTGTGGTTATGGGATTGATGAACTGTGGGTTCCTGAGGGGCAGGGTGGGGCTGGTGGTGAGGCACCTAAACCAGTGAGCAGCTGGGAGTAGGTGTTTGGGAAACTTGTTGATGGGCCTGACAACTGGCCCTGGGGAGGCTGGGTGACCTACGGTGCTGTGACTGTTGTTTAAAAGGCTGGGAGAAGCCATGTGGATTTTGGTCTTTTTCATATCAGGCTCCCACCTGGTGGCCACATGGCCTGATTTATTTACATAAATGTTGGCACATGTTGGTGACTTCTATTCCCCTGTCCTGGTGGCTGCCCAGCACATGTGAATGATCCCTCTAAAGCTTTCATCACAATTTCCTCACTTCATCCACCACTCAGCTCCCCATTTTCACTGTCCAGCCCTCTTTAATATTTTTTAAAATTAATTTATTTTCTTTATTTGGCTGCACTGGGTCTTAGTTGCAGTATATGGGATCCAGTTCCCTTACCAGGGATCGAACCAAATCTCCCTGCATTGGGAGCAGACAGTCTTACCACTGGACCACCAGGGAAGTCCTGTCCAGCCCTCTTTAGAGGGGATTACTGGGTGCCCTTTGTGCTCCTGATGTTGGGAACAGAAAGCACATTTGTCACAGGCGGTACCCACCCCTTGCAGCAGTGGTCTGGGGTCTGGAGTAAACAGGAGATGGGACACTCAGGGACTGTCTGGACAGTGCATGCTCTATCTATGCCACTTGCTAAGGACTCCAGAGATCATTGGCTGGTCTTATGTATGTATCTACCTGGCTCTTTGGATGGTCCTGTATCTTCAGGATACATCTGGATTTGTCATTTCACTGGGACTCTATCAAGCTGGTTAGTAGCTATAACCCTAAAATAAACTCAAGTGTTGTTTTGATGGGCTAATGGATACAGGGTGGCCCAACATGGAACATAGGTCCTTTGGGGAAATGGGCACTCTCTGAGCTGGAGAGGGCCAAATGGGTTGTTCCTGAGCACCAAGAGATAGAAGTGTTCTTCTAGCCCTGCACTGGAATGACTGTCAGATGGCAGGTGGGGTGGGAGTGGGCCACACATGCTATCACGTTGGTGTCCTCACTTTCTGTGCTGCCCTGTAGAAGCACAGTGTGGATCTTCTAAGATCTTGATCAAATCAGGAACCATAAATCAGCTTTCTTGGAGAACCACCAGAAACAGAAAACCTGGGATGATACACTGAGACATGAGATAGCCCAAGATTGCTGAATGTGTTTCTTCTCAGTGCTTGCTTCTGTCTTGCATGAGCCACCCGAGATTCACTCACACCTAGTTCTGGGGAATTCTGCTGGGAGATCTGAGGGACAAGGGAGGCCTTGTGCATACTCAGTCGTTCAGTCACGCCCAACTCTTTGTGACCCCATGGGCTGCAGCCCGCCAGGCTCCTCTATCCATGGAATTTTCCAGGCAAGAATAGTGGAGTGAGTTGCCATTTCCTCCTCCAGGGGATCTTCCTGACCCAGGGATCGAACCCACGTCTCCTGCATCTCCTGCATTAGCAGGCAGATTCTTTACCACTGAGCCACATGGGAAGCCCCAGGGAAGGCCTCACCAGCATCCTATTTCTTGCTATGAAGTCAGAGTCAGGCTATTATAAAACAATGTCTGTTTCAAGACGTGACTAGGTTTGGCTGATTCAGGCTTCAAGATGTGGCTTCTGTTTCCCTTTTGTGAGCTGGAGCAGTGACTGCTAGCAGTTGCCATTAAGTTGCCATCCACCAAGACAGAGGCCAAGGCAGGCCCAGGGAAGGCCTGGTCTTCTCAATTACCTCAGACAGGTGGAACTTAATCCATGACTTCTGAAACAAATCTTTACATCTCTGAAGAGACCCTAAGGGCCTCTCATCATGAGGGGGCTTAAAAGGTTTTCCCTCTGAGGGCCAGGTCATGAACATCTTGAGGTGAAGAGTTAGGAATGGAAGGAATTTACCCAGCCC
>NW_011494775.1:3439080-3452010 GCF_000754665.1 Bison bison bison | reverse complement strand
TTACCCAGCCCGTGTTGTTGGTCAACTGCCAGGGGAGGACCCTGGAGCCTTTTTTGGGAAATGGACTTTATGTGTACTGGAAGAGGTGATTGGGGAAAGGCTGAGGGGTGAGTGCAGACCCTCTCTGCCCTCTGGAGCCTTGAGAACATTTGCTTTTAGAGGAAGATGCATGGGGATTGTCCTGGACACCATTTCCAGCCCTTTGGGACAGCTGAAGGCAGGGCACGAGCACGGCTCCCTGGGGTGTCCTGGAGAACCCCAGCAGAGGCTCCTCACTCGGGGTGTTGGGCCAGCAGCTCTCCCCACGCCACTGTGTCACCTCCATCATTTAGGCCGCACTGTCAGCCCGGCTGCTGCTGCTCCCTGTTCTCCTTCCCATTGTAACAGACCCCCGTTCGACCAAGTCCTTTCTGTCAGAATAGGAAGACAAAGGCTGGCCCTCTGAGGAAAGGGTTTCTCTTTCTAAATATTTACCCTGCCGCTGTGACTTATGAAGACTCCCTTTGTGTGTAGTCACACAGGCTCAAGTCATTCACCCCTAGCCCGCTATGCTTGATCTGGCCAGTGGGTCAGGCCGTTCCGTCCTCACCCTTCAGGGAGATAAGGCTGGAGTAGCCCTTCTGTCCTGCATAGAGAGCCTGGAGTCCTGCTGCAGACTTGAGGATGAAGTTCTGGAGAGGCAGCGGCCATTTTCCTTGGCTGACTTTAGATGCCAAGGAGATCTCCCTGCCAAGGTCCTGGGCTGGCCAGTCCCTGGAGGCAGCTCGGGAGGGGTCCTGGCAGTGGGGAATTGTTTTCTTTCTTTGTCAAATGGTCAAGGGATAGCTGAAGATTGAGGGGAAAGTTCTCTAATCCTCTTCAGAAGCCATTCCAAGTCAGCTCACGTTCCTTCAACAAATATTCATTGAATCCACGACAGGTGCTGGACCTGGTCTTTCTTTCAATGTCCTCAGAACTCAGCCTAAGTCTGACACAAAGTAGGTGCCCAGCAACAAAAAGCACGGTCACAGAGCAGCCCAGGAGCAAATGATCAGACAGAGAAGAGACCCCTTCGCAGAGTTTTACTGCCTGGGACTCTGACCTCATGTCTTATGAAGGTTGTAGCTTTTTGGGTCTGGGTAAGATGTTTTCTGGAAAACTTTGTGCAAATCAAGTTGATGTAAATTGGAATTTTGGAGTTGTCCTAGGTCTCTGGAAACTGTGTAAGGGCTGAGAGTCCTTTTGTGAGTGGCTACTGGGAGGTGATTAGATCACAAGGGTGGGGTCCTTGTGAATGGGACTAGTGCCCTATTAAAGAGACCCCAGAGAGCTCCCTTGACTCTTCACCATGCAATGGAAAGGGGAGAAGTTGCAGTTGTGGAAGAGGGTCATCTGTAGAACCAGACCATGCTGGTACCCCAATCTAGGACTCTCAGCCTCCAGATGGAGATCAGCGTCTGTTACCTATAAGCCACTCAGGTCTGTGATGTTGGAGGAATCATTGAGAGGACATGACCACCAGTTGAGCTGCATTGCAAGCTGCATCTGGGCAATCAGAGGCTGCTTGTCCCTTTCCCCTATCCTTGGAATGGACAGAAGACCCACTGTTCTTGTATTTGGAACCTCGTCAGGGACACAGCCATGAGAGGGCATGTGTTGTTGAGACCATCTAGACAATATGAGTGACTCAGCCAGTTAAAATTGCTGTACAAACTTGAAGATTCTAGGGGGTAGATGGGGCAATCTAATCATCTTGCCAACACCCAAGTCTAGCCTTATGTGTAAGTTTCCTTACTGAAATTGCCACCAGACTTCCCTGGTGGTGTAGTGGATAAGAATCCACCTGCTAGTACAGGGGACATGGTCTGTCCCTGGTCTGGGAAGACTCCATATGCCGTGGACCAACTAAGCCTGTGAGCCACAACTATTGAGCCTGTGCCCTGGAGCCCACAGGCCACAATTACTGAGCCCATGTGCTGCAACCACTGAAGCCTTAGTGCCTAGAGGCTGTGCTCTGTAACAAGAGAACCCACCACAATGAGAAGCCTGTGTAATGCAAGGAAGAGTAGCCCCCATTTGCCATAGCTGGAGAAAGCCCACACAAATCAACAAAGACGCAGCACAGCAGCCCCCCACCCTGCCCCGCCTCAAAAAAAAGGAAAAGCCTGCTACATACCAATCTGGAATGGTCTGCTTCTTTCTTACATTTCTCCTTGCCCCACATATATGGGAGCCAGTTTGGAATTTCACCTAGGAAACTCTTGAGGTTGGGAACCAGCAGTAGTATGCTGTGAAAGCATCTGAGCTAAGACAAGTTTACAGTCAAGGTGTCAACAGGCTGCAGTCACTCGAAGGGATCACTGGAGTTGGAGGATCTGCTTTCAAGATGGCTTGTTAGGTGGTTGGCAGATCAGTGCTGGCTGTTGGCAAGAGCCTCAGTTTCCCTCCTTGTGGATCTCTTCATTGGGCTGATGTCCTCAAGACATTGCAACTGGCTTCCCCCAAAATTAGAGTTCTGAAAGAGCAAGGAAAAACTGCCCTGTTTTTTCTGACTTAGTTCAGAAGTCAGACTGTCCTTCCTGCACTGGCCTGTTGGGCAGCCCTGTGCAGTGTCGGGGGTCGCACACAAGGGCATGAGTAACAGAGGGAGGATGAGTAGGAGCCATCTTGGAGGCTGGCTACTGACTTCTAATACAGTATATACTTTCTTATTTAGTATGGTTGTTCACTGTCTTTCTTGGTCCACTAATTCTTTGAGAGCAGGTCTGCTTGTCTTCTTTGTTTACCAAGTGCCCAGAACAGTACTTCCCACATAGAAAGCACTCAATAGATACTAAGTTGTGTTCATTTTAATTGAGTGGTTTGCCTGGGACCTGTGGGAGGTGAAAGAGATAGTACCCAGTGCCTCTGACATGTTTGTGAAACAAAAAATCCATTGTCTCTCATTGTCACTTACTAGATATGCTGAGTGTTGGCTGTGTTGGCTTTTTTTTTTTTTTTAATTAAGGACTGCCTGTGTTTAAAGGTAGCTAGTGAACAAGAGTTATAGGAATGTGATTCTGTGCTTCCACTCCACAGGAAACAAAATAAAAGGAAGCTTCTTAATCTCTCTATTGCTCAGTTTCCTCATCTGAAAAATAGAATGTTGCTGGGTGTTTTAAGGATTGAGTGAGTTAATGAATGTGAAGTACATCTCATCCAGTACACGCTCAAAAAATATGTCAGCATCATTTGAACTTAGAAGGTGCTTGAATCCTGAAACAGTATGTGAGCAAGGTGGAGGAACCCTCCACAATAGGGCCACAAAGATTCGGACACGACTGGAGCAACTTAGTGTGCGTTTACACACATAAGGCATCAGCTGTGTGTTCATCTGGAAGTATGCTGTGAAACCCCAAACTACGGTCACTGACCTAGTGGACACCTGCAAACAATGTAGACCCCATGAAGGAATCTTCTCAGCAAGGTGAGGAAGTGGTTAGGGCCATCCACTACTAACTCAAGGATATTTTCACCTAGCTCCTACTAGATGATGGCTGCGCTCTGCAGAAATGGTGGAGAGACAGACAGGAAGGCTGATAGTCTTGGGACAGTGTAGTCAGTGCAGTATAGAGACAAGTCCTAGAGCCCACGGGGGATCAAGGGGCTCAGAGACAGCCTTTGAGAAGAGGTGATACAACCTGAACTTTGGGGTTGAGTAGGAGTTGGGAATGTGAATGGTGAGAGGCAGGGGAAGAAAACGTCCCAGCAGAGGAAACTGTCTGGGTGAAAGCCTGAAGTTACAGAAAGGATGTTACGGGGTGGGGCAGACAGCACACACGTGGAGGTAACAAGGAGAGATGAGGCTGGGGAGGCAGAACAGATGAACAATCTGGAATTTTATTCTGTAGGATTTTTATTTCATAGCCCTAGAAAAACCTAAGAAATGAGGTTGTCAGCCCTGTGTTTAGAAACCCACCAGTGGCCTTCCAGAGGACAGACTAGAATGGGTGAGATCTGAGTCAGAGAGATGAGAGAGGACGCCGGCGTGGGGACCCTGAAGCTGAGGGTCGGGGTCACCGGTTGCGGGGCCCTGCTGGTCTGTCTGGAAGGAGAGCCTTCCCCGCGGTCTGCTCCAGCCGCTGCCAAAGGAGAAGGCCTGAGGCGACCACACTACCCGGTAGCAGAAACCAAGCAGCCGCTTCACTTTTGCATCTACTTTCTTCTCCTGGAGGGGACAGGACTCGTTCCAAAAGAGCTCCACCCTCCCTCTCTCCCCCTTTCTCCCATTTGAAATGAGATGACCCCTGTGTGCTCCCAGCACTTCCTTTATGCCTGACTCAGTGTGTGCTTGGGATAGGACAGTAGTTGCACGCTTCTCCTACGCCCCCCCCCCCCCATTGGCTTCTTCAGTAACCTGTAGTACAGTGGAGCCCTTTTAATAGGAACCCGGTCAGTGGATGATCTTGGCACATGGATTCAAGCCCTGTTTAAAACTCTTTCTGCAGAGTCCTTACTCATGTGTGTTCACACACGTACACATGCGCACGCACATGTGCTCACGTGCATCCGTGCTCTCTGCCATCCAAGCCAAATCCAGAAGGGGATTTATCAGATCAGTCTCCACCGGATTCCCTCCCCACCCCAGCTTCGCAGCCAGGGAAGCGAAAGATGAGCTGAGTGGTTTTTCTCCTGAGCCAGATCTCAGCGGGAAACACATCTGTCGTGCCCAGCCTGGGGACTCTGGGGCAGGTCTCAGGGGGCCGCCTTCACGTGTCTTGAACCAGCTCTCTCGCTTTGAGGGGGGCAGGAACGTCTCTCACTGACAGTGAGGTCCTTGTGGTCCCCTGTACCTACCCACCAGCCCCCAACTCCCCACCCGCTTCATGGCCCTTGGCTGGCTCTGGGTGCTCTCGTCTGTATCCTAGTCCCCCACTCTGTGCGTGAGGTGCTGGGGGAGGAGAAGTGTCAGCGTTTATTTTTTTTTTTTAGTGTCAGGTTTTTGTGGTGGAGAAAATCTGGCAGTCCTGAATTTCTTCCCGAATCAACCATCTGCTGAGTGTTTTCCAGGATTATGAAACAATTTTTTTTGAGGGAGTGGGAGAAGTGGGAGGGTGAGAAATGGAAGTTCCTCCTTGACTTCTTCCCTGCTATTCTTGAAGCCCATTGGAGGGGAAACTGGGAGGCTTGGTGTCAGACCTGGTGTCAGGTCTGGCTCTGCAGCTTTCTTGACCCATGCTCTTTAGTCTGTTTCTGCCTGTTACATGGAGATGAACAGACGCAAGCTATTTACCTGAGGACTCAACGAGCCGGCAGTCCCCAGTCTTTTTGGCACCAGGGACCAGTTTTGTGGAAGACAATTGTTCCGTCGACTGGGGTTTGGGGGCTGGTTTCAGGATGATTCAAGCACCTTACATTTATTGTGCACTTTATTTCTATTATTATTACATCAGCTCCACCGCAGATCATCAGGCATTAGATCTGGGAGGTGGGGGCCCCTGCCAAGTCATTGAATGAAAGAAGGTTTATAAACTGGAGAGTGATGTGAACCTGCATTTGTTCATGATGTTGAAGTGAGCACCTGAAGAGCCAGACTTTGACGGGGGCACCCTGCTGCTTTGGGACTTTGGTCTAAGGTGTCATCGCAGTGTTTCCTCCTAAGCACTGATGGCAGGGAAACTGGGGTGCAACTTTCGAAGCTGACCTTTGGTTATCAGTTCACGAAAACCCACTGTTTATTGAGAGAGTCAGGGAAGGGAAGGAATGAAGGCAGCACCTGCTCAGGGGGACTGAGCATGCCCTGCATTGCAGACCCCAGCATCCTGACTTGGCCTCAGGGCCTAACAAATGCCTTTGCTCATAGGAGAATGTGGGGAGATGCCACAGCCTCAAACTAGGTCCCAGAGGAATTATACATGATTGAAACAGAGAACCCAGGTTTCTCTTTCCCATCCTTTGTAAATATTGGGTTGGCCAAAATGTTCAGTTTGTTTTTTCATAAGATGTTACAGAAAAACTTAAACTTCTTGGCCAAGCCAATACTTCGCATCTCAGGAGAAAGGGAGATTTCCACTAGGGACAACCAAACTGTCTTGGCTTATCCAAGACTGAGGGGCTTCCCAGGGTATGAAAACTTCCATGCTAACACAAGAATAGCCTCAGGTAAGCCAGGGAAAATGTCTCCTGAGAGTTTTTTCCTCTTGACCTGATTGTGTGGCTGGTCCTTCATATGGTGAAAACTTGATTTCGTCTTTATTTGTGTATTGCCAGCAGCACTGTGGTTGGTATAGCTCGATCAAGAGATGAGTGATGGATAAATTGCAATTTTTGGTTAATTTAAGGTGATCTAAATAGGTCACAGAACAGGAGGAGATCAAACCAGTCAGTCTTAAGGGAAATCAACCCTGAATACGCACTGGAAGGACTGATCCTGAAGCTAAAGCTCTAGTGTTTTGGCCACTTGATGCAAACAGCAGACTCCTTGGA
Source organism: Bison bison bison (assembly GCF_000754665.1). Taxonomy (NCBI): domain Eukaryota; kingdom Metazoa; phylum Chordata; class Mammalia; order Artiodactyla; family Bovidae; genus Bison; species Bison bison. The sequence goes on along the minus strand of NW_011494775.1, from coordinate 3,445,566 downwards.
AAGGTCCCTGATGCTGGGAAGGACTGAGGGAAGAAGGATAACAGGGTGTCATAGGATGAGATGGCTGGATGGCATCACTCATGCAATGGACATGAACTTGGGCAAACTTCAGAAGATGGTGAGAGACGGGGAGTGCTATAGTCCAAGGCGTGCTGCAGCCCATGGGGTCACAAAGAGTCAGGCACAACTGGGCAACTGAACAATAAAAGCAACAACAAAGGTCATGCTGAGAGGCATTGGAAGATAAGAGCCACTGAATACATAACTCACATAAAAATGGTGCGATAACACAATGTTTATCCAGCTCTGTGTGGAGAAATTTAGAATAGGTGATAAACCAGCTATATAGTTACCTTTTCTTTTTTTTGGCCTGAAGTTATAACTGGTAACATCTGGTATTTGGGCAAACTCACAGCTTGAGGAAAATATGGATGACCTGAGGTGTTATGGTGGAAAAGGCATGGTTGCTGTTGTTCAGTTGCTAAGTTGCATCCAACTCTTTTCGTCCCTATAGACTGCAGCATGCCAGACTTCCCTGTCCTTCACTATATCCTGGAGTTTGCTGAAACTCATGCCCACTGAGTCAGTGATGCTATCTAACCATTTCATCCTCTGCTGCCCCCTTCTCCTCTTGCCCTCAATCTTTCCCAGCATCAGGGTCTTTTCCAATGGCTCTTTGCATCAGGTGGCCAAAGTATTGGAGCTTCAGCTTTGCATCAGTCCTTTCAATGAGTATTCAAAGTTGATTTCCTTTAGGATTGACTATTGTAATCTCCTTGCTGTCCAAAGGACCCTCAAGAGTCTTCTCCAGCACCACCATTGGAAAGCATCAACTCTTTGATGCTCAGCCTTCCTTATGGTCCAACTTTCACATCCATACATGGCTACTGGAAAAACCATAGCATGGACTTTACAAACTGACCCTCATTTGAGTCCTTGTTCCTTATTTGCTACGTTACATGAGGCAAGCATTTCATTGTCCCCCAGCCTCAGTTTTCTCATCTGCAGAATAGGTGATTTATTTACCACAGGACTACTTTGGTGACAGAATGTCACATCATCTGTAATGTTCTTAGCATGACCATTGACACATAGTAGGATCTTGATAGCTATGAGATTCCTCAGATCTCTCAGGCTTAAGAACATATGCTTTGCTTATGCATGTTTTTCTACTCTTTTATCCCCCAATCATATTTTGTAATGTTTGCTTCATGCAAGGGAACACATATAGAGTACATGCTATGACACAGAATTTTAAAATAATCGCCCAAGAATGTATTATGCAACTTGAGGTCTAGAGCATCACTGGATTAGTTTCCAGGGGCTGCCATAACAAATTACCACAAGCTGAGTGGCTTAACACAACAGATATGTATTCATTCACAGTTCTGGAGGCTTGAAGTCCAGAATCTAGGTGTCTGCAGTGCTAGGCTCTCTGTGCAGACTCTAGAGGAGAACCCTTCCTTTCCTCTTTTAGCTTCTGGTCATTCCTGGCATTCCTGGCTTAGAGTAGCATCACTCCAATCTCTGCCTTCCTTCATATGGCCTTCTTCCCTGTGTCTGTACCTCAAATCTCTCTCTCTCTCTCTCTTTCCTTATAAAGACACTAGTCATTGGATCTAGGACCCATCTTAAATCCAGAATGATCTCAGTCCTAGATCCTTAACTTAATTACATCTGCAAAGAACTTATTTCTAGATAAAGTTATAGTCACAGGTACTGGGGTGAGGACTTGAACATCTTTTTCTTTGAGTGGGGGGGACACTGTTCAACTCACTATAGTCGCCATTACTGATCCCTCTTGTATCTTATCCCTCTGCCCTGCCCCTGCCCACCATCCCGAAGTGAATGGTTATCACCCTCTAGTCTTTTGCTTTATAAAAAGGGTATTATGGTATGGTTTATGTAATCTTTGTGATCAGCTTTACTCAGTGTTATAATTGTACATTGTCATAGTTCACTCATGCTGGATACCCTGTTGTCTGCGGTACCCCAGGGTGTTTATGCATTCTCCTGAAATTGGATATTCAAGTTGTTTCCACTTTGGGGCTCTTGTAAACAAGGCTTCTTTTACTTAGCTCTTGGTGCTCAAGTGCAAGATTTCTCTAGAATGTATGACTAGGAATTGAATTGCTGAACCCAAGGTAAATAGTACTTAACCAGATAATGTCAAATTGTTTTCCAAAGTGATTATATCAATTTGCATTCCCATAAGCTGAGTATAAAATGTTCTCTGTTCTCAAAGTGATGTTTTATTCCAGGAAATGGAAAAATCTCAGAAGGGTCTTCCTGTGGTGATGAGTATTAGATGACAAAATCTCATCTTCTTCCATGATTTTGCTCTGTAGCAGATTTTTCCTGGTGGGTCTCTCCCCTCAGAGAGAAAGCACTAGACCCTCCAGTCTCACCTGCTGCTGGCCGCCTAGGCTCTGTCTACTCTGCAAATCCATCTTAATGGCTCATTAGAGGTGCCTAGAAACTGTAATTATGGTATAGCATTTCACAGGCCTACAATTGAAGGCTGTGTTTTCTAGACACCCAAATCAAGTCTGTTGTGGAAGGCTGCATCTCAGAAAGTTTGCATATGATATTCTGGATTATGAATAAAAAAAAAAAGAGGCTTGCCTTTGCTCTGAGGTAGTGATGTAAGCATCCTGAGTAATTGGTTGAAAAATTGGTTGAAATAAACTGGCAGAGTGGAAGGCATGCTGATGACTCATGGGAGGCAGTGTGTAAATGGTGTATTCTGGGGAACATTTTCTGCAGAGGAAGGGAGACAAAGCAGCATTTGTCCCAGTTAGATCACAGAATATGAGCACAGCTAAGGATCTTAATAAATCCCTTGACTGATGGGGATACCGAGGCTCAGAAAGGACCTCCTACTTTCAATGCAAGCCTTAGGGTTAGCTGCATCTTTTTTTGTGCAAGTCTAGCTAACTTTTTTAGGTTGCATTCCCTAAAAGCAGAAAGTGAATCAGAGATTCTTGAGCAAGTGATTTGGTGTACGAGTGTTCTTAGATAAAACCTGTCTAGGAGTGAGGAGAACAGGGTAGGACAGGGAAAGAAGAAAAGCAAAGATGTGGGTCCAGATGAAGTCCAGCCTCAAGCTGATCCCACAGGATGCTCCTGAATATGAACAGTACTTTAAAACTGTCCAACTTGTACCTTCATTGATTGGTCCTTGGCTGAAGACTAGCTGACGGGAGGACATAGCCACCTAGGCTCTCCCGTGCTCCCATCAGCTGAGCGCAGTTCTCTGAAGGAGGCAGCCAACACTTACAGCAGCTGATGAGATTGCTATTCAGACTTGTTCAGTCGCTCAGCTGTGTCTGACTCCTTGTGACCTCATGGACTGCAGCACACCAGGATTCCCTGTCCTTCACTGTCTCCCAGAGTTTGCTCAAACTCATGTCCATTGAGTTGGTGATGCTGTCTAACCATCTCATCCTCTGACCGTCCCCCCTTCTCCTTTTGCCTTCAGTCTTTTTCAGCATCTGGGTGTTTTCCAGTGAGTTGGCTCTTCACATCAGGTAGCCAACCTTTATGCAACCTTGGAGTAGGCAAATATACCCTAGAGGGAAAACAAAAATCATGAATGTTAAAAGAAAAAGATAAACTGGACTTCATAAAAATTAAAACCTTTTGCTCTTGAAAAGACATTGTTAAGAAAATGAAAATTCAAGTCACAGAATAGAAAAAAGAGTTGGAATGCATACATCTGACAAAGGAGCTGCATTCAGAATGCAAAATGAACATTCATAAGTCGATAATAAGATAGACAACCCAATTTGAAAATGGACAAAAAACTAAGTAGTGGCAATCAACTCTGATTTTATTTTTTTTTAGTTATTTATTTATGGCTATGCGGATCTCCTTTGCTGCACACGGGCTTTCTCTGGTTGCAGCCAGCAGGGGCCACTCGTCATGCAGGGCATGCCCAGCCTTCCTCACCTGGGTGGCTTCTTGGGTTGTGGAGCGCAGGCTCTAGGATGGCGTGGGTGCCCACTTCCATAGCTGCAGCACACGGGCTCAGTAGTTGTGGCACACAGGCTTAGCTGCTCTGCGGCATGTGGGGTCTTCCCGGACCAGGGATTGAACCCATGTACCTGGCGTTGGCGGGCAGATTCTTATCCACTGTGCCACCAGGGATGTCTTCAACTCTGCTTTTAAAACTTTGTTTTAGAGATACATTTCACTATTACTTTGGCTTTATTCTGTTCTGCTACTTCCCTCACAGTGGTGTTTGGGAATAACTAATATCCATTTATGATATATATTAACCTGATTGTACATTGAATGTGTGTTGAAATAAAAATAGCAGTATAACAATGAGCAAAGGACTTGAATAGACAGAAGATATACAGTCTCTGGAGGGCCAATAAAATCATGAAAAGATGCTCAACAAAATACAAATTAAAACCATCATATGATGTCACTACACATCCATTAGAATCGCTAAAATCAAAAAGAATAAGAATACCAAGTCTGGGCAAGTATTTGAAACAGTTGTAACTCTCATATACTGCTGCCAAGAGCTGGAAATTGGTACAACTACTTTGGAAAACAGTGTGGCAGTTCTTATAAAGTTAAATACACCCTTATTATGTTACTCAGAATCCTGCCCTTGGGTGTTTCCCCAAGAGAACTGAAAACATGTCCACTCAAAAACTTGTGTAGGAATGTTTATAGCAGCTTTATTCACCGTAGCTCCAAACCAGGAACAGCCCAAATATCCATCAGCAGGTGAATGTATACAAATTGTGATACACATGTACAATGAAATATCATTTAGCAAATAAGCATTTGGATCACTGATATGCATAACAATATTACTAGAATCTTTGAAACATTATCCTGACTGAAAGAAGCCCCAAAGAGTCCATAATGTATGATTCCATTCATATGGAATTCTAGAACCGATAGAATTAATGTAAAATGGCAGAGAGTGAATCAGTGATTGTCTGGAGCCAGAGAAGGAAAAGAATTGAATGGAAGGGGACACAAGGGAATTTTACGGGGTAATTGTTGTTTAGTTCCTAAGTTGCATCTGACTCTTTTGCAACCCAATGAACTGTATAGCTGCCATAAGATTTCCCAGGCAAGAATACTGGAGTGGGTTGCCATTTCCTTCTCCAGGGGATCTTCCCGACCCAGAAATGCTCTATATTTTGATTGAGATGGAGGGTAAACAAGTGTATTCATTTGTTAGTACTCAGCAGATTGTACACATGTACATTTTATTGCCTGTAAATTATACCTCATTAAAGTTATTTTGATGAAGAGAGAAATACCATCATCCTTTGAGTGATGGAATTAAAGATAATTTTTCTTTTATCCTTATCCTCTGTTTCTAAATTCTCTACCATCATCTCCTCACTTTACTTTTCAAAAGTACATTGAAAAAGCTTCTCTCCATCTCTGAAGCCCCATTCAGCTCAGATGCTCTCTCCTTCAGAAGCCTTACCTGATGCCTCAGTTAGAATTAACTGCTCCCTCTTCTAGATCCCCTTTGCCCTCCTTGGGGCCACTGCTAAGCCATTTGCACTCTGCCTTGGGCAAGTGTTACTACTTGTGTAGTTGGCTGCTTGTCCTGTGGGCACCCAGTGGTAGGAGGGTTGAGTTAGGACAGAGCCCCAAACATGGTGGACAGGTGTTCAATGTTCACCAAGTTAAACTGGGGTTTTCCGGGCCAGAAGGAAGTTTCTTATCAAGTTCAAGGGCTGCTGTCATCTATAGGTGCATCCACAGTGAAGTGGGGAGACTGACACAGAACCTGGGGCTTCAAATCAGTGTTCTGCCGGTTACTAGCCCAGTGACTTCCTTGGGCAAATCCCTTAACTCTCTGAACCTCTGTGTCCTTTCTACATAGTAGGAGTAATGCTCTCTCTGTTTGTTGTGAGGCCAAGTCAGTTCAGTTCAGTTCAGTTGCTCAGTCGTGTCCAACTCTTTACGACCCCATGAATTGCAGCACGCCAGGCCTCCCTGTCCATCACCAACTCCCAGAGTTCACTCAAACTCATGTCCATTGAGTCGGTGATGCCATCCAGCCATCTCATCTTCCGTTGTCCCCTTCTCCTCCTGCCCCCAATCCCTCCCAGCATCAGGGTCTTTTCCAATGAGTCAGTTCTTCACATGAGGTGGCCAAAGTATTGGAGTTTCAGCCTCAGCATCAGTCCTTCCAAAGAACACCCAGGACTGGTCTCCTTTAGGATGGATTGATTGGATCTCCTTGCAGTCCAAGGGACTCACAAGAGTCTTCTCCAACACCACAGTTCAAAAGCATCAATTCTTCAGTGCTCAGCTTTCTTTACAGTCCAACTCTCACATCCATACAGGACCACTGGAAAAACCATAGCCTTGACTAGACGGACCTTTGTTGGCAAAGTAATGTCTCTGCTTTTGAATATGCTATCTAGGTTGGTCATAACTTTCCTTCCAAGGAGTAAGCATCTTTTAATTTCATGGCTGCAGTCACCATCTGCAGTG
>NW_011494775.1:3423388-3438980 GCF_000754665.1 Bison bison bison | reverse complement strand
TTTTTCACTCTCCTCTTTCACTTTCATCAAGAGGCTTTTTAGTTCCTCTTCACTTTCTGCCATAAGCATGGTGTCATCTGCATATCTGAGGTTATTGATATTTCTCCCAGCAGTCTTGATTCCAGCTTGTGTTTCCTCCAGCCCAGTGTTTCTCATGATGTACTCTGCATATAAATTAAGTAAGCAGGGTGATAGTATACAGCCTTGACGTACTCCTTTTCCTATTTGGAACCAGTCTGTTTTTCCATGTCCAGTTCTAACTGTTGCTTCCTGACCTGTATACAGGTTTCTCAAGAGGCAGGTCAGGTGGTCTGGTATTCCCATCTCTTTCAGAATTTTCCAGTTTATTGTGAGCCACACAGTCAAAGGCTTTGGCATAGTCAATAAAGCAGAAATAGATGTTTTTCTGGAACTCTCTTGCTTTTTCGATGATCCAGTGGATGTTGGCAATTTGGTCTCTGGTTCCTCTGCCTTTTCTAAAACCAGCTTGAACATCAGGAAGTTCACGGTTCACGTATTGCTGAAGCCTGGCTTGGAGAATTTTGAGCATTACCTTACTAGCGTATGAGATGAGTACAAATGTGCGGTAGTTTGAGCATTCTTTGGCATTGCCTTTCTTTGGGATTGGAATGAAAACTGACCTTTTCCAGTCCTGTGGCCACTGCTGAGTTTTCCAAATTTGCTGGCATGTTGAGTGCAGCACTTTCACAGCATCATCTTTCAGGATTTGAAAGAGCTCAACTGGAATTCCATCACCTCCACTAGCTTTGTTCGTAGTGATGCTTTCTAAGGCCCACTTGACTTCACATTCCAGGATGTCTGGCTCTAGGTGAGTGATCACACCATCGTGATTATCTGGGTCGTGAAGATCTTTTTTGTACAGTTCTTCTGTGTATTCTTGCCATCTCTCCTTAATATCTTCTGCTTCTGTTAGGTCCATACCATTTCTGTCCTTTATTGAGCCCATCTTTGCATGAAATGTTCCCTTGGTATCTCTAATTTTCTTGAAGAGATCTCTACTGCTACTGCTAAGTCGCTTCAGTCGTGTCTGACTCTGGGCGACCCCATAGACAGTAGCCCACCAGGCTCCCCCGTCCCTGGGATTCTCCAGGCAAGAATACTGGAGTGGGTTACCATTTCTTTCTCCAATGCATGAAAGTGAAAAGTGAAAGTGAAGTCGCTCAGTAGTGTCCGACTCTTAGGGATCCCATGGACTGCAGCCTACCAGGCTCCTCCATCCATGGGATTTTCCAGGCAAGAGTACTTGAGTGGGGTGCCATTGCCTTCTCGGAAGAGATCTCTAGTCTTTCCCATTCTGTTGTTTTCCTCTATTTCTTTGCATTGATTGCTGAGGAAGGCTTTCTTATCTCTCCTTGCTATTCTTTGGAACTCTTCATTCAAATGGGAATATCTTTCCTTTTCTCCTTTGCTTTTCGCCTCTCTTCTTTTTACAGCTATTTGTAAGGCCTCCTCAGACAGCCATTTTGCTTTTTTGCATTTCTTTTCAAGTAGCACACAGTAAATGAGCAGTTAGCTCTGACTGCTGTTGTAATTGGGACTTCCCTGATAGCTCAGTGGTAAAGAATCTACCTGCAATGCAGGAGACTCAGGAGATGTGAGTTTGATCCCTGGGTCAGGAAGATCCACCAGAGGAGGCAATGGCAATCCACTTCAGTATTCTTGCCTGAAAAATTCCATGGACAGAGGAATCTGTCAGGCTACAGTCCATGGGGTTGCAAAAAGCACTGGGTGTGATTGAGCACACACACTACTGTAAATTATCATCATTCTAACAAATAATAATAATACCAAGAAAGGAGTCTGCCCAGATGGGAAGATACTTACTAAGAAATAGACCGGTAAATGGAGCAAAAATTTTCTTCCTAGGGAAAGACTATGGACTCTGATTAGTGGTTGCGCAACAACTTTTAAAAGCCCATCTAAAATTAATTTTTTCCCACATTAATGGTTTCTAAGAAAGTCAAAACCATTTCCCACAGAAGCAGACATCCCAAAAGGAGTTAGGATTTTGCTGGCTCTGTTCCTCATTCAGATATCAGGTGGCAGCCGGGGCTCAGCCTGGAGGAGGCTGGCTTTCTCGGGAGTGTTTGCTGGAGCTGGGCTGACACAGATCTGATAGAGGTTGTCAGACCTCCGAAGAACAATCGACTTTCTAAGCTGAGCCCCTTCTCTGAGCCATGCGGTGCTGCGTTACATTTGTAAATGCCAGCGCGCTGCTAAGCACGTCCCAGTGAATAGAAGTGTTTTGATGTTTTGTTTTTGGTCGGAGATTGAAGTCCAGTGTCTTGGGACCCAGTGACTTCGGCTGACCTTCCCGCTACATGGACAGGGCTAAATTTCAACCCCTGGAGGCTTCTGCACACAAAACCTCATGCGTCGCAAGGGCAGGTGCAAGGAAACCCGGCGGAAATCTGAAATCTTCGCTGCTTCAGAGACCTGAGCTTGCTTCTGTCAGAGGAATTAAGTTTCACAAGCCCTTTTTTTTTTTTTTTTAATGTAGAAAGCGTATCATTAGGCGAATCTGGACAGGGCGACTTATTAAAACTGCTGCCTGTAGCAGAGAGAAAGCTGTAAATGCCTAAGGACATTTAAGGACTGACGGGCTCAGTTTTATTTCCAATGACTTCTTTTTTTTTATTGTATTGGAGCATAGGTGATCTACAATGTTGTGTTAGTAGGTATACAGCAAAGTGAATCAGTTATATGTATATATGTGTCCACTCTTTTTTTAGAATCTTTTCCCATATAGCCCGTTACAGAGTATTGAGTAGAGTTCCCTGTGCTATACAGGGGGGTTTATTAGTTATCTATTTTACATGTAGTAGTGTGTATATGTCAAGCCCAATCTCCCCATTTATCCCTCCCTCACTGTATCTCCTAATAACCATAAGTTTGTTTTCTACATCTGTGACTCTATTTTTGTTTTGTAAATAAATTCATGTGTACTTTTTTTTTTTTAAGATTCCACATATAAGCAATATCATATGATATTTGTCTTTCTGCGTCGGAACTTACTTCACTCAGTATGACAATCTCCAGATCCAGCTTGGCCAGAGTAACGGGCTTCTAAATGAAGCTCTGATATGTCAGGTCTTGCTGACTCTGGAAAATGTGTTTTTCTTAAAACCTGTATTCTGGTTTTGAGACCAGGAAAGGTCTTTGGTTTATAATTTTTAATTGAGTGAGCACCTTTATAAAATATGTAACCTCCCACTTCTGAACTACCGTTGATATCTCTCTAACTCCTCCAGTCTTAGTTTTTGCATTATTTTGATCAATTATAGAGAAAATTTGCAGTCTCTTTCTACCTAACATTTTATTCAAGTTTTATGCGCTCACATTCATAATAGATAATTCTTTTTCATGATGCCATTCAGTTCTACTTTACTGAGTTGTTCCCCTGGGTTTGAGTATTTGGAGGTTTGTTGTGGTGGTGACTGTTTTAAATGGATTATTATCATCTTTAGTCATTGAATTTTTCTTTTCTTTTTATAAATACTTCCTTTAACTACATTAGAAAAGGTGGTCTGGGAGGTACTATGATATTTGCAAGGGCCCCCAGTCTTCCGCCCCCACCCTTTCCCCTTTCTTTAAAAATCTTAGACTCGACACACAGCTGCACGGTCTTCCTCAGCCCCCGCTCCAGTGTCTGGCAGCTCCTCTCCTGTGCTGGTGGCCTCGTGTAGCCCATAATCAGGGGGTGACTCATACTTTGGTTCTTCGAGCTTCTTGGGGCAAGGGTTTCCTGTAGGAGCCTGTGTCAACTGAACTCAGCTGGTGCCACAGAAGCTCTGGTCTTTTCTAAGAAGAAAAAAAGAATCCCATATGTTTACTTTGTTAAATAGCCAGTCTCTGGAAATTCATGCTACCTAAGTTTTTTGTGTGTTTGTTTTTCTAGCAGGTGGTCACCTTATAGACGATGAGTTGTGGAGTAAAAGTCCTTCATGATACGGGACCTGGCACCTACAGTGTGGTGGTACTTGGGGCTGCCAGGTCCTGATTAAAAGCACTCTATGCCCCCCACTGTCGTTTTGACGGGAAATATCCTTGGAGCACCATAAAGTCCCACACACTGTTGCTCTGTCTCTTTCTGCCATCACCTCCTGCTTTGCTGGGCTCCATTGATACTGGCTTCTTCCTTCTCCTTTGAACACACCAATCATATTCCCTCTGATTGAGCTGCTCATCCTCCTGATCCATGCAAAGCTGACTCTCATCAGTCAGGGGTCAGCTTAGAGTCCCACTCTTCCGAGGGGTCTCCCCTGACCACCACTTTTAAAGGGGTTTTACTGACTCTTTAGTGTATGGTGGTGGTTTAGTCACTAAATCTTGTCTGACTCTTATGACCCCATGGACTGTAGCCTGCCAGGTTCCTCTGTCTGTGGGATTCTCCAGGCAAGAATCCTGGAGTGGGTTGCCATTTCCTTCTCCAGGGGATCTTCCAAATCCAGGAATTGAACCCAGGTCTCCTGCATTACAGGCAGATTTTTTACCAACTGAGCTATGAGGGAAGCTCCTTAAATTAGAGCAGAGATTTCTTCTTCTTCTTTTTTTTTAAATCACTATCTGATATTTTGTGTGTTGACTGTTTCTCCTACCAGTGGCTAAACCCCATGAAAGCAGGGGTTCTATCTGTCTGATTCTCTCAAATCCTAGAGCAGAGTCAGGCACACAGTAGGCACTCAATTAATATTTGTTGAATAGTGGAGTGGATCATTTGCTCAACAAACACAAAATGCTCCCAGGGAGACACTGTGGAATTCAAAACATTGGAGCCAGACACACAGTCAGTTCCCAATAAAAGTTGGTGCTGATGTGGCTATTTTGCAGATCAGTGATCACTCAGGGAAACCAGACCCACTATCTTGGCATTATCTCTCTGGGAGTGGTAGGCATGGCTCTCTGACACTATTAAAATGTTTAAGACACAGTGCAGTGTACACCAGGAGTGCTTGTTACACGCATTCATTTGTTTGGCCAGCATAGTCAACAACTCTGATCTGAGATTGTATCTTGCTTGCAAGGTAACTGGTTAGCCTGCCACAGTTTCATGCTGGTGGAAGATAGGGAACTCATAGTCAGAGGCAAAGGATAGTCTATTACTCACAGCAGTAGCAGTAACCAATGTATTAGCATCATTAGGATGGTTCCCCAGTCCTGATTTTTCTAGGGTGACAGGAAGAGGGCCACATGACACTCGGTGCATTACAGGAGAGGAGCTCTGAGCTTAGGGAACATGATTCTTTTATACTGGACAGTCTGCATCTGCCCTTTGCTCTGGATAGAGACACGATCTCTCTCTTCCAAGTCTGTTCAGTATACAAATGGCTTTGAAAAGATAGTCTGAAACAGACTGAAGAGCAGTTAGTGCCTCTGTTCACCATGTGTAGAAATGCTTAAGACTCAATGGAGAATTGTCTCACAACAAGAAGCCTACTATGCCCTCAAATTTGTTGAATGAATGAATATTAGGTGTTGCTTGTGGCACTATGCAGTTGATTAAGACATGTTTTCTGTCATTAGGGGCTCATGCTTTCCTGCTGGAGAAATAAATGGTAGGGCAGTGCTCTGGTGAAGGGTGTACGCTCTGGGCTTAGGTGCATGAATTTAAGTCCTGCCCCTTCACTTACTGGTTTGGAAGCCCTGGCTTCAGACTCCTCATCTTTAAATTGGAGACAGTAAGGTTATTATGATTAGATAAGATGATGTGATGATAAAAAGCTTGGCTCAGTGTCTAACCAATGGTAAGCATCTAAGTAAGTGCTGGTTACTAGGTTGAACCACATGAAATCACCATTTCTGTAGTAAAAAATAACTGGCAATTTTATATGGTTCAACCTAATCACATATTCATCATTATTCATCTTTGGCTTGATTACAAATCATCACACAGAAATGCCTCTGACTGTGGGGGTCTGTGCTCTGGGTCAGGTGAGGCAAGCCTGGAACACAAAAGTATCTGGGAGAAAGAAATGGGCCTGGACCCAGATGTGGCTCCAAGCCCCACATTCTCCCCTCATTAACCTCGTGACCTTGGGTGAACCACTTAACCTCTGAGCCCCTTACCTCATCTGTGCTACAGATACAATAATCCCTTCTACTTCACTGGACATTGTGAGGCTAATATCAGATGATGGATGTGAAATTGCTTGGTAAACTAGAAAGCACTGTAGTCAGGTCCTCATGCTTCAGATGAAGCCATTTTTAAAGGCAGTGAGATTTGTCTGGGCTTCAATCAGACAGCCACCAGGTAGAATTTAATATCCTTCCTAAGTCCTCTAATCACAGTTTTACATTTGAAGTATAGCATTGGCCTCCAAAATTATATTGCTTCATTAGCACCAAGTTACGCTAGTTAGGTTTGTATCTAAGACCTACAGTCTTGAAGAAAGGTAGGGACCATCTGGTGACCAAAGAAAGACCATCTCATCACAAAGGGTGATTGGTTTGCAGCTAAATCAGTCAATAGCTAACATTTATCAAGTCCTTTTAATGGGTGAGACATGTGTTTTCCCTCTTTCCGTGAAGAGTGAAGCCTTCATTGAAGACTTGGAAAATCCTGTGACATAGATATGTACTATCATTATATCCACTTTACAGATAAAGAGACAGGCAAAAAGAAGTTACCAATTAGGAACTAACAGACCTGGGCTGGTGGGTTACATTGCCTGAGCACCCTCAGTAATAGTCGGAAACACTCATTGTAAGTTGGCCCTGTAAGAGCGAGACCCTAGAGCCATCTTTCTGGGGTAGCCATAGCAGTTCCCAGCACTGCTGCTGTGCTTGCTGATAGAAATCCCGCCCCTCTCACAAGCAGCTAGGGAAAGCCAGGTTCTGCTGGGCACTTACAGGCCATTGGAATGGCTTCACACCCCATCTCTGCTATCAACCTGCCTGTACTCTGCTGAAGAAGTAAGGACTTTAGCTTTTACCTCCTCTCTTTTGCGGGGACTCTCTGCGATGAGAAGAGTGATGTTCACTTGGCTGGCTTTCTCAAGAACCTGTACTCTCTCTGGAAAGAGCTTGCTTCTAGCTCTACCTGGAACTAAAACAGTGGCTCAGAGACAATAGGCAGCATGCCTTAGTGGCAACGCCAGTTAGGGTAAGGATTGACTCCTAGAACAGGGACACAGTGATACCATGGCTTCAAGAACAAGTTCATTTCTCATTCATGCAACAGTCCAAGAAAAGCATCTCAGGTAGCTGGGTGGCTCTGCTTCACACAGTCGTTCAGAAAGTCAGGGTCCTCCAAGTTGCCCACTGTTCTCCAGGGCAGTGCTTCTCAAACTTCATGTAGTGAATAATTCTACATTTTCAATATATTTCAGATAAACATTTTTATATCAAATAATAAAAATGAATTACTAGAAAATGAAGGGGAAAAAACCTCCCAAAGACATACAAGATACAAACCTAAACTATTTTATTATTAGATAACAGACTCAAATTGCTATGCAAGTTACTAAATACACTTCCCCTCTGAACAATGGGTGATGTAGGAGACTGTTGTTCCATTTCCAATTATTTGGGAATTTGCAGTTTCAGAGAACATATTTAGTTCTTGAATTGGCTTACATTAACTTGAATTGGCTTAAATTATTGAAATTATTTTATGACCCAGAATATCTTGGTGAATAGTCTGTGCGTATTTGACAAGAATATCTGTTCTGCTATTGTTTGAGTGTGGATGGTGTTATTTTGTAAGTATAAATTAGGCCAAGTTGGTTAATAGTGTTGTTCAGATATACTATATCCTTACTGATTTTCTACTTTTTATATATTATACCGAGTGATGAGTGTTGAGTCTTTGTAGATTTGTGGATTTGTGTTTTTTCTTTTTTTCGAAGGTTCATTGTTGAGTGCTTACACATGTAGGATTGTTATATTTTCTTGGTGAATTGACCCCTTTATCATTAGATAGTGTCCCTCCTTATCCCTGGAAACATGTCTCGTCTGGAGCCTGTTTGTTGTTGTTTAGTCACTCTAAGTTTTGTCCAGCTCTCTTGCAATGCCACGGGCTGTATGTAGCTCACTAGGCTTCTCTGTCCATGGGATATTCTAGGCAAGAATACTGTAGTGGGTTGCCATTTCCTTCTCCATGGGATCTCCCTAAACTAGGGATCGAATTTTCGTCTCCTGCATTGGCAGGCATATTGTTCACCCCTGAGCCACCTGGGAAGCCGAAGTCTATTTAGTCTGATATTAATACAGCCACTGTAGTTTTCTTAAAAGTATTTACACGGCCTGTCTTTTTCCTTTCCATTCTTTTAAGCTATTTATATCTTTATCTTTGAAGTGGATTTCTTGTAGATAACCTACAGTTGGGTGACAGCCTTTGGATTTTAATGTAAGTTGTACTTAATATAATTATTTATGAGATTGGATTTAAATTCATCATCTTCCTAGTTGTTTTCTATTCATCTTATCTGTTCTTTGTTCCTTTTCCCCCACTTCTTTTGAATTAACTGAATGTTGTTTTTTTTTTATTAGTCTATTATGCTTCTACTTTTGGCTTGTTACATGATTTTGTAAATTTTTGCAGTTTTCTCCTAGGGTTTACAAAGTATACTGTTAATGTAGCTGAATGTATCCTCAAAGAATATTTTACCACTTTATGTAAAGTGAAAGAGTCTTACAAGAGTGCAGTTGTCCCTTGAATAATTCAGGGGCTGGGATGCCCAGCCTCCATGCAGTGGAAAACCAGTGAATAACCTGAGAGTCAGCTCTACACATCTGCTGTCCCAAACCATAGATTCAACCGGCCACAGATTGTGTAGTATTGCAGTACATATTTAGTGGGGGAAAAATCCACATATAAATGGATCTGCTTAGTTCAAACTTGATATGTTCAAAAGTCAACTGTATTCCCATTGACCTCACCCATTCTTTGGGTTATTTTTCTTGTTTGTTTCTTTCTTTCTTTCGCCACGTGGCTTGCAGAATCTTAGTTCTCCTAACTAGGGATTGAACCTGTGTTCCCTGCAGTGGAAATGCAGAGTCCTAACCACTAGACCACCAGGGAATTCCCTGGGTTATTTTTCTTGGACATTTTACTTATGTTGTCAGTGCCACAGTACAGTATTACTCATTTTGTTTTATACAATTATCTTTTAAACTGATTTAAGATAAGTAAAAAAAAGATAAAGTAAAAAAAAAAAAAGTAAATTTCATTTTAACCATTTCCTTTTTTTTTTTTTTCATTTCTTTATGTAGATTCAGGTTTTCATTTGATATCATTTCTTGAATGCTCCATTCTGTGGTGGTTTTTCCTACTCCTTTTTTTCTCTTCATGTTTCAGTTTGGATATAGTCAGTTCATCTATCTTCAAGATCATGGAATCTTTAGAAATATCCAAGCTATTGATGAGTGTGCAATATCATGGGTAATTTTCTACCACTTTACTTTGATTTCTTAGAGTTATCATAGCTGAATTTCCCAAATTTTTTTTAAAGCATTGTGATAATTAAGTTTATATGTCAACTTGACTGGGCTAAGGGATGCCCAGAAAGCTGGTAAAACATTATTTCTGGAAGACATCTATGAAGTTGTCTCTGGAAGAGATTAGCATTTGAATCAGTAGACTGAGTAAAGATCTCCCTGAGGACCCGAATAAAACAGAAGGATGAGGAAGGTGGATTTCCTCTCTGCTTAAGTTGAGACAGCCATCTTCTAGGACATCAGTGCTCCTGGTTGGGGGCTTTCGACTCACACTGGGACTTAGATCATTGGCTGCCTGGTATTCTCAGGCTTTCAGATTTGGTCTGAATTACACCACTAGCTTTCCTGGTTCTTCAACTTGCAGCATGTCATAGGACTTCTCAGCCTCCATAACACTGTGAGCCAATTTCTGTAATAAATCTCCTCTTATATGTATACTTATATATCCCACTGGTTTTGTTTCTCTGGAAAACCCTGACTAACATAAGCATATTGTCCACAATTTCCACTAAATTCTTTACAGTATTCATCATAGTTATTTAAAACTTCCTATCTGAAAAGTCAACAGTTTGGGTACCTCTGGGCTGGTTTGTGTTAGAAACCAAAACAATATAATTGAAATCCCAACAGCCAGTTTTGGCATCCTGCCTTTAGAGTTGTCCCCATCCTGGCCACCAGTCCAGAGGCAAGCAGGTGAGCTCAGTACTGGAGCTGAGTGTCTGTCCTAAGCCATCCCAGGAAGTGACAGCTCCTACAGTTCTTGGCCAATGGCTGATGCAGGATATTGGTGGAAGTTGACCAGAGCACCTTCCAGAAGGCTCCAGCCTCCACCATTAGGCTCTTTGAAGGAGAACGTGGGAACCTTGATTCCCTGCTTGGCCTAGATTGGAGCAACCCCAGAAGTATTTTCTAAGGAAGTCTAGGCTTTGATGAGATGGATGGGGCCTTTCTGGCCAACTGTGAATGGTGATTTTTCAGAAAAAGATGCCACCAGGCTCTTGGCCCTATTGATCTTACAAATTGAAATAGTGACACCCCAGGTCCTTGCCAGAAAACTCACCCCAAACCCTGAGATAGGCTTCCTCTATCTCAGTCAGGAAAAGGACTATACCCCCGACTTCCTCTTGCCTCTAGGCAGGGCTGCTAGATCAGGTCATAAGGACTGTGCCCCATGCACAGCCCCTTTGGGAGGTGGGGGGTGGACAGGGGAAACTCCACTTACCTTGCTTTCTGCGCTTTGCACCAGGAGGATCGGAGGAATGAGCCCTTTTCCTCATGCAACCAACAGCCCCATATGGCAGCTGAGCCTTGCCTGTAACAATGATTAAGCTTACACTTGGATCAGGCTGGGCCCCAGAAAGCAAAGCTTGTGGTCCATGATGCTTTTTCTTAGTTGTATTCCATTTTTGTTCCAAGAGGAACAATATAAGAAGCAGTAGAAATGCTGGAACCAGATTGTCTGAGTTCAAATTCCACCTTCATGACTTACTTTCAGCGTGCTCTTAGAACAGTTATTTGACTTCTCTGTGCCTCAGAGATAATGCTCTGCAAAACAGAGATAATGATATTATTAACCTCATGGGTTATGAGAATTAAATCATTAATATGTGTAGTGTGCTTGCAGGGGCTTCCCTGGTGGCTCTGAAGGTAAAGAATCTGCCAGCAATGCAGGAGACTCAGGTTTGATCCCTGGGTCAGCAAGATCCCTTGGAGAAAGGAATGGTTAACCACTCAAGTATTCTTGCCTAGAGAATGTGCGTAGAATACACAATAAGTGCTGTGTAAGTGTTAGCTGGTATGATGGGGTTAATGATGATGATGTCATTGAGAATATTGCCCTGGACATCATGGGCCCCGTCCCCCTACTCACGCCTCCCACCCATTATAAGCCTTCTCTGAGGCATTTCTCTTAGGCTTCTGAGACTGGAGAAGGTTACGGTTATCTTGGACAACAACTTGTCCTTACCTTATGGACACTGAAATTCCTCTTTCCATCTTTGCTTTGGTGCTAAAATGAGCATTTTCAGGCAAACTTAATCATTTGTAGAGGACTTTTTGGGGATGGTGTTCATCGTTTCTGACCCAAATCCTTGAAGTCATCCTTAATTTCTCTGTTTCATACCTGAAAACAAATCCTGTTGTTTTCTTCTTAAAAGTTGTCCTGGTTCTGGACCACCCTTAACCCCTTCCACCACCATAAATCTTTCTTCAGGACTCTTATGCAGGTGCTTAGTTGGGTCTCTGCTTCCATCTTGGCCCCTAAACTCTGCTATCTCTATAACAAGAAGTGTGGCCTTAACAGTTATAAGCAAATTCACAACACTCCTCTTCTTTCAACCCTGCAATTAACTTGAGAAAAAAAAAAAATCATGGTTTGTACTACCCCTGCCTGTCTCCGTGTTTCCCAGGTGGCTCAGTGGTAAAGAGCCTGCCTGACAATTCAGGAGATGCCAGTGATGCAGGTTTGATCCCTGGGCTGGGAAAATCCCCTGGAGGAGGAAATGGCAACCCACTCCAGTGTTCTTGCCTGAAAATTCCCATGGACAGACGAGCCTGGTGAGCCACAAATCCATGGGGTCGTCGCAAAGACTTGGACATGACTGAGCATGCATGCATGCACCTGTTTTGCCCCCCTCATGTCTTCTGCTGCATGTCAGCCTCCTCATTCCTCTACTACATGGTAGATAGCCAGAGTTTTCCCCTCTTGGCACCTTCTCCTTGGGATGCTTTCCTCCAGATACTATCAAGGCTTGTTCCTTCGCTCTGCATCTGAGCCTCTGCTCAAATGTCATCTCATCAAAAGCCTTTACATGGCTGTCTTTTCTAAGAGAACACCCTCCCTTCCACTGTAGCATTCCATATTCCTCTAATTTTAGGTTATTTTTCTTCTCAACATTTACCACCATCTGTCATAAGCTGATTTTTGTCTCTCCCCCATTAGTGTGTAAGTTTCTTTCTGGTGAGGGCTCTATCCTGGTTAGCCCAGTGCCTAGAATGGTGCTCAACACACAGGGCTTGATAGAATCATTAAAGAAATGACAGGCTAAGTGAATGCTTCATTTCACCATGTCATCCCCATTGTCCCTGACCTGGTTTCTCCAAGACTTGGAGGAAGAGTGTAAAAATACACATTACACCAGGACAGAAGCAAAGAGATAAACCCAAGTAGAATAAATAAGCTTTTCTAAGTGCTAGGTGATTCCTCAGTGGAAGATTCTGTTGAGGAAGTGAATCATGGCTGTCAGTGAGATGTTCTTTGCTCTATAATGATTACAATACTCTAGTAACCTCAGCTGCCTTCACAGTGCCAGTGGATGATGACAGAATTTGCTGAAGGACAAAAAGAGGCCCCTGGGCTGGGGATAAGCATTTTTAAATCACCTCCTTTCTTTTCTCCTATTTGGGAGCTACAAGCCATACTTACAGGCTTGCTTCCATGGGAGAAAGAACAGTATAAACTGGCAGGGGTGGAGGCTCCCTCCATCAATCGATGCTGTTAAAGATGTTTTCTTTAGATGGAAGTTGCTCTGGGCCCTGTGCCTGGAGTTGTGTGCCTATTTTGGCAACAACATTGGGAATACAGTTTGCTCTTACAGTAGTGGTGTTTTGCATTTTCAGTGCTGGCTGTAGGCAGTTGTAGGAGACAAAGCTCCTACTGCAGCTGTTGGCTCCAGGATGCCTGGGATGTGTGGGATGTTTGTCTGCTGGTGGTTTTCTCAAGACTTTGGGACAATGATAATATACATCAGACAGAATGCAGAATCTTCCTCTAGCCCAGACACTTGCACCAACACCATGCTGAGCAGTCTCTGTAGGGGACCTGCCTTCTTGCAGACCCGGCCTGAGCCCCTCAGAAAGCTGGAGAGAAGCACTTCCACACATCCTATGCACGGGAGAGCAGAAAATCTGACGCAGACCATTTGTGTTTTTTGCTATAGGAAAATGCAAAGCTGGTAGAGTGAATTAATTCTGAGACAGACAATAGAGCGGGGACCTGGGCAGGGTTATTCAGGAGATGCAACTTTTTCCTGGGAGCTTTTAGCAGAAGCCACTCTCTTCCAAGCTCTCACAACTTCCAAAGCTTTTCTTGGAAGACTCTTTGTCTCTGTTCTGAGGGCAGTCAGAGAGAGGAAGCATCCAACTTTCCAGAACCTTCCAAAAAGAAGCCTTTTTATCTGAAGTACATAGATGGACTTAGCAATGACTGCCGGGGACCCAGCATCTGACTCTGTAGGTCTAACTCATCAGGACCTGCGTGAGTAGGGTGACATTCCCACAAGGGGAAAATGCTATTAGTAGTCTTACTTCTGGACTCTGCTTCTATTCACGCCCTAAACAGATAAGATTTCTCTCATGCTATAGAATACTATTTTCCCAAACCCATTTCTACCACCTCTTTGTACATAATTATATTCATGAAAAGGGGCAATTCAATGAAAAAAAAATGGTCTTAATATTAAGTGGGGTAACTTATGAGCTGGGGGAATAGGCAGCAACTACATTTTAGGGACCATCTTTGTAATCATCCACATTCTGAGATTTAAAACAAAAGCCGCTATTGGCCAGGGTTGTCAGCTAATTGTTAGACAACAGACGAACACACCGCAGCCAGAAAAATCCCCACTGAGTTTGGATGGCTGATTTCTCTGGCAGCAAATGAAAGCTTTGGCTGTCGCCCCTGGCTAGCCAAGCAAGCCAGGCCCGAGTCCGCTGCATGCTCTCCTCTGTGGACACTGTGGGCACAGTGTGCGTGTGTGCGTGTGTGGTGCAGACACTCTCACAATCTTAGGCAGCTGCACACCCATCCAGGGACACCACACCAGCATAATTCATCCCACACCTCCCAGCCAGAGTGATCCCAGCCTCAATGAACAACAATTTGGAGGCATTGTTTACAAATCAATTTCCCCCTTTAAATAGGCTGTTGTAAGAGTGGACCCTTCTGCTTGCCCAGCCTGGGCCCACCTGTCACTGGGACTTCCTAGCCAGTGGTCACACCGTATTGATCTTTTTAATCCCCTTTCTTTGAAACACAGAGCCAGCTGATGTGGAGCTCCTCAAAAGAAAGACTCTCCCACCGCCCCTACCTCTACAGGTAGCTGCATATCCGGGGCTAATTCTCCACTAAAAAGTCTTAATTGGCTTATGGGGAGCCTGAAAGATCTCCCTTGTGTTTACAAAGTGAAAGGAAATGATGGATCTCAGATGCCCTACTCTCACTTTATCCATTTTTTTTTTTTTTTTTGGTGGCAATCAGGTGCATTTTATTTTTAATTGTTTCGAAAAAGGACTGGACTTTGGAAGTTGGGTGGGGATAGTGTTTCACTTTAGTGGTGGAGCAGCCAGGGGAAGGGAAGAAAAGCCCCAGAGACACCAACCACAGGCAAGAAACTTGGTGACTTATTACCTTTTTTATTTAGCTTTTATTTACACGAAACATCTGCAGTACAAAAATGTAAACTTTGATATCTCATAATAATAGAATAAACTCTTTATGCACAAAAATACATTTTCATATGAATGAAGCATCTTGAATAAATTAAAGTACTCTCCAGCCCAGTGCCTGAATAGCTACGCAAGAGTCTCGGGTTCTTCCTAGAGCGAGCCTGCAGTGGTGGGGGTCGGGATCCATAATGCATGAAGCCTACTCCTTGTCTCTCCTTTTTAAGCCTTTTCATTGTATTGTCAGCCGGCTCAAACCGAATTTTCATGCTCGTTTTTCTTCATTAGAGTTCTACAAATTGTAAAATTGACTTTTCACCTCGTCTTCAGGGACTGATGTGTCCCTTTTCTAAATCACACTGAAGTGGTGGCTGGGGTCAGCTCTGAGCCAGCCACAAAGGAGGTTTTGTGGAGTACAGAAAGTGCAAAAGGAAAGGCCGTCTGGGGGCGGGCGGGAGGGGCCCTGGGGCTGAGGGCTGGAGAAACAGACCAAGGGGCAGCGCTGCGAGGGTGCAGCGACCTAACAAGCGGCTCAGGTATCCCCTACCCATTTAAAGCTCCCGTTTCCTCGGTCTGCCTGGACTGGGCGGCCGGAGACCGCAGCTGGGTCCCCATCTACTGTCCGTCTCCTGGGGGAGGGGGAAGGTAACGGTATTCAAAAGGGGCCCTAGTGGTAAGGGATGAAACGGGG
>NW_011494775.1:3422089-3423288 GCF_000754665.1 Bison bison bison | reverse complement strand
TGGAGCAAGTCTTTGGGCAGGCCGGGGAAGGAGAAAAGAGGGTCGCCGGGGCCATAGGTGAAGTCTTCGGATGCGACGGGGCTACTGGGGTCAGAGAGTGGCGAGGCGGCAGCGGCGCAGGGGGAGGCGGCGGCACCGGAGGCCCAGGACTCCGCGTCGCTGGCGGGACTCGGGGCCCGGGAGGCAGGGTGCGCACTGTGGCGGCAGGAGGCGCTCGCGGGTACCGCCCCCGGGCAGCCCCTGGTCCGCCAGGCGCAGAGTCTCCGCCAGAGCCCAGATGTAGTTGTAGGCGAAGCGCAGCGTCTCAATCTTGGTGAGCTTGGTGTCGTCGGGGAAGGAGGGCAGCACGCTGCGCAGCGCATCCAGCGCCGCGTTCAAGTTGTGCATACGGTTTCGCTCGCGGTCGTTGGCCTTGACGCGTCGGCTCCTGCGCAGCGAGTGCAGCAGCGCCTCGG
This sequence comes from Bison bison bison, assembly GCF_000754665.1. Taxonomy (NCBI): domain Eukaryota; kingdom Metazoa; phylum Chordata; class Mammalia; order Artiodactyla; family Bovidae; genus Bison; species Bison bison. The sequence goes on along the minus strand of NW_011494775.1, from coordinate 3,422,833 downwards.
AGCGCACCCGTGCGCGGCCCCTGCGCCGCCGCCGCTCCTGCTCATCGTCCGGCGCGCGAGGAGTGTCGGGCGCCCCGGGAATCCCGGGTGCGCCCCTGCGGACCGTCACGGGCGGCCCCGTGGCGGACGCGGGCTGTTGGAGCCTGGCACAGTCCTCCTCGTCGGTGAGGAAGCCGGACAGGTCGCTAGTGCTGCTGCTGCTGCTGCTAGCGCAGTCGAGGTCCGAAAGGCAGGTCTCTAGAGTGGCTGGCATCGTGGCGTTGTGCAGGACCGATGGACAGTTAAGAGGGCGCTTAGAGGGCAGGAGTCCGGGCTAAGGGCAAGGCCGCCGGGACGCACTTACGTTCGGAACGGCCCGGGTCTACTCTGTGCTGGCTGCGGGCGCCAAGGGCTGGAAGGGCTCAGGGCGCACCGGAAACTTGGCCTCAACTCCTCGCCTCGCCTGCAGGGGCCACGCTCCTGCCTGTCTCCCGAGTGATCTCGCCGGCGATCAGATCAGCTCGTGTGAGTACCGAGTGTGGCACACGCCTGGCCTCAGGACCCCTTAAGTACTCGGTGCAACAATGGGCGCCCCCCCTCCCTAGCCACCTCCGCCCCCGAGGCAGCCCCCTTGAATGGAGCTTGGCGGCAGGTCAGCCCCGTGCGGCGCCCGGGTATTTGCATAATTTATGCTCGCAGGGGGCCACCCCGCCCCTCCCCCCTCCCGGAGCGTGCCCGTAATTACCGCGGGCCAATCGGCTGCGC
>NW_011494775.1:3414386-3421989 GCF_000754665.1 Bison bison bison | reverse complement strand
TGCGGCCCCGAAGCTGTCTCCGGGCTAAGCTGGACTGGGCGGCTCCGGGCAGTGAAACGGAGGCGGGGGCAGCGGGCGATTAGCAGCCGAGGCACGCTCCTCCAGGGGCTGGCCAGGCGCCCCTCGCTGGGGTGGGCTGGGGAAGTGGGGCGCTGGCCGGAAAGTGTGGGCGGCGCACGAGTTGCAGAAATCTGGAGCCAGCTGGGACCCTGCGTTCGCTCCCTTTCAGGCTGCAGAGTGACTTCTTCGGGCTAGTGATTTAGCTTCACTTTCCCCATCTGTAAAGTGGGGCACGAGCGTACTCTGTGAAGGATGATGTGAGATGATGTTCTTGGAACACTTGGTAGAGCGGTTTTGTAACCCAGCGGCGCCCAAAGAATGGTTTCGAAATACAGGCGCCCTAGGAACCCAGGCAAAACCCTATTTAAGAAAACCAGAGAGTGCCTGAGTGTGGCTCAAAGGGCAGAGGGCAGAGATAGGCACCTCTGATCTGTCCAGGTTGGTGAACCGGAGAATGACTCTATTGACCTTCACCCAGGGCAGTATGGGGCGCGCTCGTGGGGGAGCAATGAGAAAAGTAAAGGAATGGATGGTTTTCCCAAGTTGGGTGGCGTCTTGGCCCCCGCCCCCGTCCTCCCAATCCCCCAACTACCCTCCACACCACCTCCCCAACACTGTCTGAAGACTCAGAGTAACAGACGCATGCGGATCCCCTTGCCTCCAAGGAGCCCTCGCTGCCTCCCGGACCTCCCACCTTCACCCTTCTTTGTGCTATAACTTCTGGAAGGGTGTTTCCAGCCTCTGAGGCCCCCTCAGATTCCCAGTTAGGGAGGCTTCCACATGGCCTCAGCACCATCCTGATGACACCTCTAGGCCCCTGTATTTCCTTGAGACTGCTGTAATTATTTCCTTGAGACTAGGGGCTTTTAGAGTGGAGAAGGAAATGGCAACCCACTCCAGTGTTCTTGCCTGGAGAATCCCAGGGACGGGGGAGCCTGGTGGGCTGTCATCTCTGGGGTCGCACAGAGTCGGACACGACTGAAGTGACTTAGCAGCAGGGGCTTTTAGAACAACAGAGGTTTATTCTCTCACAGCTTAGGCGCCCCGAAGTCTGAAATTAAGGCATCAGCTGGGTTGGCTTGTTTTGCGGCCCCGAGGGAGAATCACTCAGAGCTTTGGGTGACTCCGGGCAACACTTGGCATTTCTTGGCTTCTGTTTGCACCACTTCAGGTTATGCGTTTTGTCCTATCCTTCTGTGTTTTCTATCTAAGGTCATATCTCTATCCAGGATGATTTCTCCTTGAAATCTTTACCTTAATTCCAGCTGCAAAGACCTTTATTCCAAATAGGTTCACATTCTTAGGTTCTAGGCTGACATATCTTTTGTTGTTGTTCAGTTGCTAAGTCGTATCCGATCCTTTGTGACCCCATGGACTGCAGCACACCAGGCTTCCCTGTCCTTCACTAGCTCCCAGAATTTGTTCAAACTGACGTCCACTGAGTCGGTGAGGCCATCCAATCATCTCATCCGCTGTTGCCCCCTTCTCCTCCTGCCCTCAATCTTTTGGAGAGCCACTATTCAACATACTACAGTTTCTTTTTCAAATTCCTAGAAGAGAGAATCTGGTAAATGGGACAGAATAATTAGAGTGGCCGTTGGCATTTCTTGACTGCCTTGCACCTGAAGATCCTTCCTATTGAGGAATTTGAATGCATGAGCACCTCTCTTCCTGGCAATTAGGGTGGGACCATGTGACTTAATGTGCATTGGTGGCTTCTCAGGTGGCTCAGTGATAAAGAATCCACCTGCCAATGCAGGAGACACAGGTTCAATCCCTGGGTTACGAAGATCCCCTGGAAGGGGACATGACAACCCGCTCCAGTATTCTTGCCTGGGAAATCCCATGGACAGAGGATCCTGGCGGGCTACAGTCTGTGGGGTCGCAAAGAGTTGGACACGACTGAGCACACATGCACGCACCAAACCAGTGTTCAAGGCTCACTCACCTGCTTATCCCGGAGGCTTATTTTATGTGACTTAACTGGGCTAATTGCATGCCCCACTTGGAACTTAGGCTCTGAGCTGGTGACAGTTCAGAGTACACCTGTATTGTAGCAGCAGCTTGGAAGAGCAGTGGCCAGTGGTGGCAGAGATGGCCAGGAACCAGTGGGTGTTCTGACCTAGCTTGTCCCTGAACCTTTTTAGCTGTGGTTCTGCACCTGTCACCCCACCCCCATTTTCCAAGCCTGGTTCTCCAGTCTTCCCATTGATTGTATGAGAAACCTCATTGCAGACCTTTTCACAGTAGGGCTCTTTTGCTTGAATTGGTCAAGTGTGATGTCTGTGGTTTGCTAAATAAAGCACCAAGTTAAATGCTAAAGTTGCCAAAGCGTAGAGACTGAGGCAACCCATATACCATATTGCTTGCCTGTTCTGGGCCAAGCACTGTGCTAGACACTGGGGTGAGGGGGAGGGAAACCTGGCTGATGGGGGGCCAGGGGGTCTGAGTCTCATAAGCCTAGGATTCAGTGTTGGCAGAAACCTTGGAGTTTATTCATCGATCTGCTGTACTGTGCACGTGGGAAACTGGGGCAGCAGATGGGGAGGTCTTATCGCCATGGATCCCAGGGAATCTGGTCGAGTTTGGACCAAATTCATAGGTCTTTTCAGCCCCCATTCCATGTTTTTCCACTGCAATTAATCAGTAAATACTCAATAAGCACCTACTGCATGCTGCCCGCATGGTGCCAGGTGCTCTATGGAGAGTCTGGCAGAGTTGTAGTCTTGGGGCAGAGGAGACATGGCCACAGAAAGGTGGCCTGCCACTGAGTGAGAGAAGTATGGAAGCCCACCAGTGGAACAGATCTGAAGAAGGGAAGGGGGTGGTCAGGGAAGGCTTCCTGGCAGAGAGGGACTTGAGAAGGCCTTGAAGGGTAGATGGGATGTGAGCAATTTAGGTAGAAAGGAGGGGTAAGGATGGCTGTGGCAGCTGCTCTGAGTGGGGCTTCTTTGGGGGCCTAGTGGATTAGGATAGGGGGCAGTTGCCATGCGCCTTGAATGGCCTTGGTGACCTTTCTTCTTCCTTTCTGTCTCCTTTCCTACTGCTTCTCTCCAAGCAGGGTTGTCACAGTTGTTCCAGTGGTTTACTGCACAAGGGCATCCAGGGCAAGTCAGGGCTACCATCTAGCTTCTCCAGCACCTGCTAAGCCATGCACCCTGGTGTGGGGCTGCATCTGCCCAGGAAGTATGCTTTTCACAAGTGCACAAAGCCATGAGCCAGCAGTGGTGCTGTGCTCTCTCCCACCTTTGTCCCCCGACCTCTGCTGGAGCCTTACGGAGCTGACCAGAAAGGCATCTGAGCCTTGCCGGACACTCCTTCCTGGACATTAGTGCCTGTCCCTTGTGTTTTGAATAAGTGCATCTGAGGCTTGGAGGCCCCTACAAGTGACTCACTGAGGATGGAGCTGAATCCAGGGAAGGGGAGAATGAGATGGTTGCTTCGGCTCAGACCTGTTCTCTGTGAGGCTCAGGGCTTTGTGCTTGAGGACAAAACAGCTGGGCCCCAATAGGAGGATATATATATATATCCTTGCTGGAGGTGATAAACATTTCTCCCACCCCCATAATTCCTTGGAGCCTAGTACAGAGCACATCTGTAGAAGCCCTCATTCCCAGAGCACAATAGAATGTGATGTGGGCATGTAATAAATCCAACCAAAGCAGGCACTGAGGTGGTGAGGGCCGAGCCAGGACTTTCTGGCTGCCTGATGTGTGAGCCATTCAGCTGCCATTGTGTGTAGAGGGTACAGATGTTCCAAGGGACTGGACTAAGCCAGAGTTTCTCACGTTGTGGTCACATGAGGTGGTAGTAATGATAGGGGGCCCCACCCCAGAGGCCCAGAATCATAATCTCTGGAAATCTGGACCACATGCTGAAGTCATTGTTGACTTCTACTTTAAGGCTCTGTTTGCCCCTCATATTGGAACAGATATTTTGCATACCTGTTCAAGGCAGTTCTGAAGTCTGACTCGAGACCACTGTGGAACTAGAGGGGAGATGATTTCAATTTCTTCTTGAGAGGACCTTTCTGATGTCAACACACTGAAAGGAACCAGCTTTCTGGAGAGGACATAGAGGTTCTCAGGGTTGAGCAAGTCATTTGATGCTTCCAGAATTTTTGAGATTCGAGTATACACACTTATATCGGACTTCCCTGGTGGCTCTGCCAGTAAAGAATCTGCCTGCAACGCGGGAGACCTGGGTTCAATCTCTGGGTCGGGAAGATCCCCTGGAAAAGGGAATGGTTACCTACTCCAGTACTCTTGCCTGGAGAATCCCATAGACAGGGGAGCCTAGATGGCTATAGTCCATGGGGTCGCAAAAGAGTCTGACATGACCAAGCAACTAACAAACACTTTCACTTTCACACACTAATACATGTGTGTGTGTGTGTGTGTGTGTGTGTGTGAAGAAAGGGAAAAATAGGAGAAAATAGTGGCAAATTATAAATGTTTGTATCTAATAGATTAGTGTGATCAGTACATAAAAATACAAAGGAGTCTGTACTGTTTCCAAGACCAGTTCCTGGATTTTAAATGAACATAAAATTATAGTGCCTGGTGGCTCAGGTGGTAAAGAATCCGCCTGCAATGCAGGAAACCTGGGTTCGATCCCTGGGTTGGGAAGATCCCCTAGAGGAGGGCATGGCAAGCCACTCTCTAGGCAAGCCATTCATGTCTAGAGAATCCCCATGGACAGAGGAGCCTGGCAGGGTACAGTCCATGGGGTCACAAAGAGTCGGACATGACTGAGCGACTAAGCACAGCACAGAACATAGGGATGAAGATTCAGGAATGGATTGGATTTAAATTTGTGGTTGGCACCTTCTTCCTCCAGTCGCTGTCAGCGTCTCAGTGACCATGTGTCGACTTTGACTGCAGTGAGTACCCACAGCCTTCAAGCACTTTTGAGATTAGGAGGCTGAGCCAGATATTCCGCTTGCCATCCTCCCTTTCAGGTGTCCTAAACACGTGAGCTGAGGTTGAGCAAACTGTCTTTTAGAGATGCTGTGATAGGAATGAGACTGAGGGGTTAGTGTCCTGTAACTACAAGTGCTGGGATGGTGCTCTCCATGTGCTGGAGCAGGGAAGGGCACCATCCCATTTTGCATTTTTCCTCTAAGTTATTTTCACTGAGATTTATCATTCCCCATCCTGACACTTACTTGGAACTGAATGTTGTGAGGATACAGGCAGAGTTCTTTTCTCACAGTTCACCTGAGCTCTCAGGGGCAGTTATGTTAGGAGAGGCCAGTGGTGCTGGCACCTAAGGAAGCCACTTTTCCCTCCAGGTTTGGGCGAGGGGCTGTGCACAGCACTGACTTTCTAAGGCCCCTGGGCAATGCTGATGTCTGCAGGCATGGCCTGGATGGCAAGATTTGCACAAAGAAAAGTTGTGGAAGAGGGCCACCTTTTCTGAACAAAATTGCTTAATTTCCACCATCCTCTTCTTGTGGAGCTACCTGAGCGGGGGTGGTGGTGGGGGATAGCATTGGTTTCGTGGGTGGCATTTTGGAAAGAGAACGTGGTAATCTTTTTAGAAAAAAGGATGAGAAAGTGCAGCTACTCAAGAGGATGGATGAAGGATGATGTGGGCCCCAGAGGTGCGCAGTGTTCCTTTCAGTCGGTTAAATACACCCGCAGATATGCGTTTCTATCTGAGAGAAGCAGGGTGGGGCTGGGGGAATGGAAAGGAGAAACAATTCCCTATTTTCTTTACTGATGACCCATGACAGTTGTGGAAGAGGGGGGCAAAAGGGAGGGGGAAACGAGGCAGGAGGGGGAAACAGAGGGGTCTTTCAGTGACAGAGCAAGGAAAATGGCAAATTATCCATGGTTTCCAGAAATCTGTGGAGGCCTCCTCGGCCCCTGCCCTGCTAAATACAGTGCCGGCTGTATGCATTTCCCACCTCAAAGATGTCTGCTTGAATATTCTGTGGCATTGTGTGCCAATGTGTTTGGTTGTGTACAGTCTGCCTACATGTGGGATGAATCTTGGCCTCCAAGAAAAGTCCTGGTACAAATCTACTCTCTTCTGGTCTTGTGGAAGAAATGCTCTCCAAAGACACTCTGGGAAACTCTGGAGCCACGTAACTTCTTTCCATAAGAATTTTTCAAATTTTAAGAAGTTAGTTCTCAAGCCTGTATGTGTGGGGCAAGGGGACAATACGTGCTTGGGGTGGCCCCAGGTTTGAAATGCGTTTTTTTTTTTTTCTAGTTTGGGTCAGTCTTGGGTGAACAATGTCCTTTTTGTGCCCAGAGTAGAGTGGGGGAGGCGAAGGGGGTGTGCACACTTATGCAGGGAGGGCCCACAAGGGTGGAGGCCCTTAAATGAAGAGGGAGCAGGCAGGCAGAAGGTGCTTACCCCCAACCCCTCCTCAGCTGTGAGGCCTGCAATCATTTTCACATCAGCTGCTTGAGGCTACCAGTCAACCCAGAACCTCCTTCAAAGCCTCTAAGTTTTGCTTTTGTAGATTTTTTGAAGTCACATCTTCTGGGCTCAGATACACACACACACACACACACACACACACACACTCACACACACCATAGCCCCTGCTGTTGTGTCACTAGATTTAGCTCCCCAAATCCAGGCTGCACCTGCCACAGGATACTGCTGAAGCCAGAGTTAATTTCACTAAGCAGTTTCATTTTCTTCTGCTTCATGTTTTTGAATTCTTAAGAACGTCTTCAGTTGAGATTACAAATATCTCACAAGATGCTTGTGAGTCAAGTGTGGGAAAACTGTGATGTGTGAGTGTATTTTCTTTGGTGTGTACAAAAGAGGTCGCAGTGAAATTCACCCTAATGGAATTTAACTATTGAGTTAAGGAGAGAATTCAGAAATAAACAGAGAATGGAGAAATAGCTGAAGTGTTTCCTTTTTGCTTCTGTCTATTTAAGTACTTGGCTAACATAAACTCACGTTGGGTTCGAACACAAATGCATTTTGTTTGTAGTAATTAAAATGTTTTAATGAGACAACCATAAAATCCACCATTAATTATTTTATTTCAAACACTTCTGCCTTCTTTTGAACCAGGTCTATTTAGAAATAGTTTAGAGAGTAGCCTGCAGTTTTATTCTTTCCTCTGCATTATACACAGGAGTGGAGAAGTCATTTATAAATAATTACACAATGTTTTGGGTCTTTGGGCTTGTATAATATATCAAAGCGATTAGTACACTTATTGTTCCATTGTAAATGCTTTTTCTCTCCTTTCAGTTTCACTTGCCTTGTCTTCTAGCTAAACCTTTTTCTGGAAATCTTTTGTCTTCTTCATTCTTTTTGCTTGTTACAGTCCAGGAGCATTCTTCTTATTCAAACACTCGCAGCAGGGGCAAAGAAAGCGACTTCGGCCGCATCTTAAGTTTTACCATAACTTTCTGGCATTATCTTTTCTTCCAGTTTTCCCAGACTACCTAGGGGCAATGAAGAATTATAACATACATGAATTATTGGTACTCCCCTCGAGTTAAAGGGGGGAAGAAAGTGCCTCATTTTCTATGCCCCCAAGGGCCTGAGCGAGCGGGCGGCGGCT
>NW_011494775.1:3397097-3414049 GCF_000754665.1 Bison bison bison | reverse complement strand
GGGTGGGGACCTTTGAAGACGCGTCTCTCCGCACGAGAGGCGACTGCGCTGCGGCTGCCGGCCACGTGAGGAGAGACGCGTCTTCAAAGGTCCCCACCCAACTAATCCTTGTCATCCAGCAGGCCCGCTGCGCCGCGCCAAGCCCCGCGCCTCGCCCCGGGGCTGGCTCGCGGCCCCAAGACGACCACCTGTCCCCTCCTCAGGCCACTCCGGAGACCCCGGCCAGGTCGGGGCCGTTCCCCCGCCACCACCGCGCCTGCGCAGCCGCGGGGCCCCGCGGTCCACTTAGGACCCTTCAGATGCTGTTCTGGAAAATAAGGACGAAGTCGGGGAAATAGGTGTTGGCAGTGAAATAGAGGGGACAAGAAGACAAATGATAAAAGACGGGTCCAAGAAAAAAATACGGGCGAAGAAAAGCCGCGGGAGAGCTCCAGCTCTCCCCGCCGGGGCGTCTTCCAGGCGGGAGGGCCTTCTGTCACTCGCCCCCCACCCCCGCCCCGCCGGCCCCCGCCCCCGGCCCGAGAACGCGTCGCAATCTGTCAGGCCCGCGGCCCCGTTTCCATATGAAGGGCGCGCCGGCGCCTTGGGAGCGCTGAATGGCCGCTCGCGGTCGGGCGGGCGCGCACGCCCCCGGCCCGGGCTGGATTTGGCCGCATTTGCATAGCAGGTGCTGATGCTTGTCCATTCTTACTTAAAGAAGTTTTAATATGGGATAAATTACCAGGAATTAGGAGCAGGCGTGGGCGGGAATAAAGGAACCGTGTCGCCCGTCTTCTTCCCGCTGCCTGGTGCGGGGAAGAAAAGAAATAGTCAGTGAGATTCCACTTTAAAAAGTGTCTCCTCAACGAGCCACAACCCCCACTCCTCGGAAAGGGGCCGGGAGAAAACAGGAGGGAACTTTCAGCAATTTGATTTTAGAATCTGTTCGGCAGCGGGTAAAGCAATAATCCCAGGGATAGTAATACGATTATCGCGCAGAGATCTTTGAGTCAGAAAGTCTAGTCGAGTTTAAAATGTTAATCCTGACCCTAATCCGCCCGGTTGGTTGGCGGTGTGGAAGTGCTATACCACGAGAGTTTGTTTTCTTCCCCTACGCTTAGAGAAGGGCTTCCCAGGTGGCGCTAGCGGTAAAGAACCCGCCTGCCAATGCAGAAGATGTAAGAGGCACAGGTTCGATCCCTGGGTTGGGAAGATCCCCTGGCGGAGGGCATGGCAGCCCACTCCAGTATTCTTGCCAGGAGAATCCCATGGACAGAGGAGCCTGGTGGGCTACAGTCCATAGGATCGCAATGAGTTGGGCACGACTGAAACGACTTAGGATGCTTAAAGAAACATTAAAGAAACATCAGGCAAGACCCACCTCAGCCCATTGGCTCTGAGCACCAGGCACCAGCCAGGAAGCTTCCTCTGAGCAGGGTTGCTGAGCCCCCTCTCCTCTTGGGGAACCAGGTCCATGTGGCTGTACCAGCCTCTGGGGTTCATTCCATCTGTTTGGAATCTTGAAAAGACTTGGAGCAAAGTGGAGTTTGGAAGAAACTGGATTTTGAAGAAGAGACATGATTGGAGTGGGCTCACGCACTTGGTCCTGACTCTCAGCCTACTCGAAGCCAGACCCAAAGGTATCCTCTACAGAGGGACAGCCTGGTTTTCATGTGTTCAGGGTCTCAGGGACTGGAGAGGGAATGGCTGCCTCAGACACCAGCCTGCCAGGTTGCAGGGCTGCTTGTCATATTCAAAGGAGAAGTGTCTGAAGTCTGGGGCCCTTGAGGTGTCCAGATACCTGGAGGAGGGGTGGTTGGGGACTGAAAAGGGGCCACAGTGAAGATACTGCTGCCCCCATGCGCTCCCCACCAAAATGCTGTCAGACTTAGCATCAGAGGTGCTGCCAGACAACATGTGGACAACTGGCTGCCTTCTCCCTGAGGAGCCAGGTGCTCATCTTCTTTGCCCTCCGACTGAGGAGCTTCATTCCTTCCCTCCCAGTCCCACACATGGTTTTTCAGAGCTCAGCCTCCTCTGATCTCCGGTGGTTTCTTTATTTTTTTGCCCAGGTCGACCGTGCTTTGGGACAGGATCACACCTGAGATGGTGTAGGCAGGCCTCTGGCTTGCCCCAAGCACTTCCCAACATGCCTGCTTTTCCCGGAAGAAAGTGTGAGGTGCCCAAATGGACCATATGGTTTGGAGGGAGCGCCTTGGAGCCCACAGACAATGGGGAAGTGAGAGGCCCAGGTCAGTGGCGGAGCTTGCGCGGCTGCAAACCTCTCTTTCAGTCTAATGAAGCTGTTGTCTGGGGGTAATGATGCAAATGCCCTGGCCCTTTCTCGCTGCGATAGTCTAGAACGTGATTTGTCATACAATCTGAATCTTTGGGAGGACTTTAGACAGAACCTCCCCCAAAGATGGAGATGAGCCATATGTGCACTTTGCATCTGAAGTGGGGGTGGGGGCGGCGGGAGGGAGGCCACTGCCCACGCCAACTTTCCGGAAGGACAGTGCTCTGACAGCCTGGAGGATCCGGTCCCTGTCCCAGTGAGCCCAGGGCTGCCTGACCCCAGGAGGCTCCTGATTGGGTGAAGCACTGTAGTATCTAAAGCAGGTTAGCAGTGTGTGTTGGAAAAAAAGGTGGAGGATCTGGATAGTTTGAATGAGGGGGTCATTGTTTGCCTCATTCCTTCTCCCCATGCTTCCCGGTGAGGATGGAGGAGGGGCCATTCTGGATGGAATCCTCACTTAATAACAATGCTTAGATTTCACTAGGCTGAGTGCTCTAACTGATGCTAATTGGGAGGATGAAACTTCAAAGAATATCTCTGAGACAGAAATAGTAGAGAAACAGGGACCAGGTGTGGGTAGATACAAACCAAAGTGAGAAAGACAAGCTGGAAAAGTGTGAAAACCAGCTCCTACTGTGAGTGTTCTTGAAGGAGAAAGCAGGGGTTACTCCTCATTGCACCTCTGGCTCGGACATGGTGGGGCCGCCCAGAGTCTGGGCACAGAAATACATTACTCACAATCAGTCTCAGTGAAGTGGATTGCTGTGGGATGCATCGATCTAATAGCCTTGTTTTGTTACATGCATTAGAGAAGCACCAGTGGCCCAACATGGCTCTGATAATAGCAGTGACAATGAGGGGGGTGGGGGGTGGACGGTGGATCTATGGAATGAAGTCTGCCCGAGAGAAAAAGAGAGCAGGGGAAGCAAAGATGAGCTGTGTGCACACAACAGCCCTTCCTCACCTTTCGGGGAGTGGGGAGTGGGGAGTTGGGTTGCAAACTTCTTTGGGATTATTCCACCTTTTGTAACCCGAGAGCTGGTTCACAAAACAAGTTGGCACCACAGCCCCAGACTCTGCTTGTGGCTCAGCTCCTGAGCTGGTGGAGGGCTTGCTGGCTGGGTAGCTGTTCATGCATTCTGCAGCAGTGTAACCTTAGGAGATAAAGTGGGGTGGGGTGGGAAATGGAGGTGTCATAATCCGAGGCGGAGAGGTCCCTAATTACCCTGCTGGCTGTGGGGGTCAGGACAGATCAAAATCCTGGTTACACCTTTGCCACCCATCCCTCCATGGCCACAGGTAAGGTCATAGGCAAGCTGTGCCAAAGCCCTGGCTACATGATCCTCTTTCTGCTCCCTCAGACGCCCCTAGCCTCCTCTCCCGGCTTGGAGGGCCCGGGGGCGGGGGGTTAACGCGCTGAAAACACCAGCTCTCAAAGCCCAAGCCACAAGCTGCTCACCGCAACACCTGTTACCACCTAGAGGTGTGTCCTGGAGTGGGATCTGGGAAGTAGGGTGGGGGTGGGGACCCTGGGAACCCAGCAGGACTGGATTTTTTGCTTATTTGAGTGCTGTGCAGAAAACATTTAGAATAAAATGGGAGTCTTTCTGAAACATCCCAATCTCCTTTCTTGCTTTAACGAATATGCGCCTGATGCCATTTGCATAGTGCAGGAAATGACCAGGGCCAAGGTGCTCAGTACCAGTCCCTCTACTTCTGAATCCATCATCATCCATATGAATATAAATAATATTTGTGAACAGTTTCTGTGGGAGGACACTGAGCTGCACTCTCAATATGATTTTATTACAAGTCTGTGAGCTGTATATTTTTTATCTGCCCTTTAAACATGAAGAGACTGAAGCTTAAGGAGTTTAAGACGCATGCTCAGGGTTGTGGCGTTGGCAGGCAGCAGACTAGAATGGGATCCAGGGCTATCTGGCTTCAGTGCCTGTGATGTTGACCACTCATCGTCCTCCTTCTGTCCTTTTCTGTGAACACCCACTCTGTGGTCAGCTCCAACTGGGGCCTGGGGACATGGAATGGAAACCACAGCCCTGCTCTGTGGGCGAGGGTGGCTGTTGCAGGTGTGGAGGAGGGGGAGGGGCCCCGTGGGAGAACTTCTGTTCCTGTCTGCTGGTGGATTGCTCTCATGGGGACGGGCTGTGAACATAGCACACAAGGGACACTTGGGCTTTGACACTGGCCTCTGTTTTTGTTTTCCTGGTGAAAGTTGAGAAGTCTGGGTTCTCTGTGCTACCTTTAGAAAATCCTTCTCCTCTCTAGCCTCACCTTCTGCATCTCAAAAAGGGATGACAGAGCGGGAGGTGAAGGGTTTCAGGTGTCCCCAGGGGCTTGCAGGCCAGTGGGAGAGCTCCAGTATTGCCCTTTCCTGAGGCTGTGGGGAGTTACCTGGTTGTGTGACATCAAACGATCTCCTCTCCTTTCTGGTCTCCCTGTCCGTAGGTACACAGAGATTATGAGGGACCAGAGAACTGAGCTTTGCTGTAGAGCTGAAATCAGTGGCCTCTCTCAGTGGTGGAGTCTTGTTCTGCTTGGTGCAGAATTTGCGGTCCTAGAGTTTGTGATCTGTTCTGGGCTTCTTGTCACCATGTCCCCAAGGATCTCAGCGTATCCTGGGCACCAAGAGACCCTCAGTTACTTATTTTCCTTAGCTCAGTAGTTGTCCATTCATCCATTGCTGCGATTCATGGGGTCGAAAAGAGTCGGACACGACTGAGCGATTGATCTGATCTGATCTGATGAGGTTGGTTAAAAAGATCACATAACTTCCCTGCCTAAAAACCCTTCAAAGGGTTCCCACTGCACTTAAATAAAATGCTCCTGTCTTTTAATTGTATCCCTGGTCAACAAGGCTCTGAGTCATCTGCCCTCTGCTGAGTCATCTGCCCTCTGCTGACCCAGGGGTATCTCAGCCTCACTGCTAGTTCCCTCTCCTTCTCCCTCTGTGTTCCAGCACCACTGTCTTCATTTAGCACTTTTAATGCCCATCAGGGCTTTACAGTACTGTGCCTTCTGCCTGGAGGCACTCCCCCTGTGCTTTCTCCTTCTCAGAGGAGGACCTGCTGATGATCCTAGCCAAAGCTACCCTCCCTGGCCCAGATGTCACTCTTCATCACATCGCTTTGTCTCTGACATGAATCTGCGGGTAGCTTGCATATTTGTGTGTTTGTTCTTCCTTGTCCATCCCTCTGGTTAACTGAAAATTCCATGTAGTGGCAGTGCCCTGTCTTAGCTTATTAATTCCATCTCTCAATGTCTAGAGCAGGGTTTGCCACGTGAGAGGTGCTCAGTGTGTTTTGTGGTTGAATGTGGACGCTGATTTGAATGTATTTTAAAGTATGAAGTGTGTGCCCTGCTCTTGTGTATGTATCCAGCTTCCCAGCTCCAGGAAAGTCTGGGCTGAAGACACAATGAATCATGTGTGAGTGGTTTAGCTCTGCATAGTGCCAGGTGGTGTGCTTCTAAGGGGAGGGTGTCTAAGGTGGATCTCTAGGCATGGGGACATTGTCTGACTTGATTGGACAGAGCACATTTCTGACTTGGGTCTAACTCCCATAGGATGGTTTCGTGTCATGCCGAACTCCACAGGACTCTCTGAATCACACCTTTTGTGCCAGAGGAGACCTCCGCACCTGCTGGAGTTGGAGATGTCTCTTCCTTTTATGAAAGAGCTGTGCAACGTGCTTCTCTAAGCAGTGGACATGGGCAGGCTTTCCAGTCCCAGGCAGAGAATGGACATCCCCGTAGTGCTCATGAGGGGTGGGGAAAAGAAGGAGCTTCTTAAAGCAGAGTGACGGCTGAGTTGTTGCTGAGGACAAGGCACACTTATGTGGATGACCACCAGCAGGAAGAGACCGGGGACTGGTTCTAGGGAAAGCCGTTTGCAGTATAGCAGAGGCCAGAAGCGTACCTCCATGGTTCACAGGAAATGACCTGTGGTGATAAGTTTAGGGTGGGAATATGAGGGACCTGCCCTCCTCTCAGGCTCTCAGCTTGCCCCTCTCAGTTGCTCCCTCCCTTCCCTTAAGTCCTGACTCTGCCCACTGAGTATTGTCAGGCGTCCAGCTGGGCTGGATGTGGGAGGAGACCCTATTCCTGCCCTTAAAGAGCTGCTAGTCTGCCTGGGAATCAGAAACATGCAAAGCAGCTGGAGTCAGAATCTGAATGCGACTCTGCCCGAATGCTCTCACCCGCTTAGCCAGTCACCCACTAGTCATTTATGGAGTGCCTCACAGGCGCGGGGGTCACTGTGTGGAGTGCGGGGAAACCCAAGGAAACCCAACAGAGTTGGGTTTCTGCCCTTCTGGAATTTACTTTCTAACAGGAAAACAGATCTCAGCCACAAAAATGAATAAACATCTAAGATCACAGCATCTTTGGTGGTGGTAGTGGGTTAGTCACTCAGTCGTGTCCAGCTTTTTGCGACCCCACAGGCTGTAGTCTGCCAGGCTCCTTTGTCCATGGGGTTTCCCAGGCAAGAATACTGGAGTGACTTGCCATTTCCTCCTCCAGGGGATCTTCCCAACCCAGGGATTGAACCCATATCTCCTGCTTGGCAGGCGTGTCCTTTACCACTGAGCCACCAGGGAAGCCCTGCGACAGTTATAATAAGGGTTAAATGAACAGGGTACCATTGTGGGGAAAAACAGGAGAAACATACTCAAGCTGAGTTGGCAGGGGTCTCTGCGGAGATGATGTGGAAGCTAAGACTTAAAGGACGAGAAGGAGCCAGCCATGGACAGAGCTGCAGGGAGAGGGTTCCAGGCAGAGGCCCTAGCGAGTGCTGACTTGGGGGCAGGAATGAGCTTGTATTGTGTGAAGAACGGATGGAGACCAGGGTAGGTTAAGAAAGGCTTCAGGAGTGAGGGGCAAACTGTGGACAAACAACGTATGTCTACACAGCCTGACTAAGAACGGACATCTACTGGTTGCTCACAGGGAGCCTAGCCCTGTGCTTTTGTCGCACCTGATTGAATCTTCATGCCATCTGAATACTCCTAATCTCGGAGAGGAGGCAGTGGAAGTCAGTTGCCCCAGGCTGTGGAGCAAGTCAGCGGTGGGATCCGCTTTTGAACATAAGTCTAATTATTGATCATAACCTCGAAGTGATTCTGTCTCCCAGTGCACAGGAAAACAGTGCAGACTGCACAAACCCGCGACATGGAAAAGGACAGAAAAAGGAGAAACCAGAGAAAGCTGTAGTCATGGCTTTAGGATGTTGGGAGGATCATGTAGAGAGATGTGTGGATAATCATGTGATGGAAAAACGATTATTAAAGCTCTACTGCAGCTTAGGGAGTTGTTTATTCTTTGATGAACAGGGCTTCTGTAGAGCCCTTTAGCAGTCTAACGGTGGAAAGCAGCGCCACCTGTTGGTGGAAAAGGGTGATGGCTGTAAAACAACTAGAGAACACTTGGATCCGTCCCTGATGAAGTGTTTCTTGGTCTGGTGGGTGAGGATGTGGTGAGAGGAGTGGGTCCAGGGCTGGAGGGAGTGCAGGAGAACTCAAAGGCACAGCTCTGCCTCCGGAATAGAGAGGGCTGGGTTGGGAGGTTGGGCTCTCCACTCTGTATTCCTCATGGGCACCAGAGGATCTCAGAAAATAGAAAGGTGATGTGGAAAAAGTGAGAGATCTTGAATGGCTCAAGAAGCTCGGAAAGGCTCCAGCAAAGAGGCAAAACCTGAGCAAGCACGTATTTGTGCATAACTGTGAAATGATGTAAGCTTTTCTCTGCAGTATTGTTTGAAATATGAAAGTTGTGTCCCACGTGCCCATCAGTAGGGGGTTGGTAAATAAAGTATGTTGCATGCATATGACAGAATGCCACACAGCAGTGAGAAAGTGGTGAGCAGCTCTTTATGCACCAAAATGGGAAAGTCCCCAAGATGTATTAAGAGAGAAAAAGCAAATAATAGCAAAAACTAAGGCGTAGAACAGTGTGCACAGTATGCCATGGTTTATGTAAAAAGGAGAGGGGATATAAAATAAATATTCATCTTGCTCATCTGAGCCAAAGGAAACTCTGGAACACATATGAAGGTAGTGGTTTAGTTGCTAAGTTGTGTCTGACTCTTGCGACCCCATGGACTATAGCCTGTCAGGCTCCTCTGTCCTTGGGATTTCCCAGGTAAGAATACTGGAGAGGATTGCCATTTCCTTCTCCAGGGGATCTTCCCAAACCAGGGATTGAACCTGGGTCTCCTACATTGCAGGAAGATTCTTTACTGACTGAACCACCAAGGAAGCCCAGAACATGTACGGGAGACTACTAATATTAACATAGTGGCTGTCTGAGTGAATGGGTGAGAGTGAGAGGAACGGGAGTGAGATCATTCATCTCATATCTTCTTATTTTTTTGAATTTTAAATTAAGTGTATAAATCCCATATTCAGGTTGATGGTTTTAAAAAGGAAACTTACAAATGAAAACTGAGATGAAATTCTGATCCCTTTGTAGCTTGGCACTGCTTCTCCCCCACTGGGTCTTTGCCACCTTGGGTCCAGAACTGGTAAGCCCTGTGGGCCACATGCAGCCTGGAGGTCTTTTATCCACTGAATTGGAAACTTGTAAACTTTATATGTGTGGAATAACTTGTCCCTCGAAGCATTATTGTTAGACTTTGTTCATCCATGTTTTCTGATTCCCATGAGATTCACAAAGTTGCAAGCATAAGCTTTTTGTGCTTTACTGTAATTAGTGATGAGTCCAGGTAGCTGTTCATTTGGTTAGTTTCAGATATTGACTAAGCTCCTATGAAGTTTTTGTGCTAGTCTGATCCCTGGAAGTATCGCCAAGAAGCCTTGGCCCCAGGTTTTGCCCTTGGAGGGCTCACCATCTAATGAGATCAGGCTGTGACCAGGACCATGGTGGAGGAGAGCAGAGGATCAGTGAGTGTCCCTGACTTGAGGGAATCACTCTAATCTGCCTGGCAGAACTGGGAAGGCTTCAGGGAGGAGGGAGCACTTAAATGGAAACTCAGACCATGAGTGTTGAGCAAATGCACCTCCAGCATCAAGAACCAAGAAGAAATGGCTGAATTTGTTTTTAGTGCTCAGAGTAAGCATTTTTTTTTTTTTTTTGGTGATGCATGTACTAAGGGGTACCAAGATGTGTGTGTTATTTTTCAAGGACTCTACATTCATTTAAAAAGAGAAAGATGTGCCTTTTGTTTATTTCTTGTAGTTTCTGTTAAAATTAGTGTAAGAAACCATTTTATCTGCACCCAGGTCACATAAAAGCAGTTGTTGCTTCCAGTTTTATGGTGGGAGCAGGAGGAGGTCAGGGAAAGCCCCTGTCTTCCTGTCTGCAGCCTGCCCCCTCAGCTCTAGTGGATCCGACTTACTACACTGTGGGGCTGGATGAGACTGGGGCCAGGGCCTCGGTCATCGGGGAATGCCACTTCCTGTTGTTGCACAGGGTACTCCTAGACTGCTGTCCCCCTGGCCCCTGACGAGGCCTCATAACTAGGCTGTGTTCCCTGTGTGACCACAGTTGACCTGTCTGAAATAAGAAGTCTGGACAAGGTGATCTGTTGGAGGCCTTCTGGAACTCAGCCCCTACAACCACGATGCCAAACTCAGGGGGAAGTTCACGTCATTTCCCAGGGGATGGGCTCCAGTATGTTCAGGTGGGCATGGCCTCCCTCCACTTTTCTGGCACAATAAAGGTGTCTCTTTCTAAGCCCCAATCAGAGGCAGTGTGATTCCATGAAAGCATATTCAGGAAGAGAGCTGAGGACAGATCTGGATTTAAGCTGAGATCCTTCCCCTTTCTGGGCGTCTCTTCCTGTCTAATGACAGGAGGCCATTGGATCAAGCCTGTCCCAGCTCCAACTTTGCCAGGACGATCCCTTGTCCCTCAGTGGCAGACATGGAATCTGGGCCCTCTAGGCCAGCCTCTCCCTTCTGCCTCCCACATGTGCTTTCTCAAACATGTTGTGGGAGTGAATTGGAGCTATGAGTGCCAGTGGTCCATGAGAGCCTCTTACTCAGGCAGTGCTCCACAGAGAGGACCTTGGGACCAGTGCACAGAGGAGTCCTTTGGCCCAGCCTCCCATTAGAGATGGGCTGCCATTTAAATTTGAATGTTGTCCCCAGTGAGTTTATGAGACAGGAGGTAGATGGGCCCCTCCAGGGTGAGCAACAGGGGTTTGTTCCTTGTGGACAAAAATTACAAAATATCAATAGCAGGACAATTGAGAGAGGAGGCTGGGCCCGTCCCAGAAAAGAGATAAGAGACAATATATTTCTCATTCTCCAAGTCAAGGAGACCTTACTGACTAGAAAGCTCCTTGGAGGTCAAAAGGGGAGTTATGCTAAACTACCCATAGGTCTTTTCACTGGAATCCATCTTGGCTGATGGGAGGATCCTGAGATATGCCAAACGCCAAATCAGAACCAGCCAAATCAAAATGATTGGACAAAGGAAACCTGGAGGAAATGCCCCAGATAGGTGATTTAAACTACCACAAGGGAGTGACTCTTTCTTGGAGTCCACTCTTGTTTCTATCCACACGTACTCTTTTCTTTTTTCCTCCTAATAAGTACTTTACTTGCTTCACTACTTTCCATCTTTGTGGAAATTCTTTTCAGCGAAGCCAAAGGACCAGGCCCTTGTCACTGATCACTGGTCTAGCGGCTAGGATTTGGTGCTCTCACCACCATGACCGGACCTCAGTCTCTGGTGGGGACCTGAAGCCCTGCAGAGGCGTCCCAAGATCGTTTATAATCACAAGCAACTGGCTGAAGAGAAGACAGGTAGCACACAACTTTGAATTTATCTTTGTTTCTAGATCACAGCATATTATAGTATGAATTAATGTTTTTAAAAGTCTGCCCAAAATTGTATGGGTCATGTGGAAAAGCTTCATTAAGTATTGTGGCAGAGGTTCAGAACATTCATTTATTAAATATAGAACGGAGATGCTATAGCATTCTGTTTGGTATTTTGTCTTGTTGAGGGCCTCAGTGGGTGGATGCAGCCTTCTCTGAGGGCCTCCAAGGGCTCCTTCCTGAATAGCAGAGGAGCTTTTAGGAGTTGATGTGCAACCATGATCCTGGGTTAAACCAGTCAGTCCTAAAGGAAATCAAACCTGAATATTCATTGGAAGGACTGATGCTGAAGCTGAAGCTCCAATGTTTTGGCCATCTGATGAGAAGAGCCAATTCATTGGAAAAGACCCTGATGGTGGGAAAGATTGAAGCCAAAAGAAGAGGACGGAAGAGGATGAGATAGTTAGATAGGATCACCGATTCAATGGACATGAATTTGAGCAAACTCCAGGAGATAGTGAAGGACAGGGAAGCTTGGTGTACTGCAGTCCACGGGGTCACAGAGTCAGACACGACTGAGCGACTGAACAACAATAGCAACCAGGTCCTGGATGGGACCTGGCCTAATTTTTGCAGGATGACTCTTCTTCTGTAGGCATAGTGATGAAAAGGAGTGAGGAAGGAGGGGTGAAGGTGTGAAAAGTGCTGGATGAATTTGTGAATGAAGTCTGTGGAGCATTTGCCAGCCTTGGGATCACTTAGAAATCCTTTGCCACCTCCAGAGAGTTGTCTGAGCAACCACAAGGTGGTGCTCTTTGTCCACCTCCGGAAGGCATCTGCTCCCTCTTGGAAGGCTTTTCCAGACTGGGAAGTGTGGAGGTGGGTGCAAAGGACTTGCAAGGAAAAGCGCCCAGAGGGCAGCTCCACAGTTCCTTCAAAGGGATTCCAGGGTCTCTGCCTTGAAGGAAATTCCCTTCTTGGCACCCAGACAAGCCACTTTCTGCTCTAATAAGTTAGTGATGTTTTTATCCCATCACAGTCCAGGGCTGTGAAGCTCAGAGAGGTTTCAGGTTCCCAGAGCCAGCCTGGGGCAGAGCCCAACAACTCCAAGTCCACGTCTTTCCCTGATGTACATCCTATCCTGTATCGAGGGGACTTAGTATTGTCCCCAATAGGTTGCTGCACTGAATTATTCCAGGAGGCATCTCTCCTTAGCAGTTGATGCTCCCTGAAACCATGGACTATGGCAGCCATTTACTGTCCCCCAAAATAGAGAGTTCTAGAAAACCAAATATATAAAGCATTATTGTTTTAAAAAACTCACTCCTTTTAAAAAATATAATATATATGCAGAGGAATTAAAGTCAAACAATATGAAAGGGAAAGAAAGTCTCTAATGAAGTTTTCTAATGAATAAGTTTTCTAATGGAAAGAAAGTCTCCGTCTGTTGGCCCCAAGTGTCCAACATCCTTCTCTGGAGGTAGCCATTATTACCAGTTCCTTGGGGGCTTTTCTGGAAATATACATATGTACTTTTGCATGGAACAGAATTTATTTTGGGGGGCTCCAAAATCACTGCAGATGGTGAGTGCAGCCATGAAATTAAAAGACACTTGCTCCTTGGAAGAAAAGCTATGACCAACCTAAACAGCATATTAAAAAGCAGAGACATTACTTTGCTGACAAAAGTCCATCTGTGCTATGGTTTTTCCAGTAGTCATGTATGGATGTGAGAGTTGGACCATAAACAAAGCTGAGCACTGAAGAATTGATGCTTTTGAACTGTGGTTTTGGGGAAGACTCTTGAGAGTCCCTTGGACTGCAAAGAGATCCAATCAGTCCATCCTAAAGGAAATCAGTCCTGAATATTCGTTGGAAGGACTGATGCTGAAGCTGAAACTCCAATACTTTGGCCACCTGATGCGAAGAACTGACTCATTAGAAAAGACCCTGATGCTGGGAAAGATTGAAGGCAGGAGGAGAAGGGGACGACAGAGGACGAGATGGTTGAATGGCATCACCGACTGGATGAACATGAGTTTGAGCAAGCTCTGGGAGTTGGTGATGGACAGGGAAGCCTGGTGTGCTGCAGTCCATGGGGTCGAAAAGAGTCAGACACGACTGAATGACTGAACTGAACTGTGAGCTCTAGAGCATGGGCTCATTTGCATGAGCTCTAGAGCATGGGCTCAAATCCACTCATTTGCAGGTGGATTCTTAACCACTGGAGCATGAGGGAAGTCCGGGAAGCATTTTTAAAGCCAATGTGAGGGAGAGGAGTCCAGGGTATATAATTAACTCATGCACTCAGGTCTCGAGGCTATGTACTCATGGTCCTCAAATAGTTAATTTAATCCATTTGGTGGGAGTTTTAGCATCTGTACTACAGCTCTGGAGATGGGCATCAGATATGACTACCTAGATACTTCAGAGAAGAACTAAAGCAGAGGATTTTGGGGGAAGGATCTGTCCCAAGGGAGCCCCATAGCTTCCTGCGTGCTCAATTGCTCAGTTGTGTCCTACTCTTTGTGACCCTATGGACTGTAGCCCACCAGGCTCCTCTGTCAATGAAATTTCCCGGTTAAGAATCCTGGAGTGGGTTGCCATTTCCTACTCCAGGGGATCTTTCCAGGCCAAGGATCAAACCCACATCTCCTGCACTGGTAGATGAATTGTTTACTGCTGAGCCACCTTGGAAGCCCAAGGCCCATAGGGTCCTGGTCAATTACATTTTTAATTGCCCCATTTCAGTGATCATCCACTTAAGGAGTGCTGATCAGATATTTTGTAGGATACCATAAGTGGGCTTAAAATTTTTTTTTAGTTTATATTGAAGTATAGTTGATTTACAATGTTATGTTAGTTTTAGGTGTACAGCAAAGTGATTCATTTATATGTACACATGTATCTATTCTTTTTCAAACAAGAATGGGAGTTTTTGATGACACTGTTATGTAAACTCTTCTCTCAAATGGCTGAACCACTGCAAGGATCCCAGGATCCTTGAGCAGGGCTTTTGTGTGCAATTGGTTGGCTGGTGGAAGTGATAAAGGAGAGAGAGTTGAAGCACTACTTTGGGGAGAGAGGTCAGAGGACATTTATTTGGGAACAGCCTGTTTGGATGGTTCAGTGAGAAAAAAGCCTCTTGAAGAGAAGGAGCAAAATCTCCCACGTCAGCACCACAATCTATCCTATGGGTCTGTAGATCTTCTCTGCTGAGCACAGGGTTTGGAGAGGGGCAGGGTGGTAGGAGACTGAGGTAGAAAGAACTCAGGCTGGAGTCTGACAAGGTGGGCTCAGCTCCAGCTTTGTCACTTGCTGATTGCACAGTTCTTTACAGTCTCCAAGCTCCAGGTTCACATCTGCAGGGTGGGGATAAGCTTTCCTCTTCTCCAGGAAGCATGAGGATTTGCTGGAATCCTCAGGTGGAAACCCTCACATTTTAGCTGCTGTGGAAGGGATGGTTTTGATGATGATGACCGGCCCAGAGAGGAATTGGGAACCTGGAAAATGCATGAAGCCTTTGCCCTTAGAAGCTGTTTAGTCTTTGTGGAGATGGAAAGAGCCACTTTCCTACCTGGGAGAGGGTATTTAGAGAACCCAGGAGCCTAAAACTGCCTTGGCTTTTTTTTCAGGATAAATATGCTATTTTAGGACAAGTAAATTAAATCAAAGCTTCCATTGAGTGTCTTCTTCAGAAACCTGCCTGGCACCTTATTTTGGAGGAATGCAGTTAAGGCTTGTTTGTGAAACTATTGGATTGGCTGAAAAGTTCATTTGGGTTTTTCCGTTAAGATGTTGTGGAGAAATACTTGAATGAAATTTTTGGCCAACCTGGTACAATGCATGTATTTCTTTGTATTTAGAAACATGTATTTAACAATCTATATCTATCTCTATTTTTTTTCCTGAATATATTGAGCTTTTTCAAAAATGAAGGTTTCAAGATTCTGAAAACCATGCCGATTCTACCAGAATGGGGTAGAAAATGGGGACCGCCCAACTCATGAAAATCTTCCACCGACCATTGCTGAACTCGCAGGAATAATGTAGTGATGTGGAGGAGAAAAGGGATCCAATGTTTCTTCCGGGGATTAAAAGTGAGTCCAAAATTGCAAGAACTTGGAGAAAAAGGCTCTTGTTGAGTTTCCCTTTGAATAACCGAGACGCTTTCTCTCTGAGCACTAAGTGTTGAGAGGCAGCATCCTTACTGCCTAGAAACCCAACAAAGACTGGCTTGGTGGCTGCTTTGAGGTTTCTGTTCCATGTAGAATTTTAACCATGAAAAGATACAAAGATTGGTTTCTTCTGAGTCCTTAACTGAACACCACAAAGGGGGACAATTAGTGGGGAGCTGGGCTGCTGTCTCCCACCAGCTATGCTGCTGCCATTCGGAATCTTGGACCCCACACTCCAGAGCCATGTGGGGTGCACCACCCCAGTCTTTCTCCATCTTCAGGGTTTGGAAATGTGCCATAGACTTAGCTGTGGAGTGTGGTGGGTGTGGAGTGTGGTGGGCTCCAGAGAGGCCATGAGTTGTGGATTAGAGAGAGTGGGTTGCTGTTTAGTTTTGTAACCACTTAAAAAAAAAAGTGGTTGTGTCATCTTTACTTGCTGGAGGTCCTAATTTGTAAAATGGGATGAAAATTCCTGGATTGAAGGCCTGCTGTTAGGGTAAGCTGAGATAACTGTAGATAGTGTTGGCTCAGGGTAAGGAGGTAATCGGCTTCCTTTGTGGCTCAGGTGGTAAAATATCCACCTGCAATGTGGGAGATCTGGGTTTGATCCCTGGGTTGGGAAGATACCCTGGAGAAGGGAAAGGCTACCCTCTCCAGTATTCTGGCCTGGAGAATTCCATGGACGGTTTAGTTCATGGAGTCATGAAATCAGATTGATTATATTCTTTGCAGCCAAAGATGGAGAGGCTCTATACAGTCAGCAAAAACAAGACTAGGAGCTGACGGTGGCTCAGATCATGAGCTCCTTATTGCCAAATTCAGACTTAAATGGAAGAAAGTAGGGAAAACCACTAGACCATTCAGGTATGACCTAAATGAAATCCTTTACAATTATACAGGGGAAGTGACAAATAGATTTAAGGGATTAGATCTGATAGACAGAGTGCCTGAGGAACTATGGACAGAGGTTCATAACATTGTACAGGAGGCAGGGATCAAGACCATCCCCCAGAAAAAGAAATGAAAAAAGGCAAAATGGCTATCTGAGGAAGCCTTACAAATAGCTGTGAACAGAAGAGAAGTGAAAGGCAAAGGAGAAAAGGAAAGATATACTCATTTTAATGCAGAGTTCCAAAGAATAGCAAGGAGAGATAAGAAAGCCTTCCTCAGTGATCAATGCAAAGAAAGAGAGGAAAACAACAGAATGGGAAAGACTAGCGATCTCTTCAAGAAAATTAGAGATACCAAGGGACATTTCATGCAAAGATGGGCACAATAAAGGACAGAAATGGTATGGACCTAACAGAAGGTGGCAAGAATACACAGAAGAACTGTACAAAAAAGATCTTCATGTACCAGATAATTATGATGGTGTCATCACCATCCTAGAGCCAGATAACTGGAATGTGAAGTCAAGTGGGCCTTAGAAAGCATCACTACGAACAAAGCTAGTGGAGGTGATGGAATTCCAGCTGAGTTTTTTCAAATCCTAAAAGATGAAGCTATGAAAGTGCTGCACTCAATATGCCAGCAAATTTGGAAAACTCAGCAGTGGCCACAGGATTGGAAAAGGTCAGTTTTCATTCCAATCCCAAAGAAAGGAAATGCCAAAGAATGTTCAAACTACCACACAATTGCACTCATCTCACACACTAGTAAAGTAATGCTCAAAATTCTCCAAGCCAGGCTTTAATAGTACGT
>NW_011494775.1:3386701-3396997 GCF_000754665.1 Bison bison bison | reverse complement strand
AGGCTGTATATTGTCACCCTGCTTGTTTAATTTATATGCAAAGTACATCATGAGAAACACTGGGCTGGATGAAGCACAGCTGGAATCAAGATTGCTGGGAGAAATATCAATAACCTCAGATATGGAGATGACACCACCCTTATGGCAGAAAGCGAAGAAGAGCCTCTTGATGAAAGTGAAAGAGGAAAGTGAAAAAGTTGTTTTAAAGCTCAACATTCATAAAACTAAGATCATGGCATCTGGTCCCATCACTTCATGAGACATAGATGGGGAAACAGTGGAAACAGTGAGAGACTTTATTTTCTTTGACTTTAAAATCACTATAGATGGTGACTGCAGCCATGAAATGAAAAGACGCTTCCTCCTTGGAAGAAAAGTTATGGCCAACCTAGACAGCATATTAAAAAGCAGAGACATTACTTTGCCAACAAAGGTTTGTCTAGTCAAAACTATGGTTTTTCCAGTAGTCATGTATGGATGTAAGAGCTGGACCATAAAGAAAGCTGAGCACTGAAGAATTGATGCTTTTGAACTGTTATGTTGGGGAAGACTCTTGAGAGTCCCTTGGACTGCAAGGAGATCCAACCAGTCCATCCTAAAGGAAATCAGTCCTGAATATTCGTTGGAAGGACTGATGCTGAAGCTGAAACTCTTAATACTTTGGCCACCTGATGCGAAGAACTGACTCATTTGAAAAGACCTTGATGCTGGGAAATATTGAAGGCAGGAGGAGAAAGGGAGGACAGAGGATGAGATGGTTGGATGGCATCAGCGACTCAATGTACATGAGTTTGAGTAAACTCAAGGAGTTGGTGATGGACAGGGAGGCCTGGTGTGCTGCAGTCCATGTGGTTGCAAAGAGTTGGACATGACTGAGTGACTGAACTGAAGTGAACTGAAAGATGTAATAATGGTAGCCATTTATAGAGTACTGTTATTCTCTCCATTCTAGGCTTTATGGCACAGATACTCTGTCTGACTTTCGAAGCTCGTCAGACCATTCCCAGCTCTATATCTTCTGCTTTGACTGAATAGGTGTCCATGATGTCTCCTGTTTATCTTCCTGGTACCCACAGGGATAAGGGACCATGTCCCTGACTGGAATGTGTGTACGTTCAGTCACATCTGACTCTTTGCAACACCCCAGTTTATAGCCCGTCAGGTTCTTCTGTCCATGGGATTTCCATGCAAGAATACTGGGGTGGGTTGCCATTTCCTTCCCCAGAGGATCTTCTGACCCAGGGACTGAACTCAAGTCTCCTGCATTGGCAGGCAGATTCTTTACCACAGAGTCTCAGGGGAAGCCAAGCCTTAGATTGCTCACCTTTAAAAGAGTTTGGAAAACAGTTCCTAACAGTTTAAATTGTTTTAGGATTAAATTATATGAAGTATGTATAGGGCTTCCCAGGTGTGCAGTGGTAGAGAATCTGCCTGGCAAACAGAAGACTTGAGTTTGATCCCTGGATCGGGAAGATCCCCCAGAGAATACTGGCAACCCACTCCAGTATTCTTGCCTGGGGAATCCCATGGAGAGAGGAGCCTGGCAGATTACAGTCCATGGGTTTGCAAAGAGTCAAACACAACCTAACAACCAAACAACAATGACAAACAAACATGTCTAATGCATAGCCCATAATAAGAATTGAATAAATTATTGTTGGTCTTCAATGAATGTTTGAGTAAATGTTTCTGTAGTCAGCATATGAGTAGCTTGCCTGTCTACACGTATTTAGTGAAATTAATGTACCATAGCATTCTCAATTGTATCCTAACCTTTTGAGTTTGCTTTCCTTTTTAGTTCTTTATTTTCACCTATAGTAAATAAAGTTGCAGTGAACATCTGCATGCAAGTATTGATTTCCTTGAATGGAATTCTTAAGACAGAATCCTAGGAATGAGATTATTGGTTTACAGGGCTTATTCAGCATTTCCAGAGGATGTTTCCATTTGGCCACATAGGCTACAAAGAGAAATTTAACAATACAAAATACTCAGAAAATGTATATTGTCCTAAGCAATTCTTTTTGATCTTTTGATGGATGTCTTGCTTCCATTTAACTTCTCATTTTAGCTAGGTTGAAAATCCATGGCTTTAAAATTTTTATGATATGTAATTATTTCAGTTTTTTTTTTATTCAGTAGAGCTATTATGCATAGTTATTTGTTTTTAAAAGGCTTATTGCTTATAACAATTAATGTAGCCGTTATCTATTTTATGCAACTAGACCTTGGGTTTTTTTCCCCCTTTCTGCCTTTATTAGTGTGTTATGTCCCTTATAAATGGGACAGAGAATTGACTCTAACTAGATTAAGCAAAACCAGAATAAGCTGGCTCTTGTAATCAGGAAAGAAGGGCTGGTACAACTTTAGGCAAAGTTGGATCCAGGGGCTAACCCATGTGGCCATAGTTTTGTCCTTCCATTTCTCTGTTTTAAATCCTTCTGTGTGTTGGCTGTGCTTCTGGACAGATTTTCTTCAGAGGATCCCAGAGATGACATCTAGTCCTGAGAAACCACACCCTTTTGACTTGTGATCAACCAGAAGAGAAGCCTTTCTCCATCTTCCACCCAGCAAATCTTGTGAAGTCCCTGATTGGCTTTCCTAGGTCATGTGTTTATGTCTCAGCCAATCAATGTGCTCGTGGACTCCTGGGGTAAGGTGCTGCTGCTAAGTCACTTCAGTCCTGTCCGACTCTGAGCGACCCCATAGACAGCAGCCCACCAGGCTCCCCCGTCCCTGGGATTCTCCAAGCAAGAACACTGGAGTGGGTTGCCATTTCCTTCTCCAAGGCATGAAAGTGAAAAGTGAAAGTGAAGTCGCTCAGTCGTGTCCGACTCTTCACGACCCCATGGACTGCAGCCTACCAGGCTCCTCTGTCCATGGGATTTTCCAGGCAAGAGTACTGGAGTGGGGTGCCATTGCCTTCTCTGCCTGGAGTAAGGTGAGGGTATGCCTATGCATTAGTGCTCAGTCCTGTAGACTCTTTGAGACCCCATGGACTATAGCTCGCCAGGCTCCTCTGTCTATGGGATTATCCCAGAAAGCATGCTGAAGTGGGTTGCTGTTTCCTCCTCCAAGGGATCTTCCTGACCCAGAGATCAAACCTGAGTCTCCTGCATTTGCAGGCGGGTTCTTTACCACTGAGTCATCTGGGAAGCCCAAAGTGGATGCACTTTTAAAAGTAAATATTTCTTCATTGACTTCTCATCAATTTACCCATTTAGGTGAGGGTGGGTATCATAATATGTAACCCCTCAGGCTTTACAGGTTAGGGAAGGGGCTTCAAGAGTGGGATATTGTTACTGAGGAAGTGCTAAGGTAAACAGCATGCAAGTTGTGAAGTAACCACCAGATGGCACTTTCGATCTTTCACCTTCAGGCGGCAGCTGGACCCAGACCGCCTTCCTTGGGTCTTTCTTTAGATCTCTTAACCCGCAGAGAGTTGGTGCAAGCTCTGGAAGCTGGTGATGGACAGGGAAGCCTGACTGTGCTGCAGTCCATGGGGTCACAAAGAGTCGGACATGGCTGAATGACTGAACTGAACGCTCAGAGATATGTTCAGTGGAACTCCTGCTTGATAGGTTTCAGAAAAATTGAGGCCTTGCAGTTTGTAAGAAAAGGAACAAGCCTAGTGGGGGTTATATACCATGCGGGAGCGTGGAAAAGCAGTACAGAGTGGACGGACCTATGGATGGAACGGGCTCAAAACCTAGATGGTAGTTTGGCTCCAGTGGTGATGGTTGGTTATTTTCTGTTAAGCTTCCTCTCTTTAGCCAGACTCCTCAGTACAAAATTCTGTGAGTTCCCTTAAGAATGTGTTTTATGAAAATGTCTGAGTTGGTCAGGAATTTGGCTATCCTCTCAAGAGTAGTGAGAGATCTCAAACCAGAGGCTTCCTGAACCTTCTCCCTCCCAGTGCACAGCCTGCTGCCTTGAGGAGGCCAGCTGTGCGATGGGGAGTGGGGGGCACACTGCAGGTGCCCACTGCCGGGCACAGGGGTGGACAAGGGCATGGGAGGACACAGGGCCGCTGCTTGCCATTTGCTTCCCCGTAACTTGGGTGAGTGAATGTTACAGTCTTAGGGCTAGCATGGTCCTGTGGGCTAGGGACCCAGAACTTTCTGGTCGTTTGGACAGACCTTATAACCTGGCGGCCAGCAGGGAAGAATAGAGGCTCGAAAAGAAGGACCTGAACTTCAGGGCTCCACTCTAAGAAGCGTTTTCTCACACACTAGCCCCCAGTGGCCACAGCGACCCTTCCCTTGTCTTCCCTCCCCCACTAGTCATAAAATACCTGCTCTGTGCCAGGCACTTGCTGGGGGCTGGGAATTCAGAGACAAAACCTATTCACTATTGTCAGAGATCCCACAGCCCAGTTGGGGAGATGGACATATGTAGAAAAACACCATTCAGTGTGGACATGCTGAGGGTGTAGCGCGATAGTGTGGTCAGACGGGCCTGGGTTGAAATCCTGGGTTGGCTAGTTGGTAAGTGGATGTTAGGCAGGTGATGGAGTCTCTATCAGACTTTTCTTGTTTGTAAAGTAGGGATGATACTATAGACGTCAATGCCTATTTCATAGAGTTGGTGTGAAGAGTGAGTGAGAATGTGTGTAAGGCACCTTGTCTTGAGCTTCAGACAGAAGGATATGCAGGTCTCATTGATTTTCTTATCTTGTATATGTCAAAGCCAAGAGGCAGAATGAACATACTGGGTGATAGAATGTGAGCCAGACTGTGCTTGAAGGTTTGGAGTGCTAGGGAAGAAATTGGTAAGACTTAATAATTAATTGGGACAGATGTAGAGTGGTGGGCTTGGGTTCAAAAGATCAGTTGCCCAAACTCAAGGATGGAATGCGGGTCTGTGTGGCCTGACACTCTGCTCCTGTATGAAGAGGCCTTGGGGACCATTTAAATGCCTGCTTAATGGATGTGATGGGGTCACTAGCACAGTTAACAGGGCTTAATAGAAATCTGATGTCCTGACAAAGGAATGAGCCACCTCTGTATAGGAGACGGTTTGGGGAGTGGGGGTGTCCTGGATGGCTAAGGACCCAGAAGCCATCGTCTGGAATGACTGAGTGGACAGGCAGCTTTCACCTGGAGAGGGTCACATGTGTCACTGCCTTCCAAAAACATCAGGCGTTGGCACCTGAAAAAGGTATTGTGCTTCCTCTGTGTTGTCCCACAGGGGGACCTTAGGAGGCCTCATTTAGGTTTCTGATTTAAGGATGACTTTTAAAACTTTTTAGCTGACTTGGACTTTTCCAACATAGAGTGAGCTGCTTTATGAGTTGTGAGGTTCCTGTTACTAAAAACATTCAAGCAGCCTCTGGAGGCCCTATCTGGGATGACCTAAGGCAGGATTTATATAGGGTCCAAGACACCATAAGGATAACTTCAGAGGAATACAAGAATCTTCTGAAGTTGTTTACAAGGTTGTGCATTTCTTTGACGGAAAAAGAAATAGAGTATTCGTCAACTTTTCAAGGGCACCCAGTGTCCAAAGTGATAAGTTGCTCGGTCATGTCTGACTTTGTGACCCATGGACTATTCCTCTGTCCATGGAATTCTCCAGGCAAGAATACTGGAGTAGGTTGGCATTCCCTTCTCCAGGGGATCTTCCCAACCCAGTGATCGAACCTGGGTCTCCTGCATTGCAAATAGATTCTTTACCACTAAGCTACCAGGGAAGCCCCCATGTCCAAAAGCAGTTAAAAAATTCAGAAGTTCAAAGAAATTTGGATACAAGGTAGGACTAGATTCTAAGGTGTTTTCCTTCTGGAATTCAAGAGTCTTTGGATTGTTAAATATGTTCTTGTAACATGAAATTTTTGTTATTATTAGCTGTCATTTATTTGCTTGGTATGTGTCACATGAAATTTTACATATTCTATTTGAATAATCTCATCTAGTATTAAAAATAACTTTGAGATTAAGCACTACTATTATTTCTATTTTACAAGTGATGAAACTGAGGTATGGAAATTTGATCAAATTCTCAGAATGTTCAGGTTCCCTGGATAGATATGTGCCCCAAGTTTGGCCTTTTTATGTCTAATAGATATGATGTTAATCCAAGTAGGTCCACATAGGGTAGAAAACCACAGTGTTCCCTTGGAAATTTTTTTTTTTCAATAATACAACTATTTTATTAAACATATGAACGTACTGATTTTGTACAACACGCATTTCTTTCTCTCCTCTGCCCCAGGAAGCCAGCACTCTAGAACCCCATGTTTATAAAAACACACTTTGGCAGCTACTATGACAAGGTGAAAAAAGTGCAATTCTGAAAGTGACAACACATAACCCAAGTGGGGAACAGAAAAGGCAGAGCTGAGTGGGCCCAGGGCTGCTCATCTTCTCTCAAGAGGAAACAATTTAAGAATAGAAACTCTTGAGCATTATTTAAGCAGTACTGCCCAACTCTCTTGGTAGCATCTCTGTTTCAATTCCATTTATCTTGATGTTGTAACTAACTAATCTGTTACTTCTTTAAGAAATTCTGCCCTGGTTTATATCCTTTTCAGTGACCCATATCCCTTTGAGCTTCAAAAACACAGAAGTCGCTCAGTCATGTCTGACTCTTTGCGACCCCATGGATGGTAGCCCACCAGGGTCCTCGGTCCATGGGATTTTCCAGGCATGAATACTGGAGTGGGTTGCCGTTTCCTTCTCCGTCCCTTGGAAATTTTAAAGGCAGGATGATAATAATAGCTACCATGTAGCGACTGCTTACTTTCTGTGTTGAGACTTTCATCTCATTCCGTTCTCATGGTAACCCTGTAAAGTTGAGACTGGGAGAAATTAAGGGGTTGGGAGAAATAAAGTAACTTGCTCATGGTTGCAGGAGAGAAGCCTGCATTCTCAGCTCTGCAGACATGGGGCATAAACACTGGGCTGGGGCCTGGGTGTCTTCTGTGTATCTATCCGATGAGGGATACTTTCAGTACATTTGGAGGGAAGTGCAGAAAATCCCTTAGCATCTGAGGTGAGTCAGCTCAGATAGAGTGGCAGGAGGTCATATCCTGAAACCTCAGAACAGGAAGCCAGCCCAAGGACTGAACATGGAGAGGACAACAGTCAATAAACCTTAAGTGCCCAGGTGACCCTTCCTCTTTGCCCCCCATCCCCAGAGCTGCCTAGGCTCCAGGTGGCTTGGTGAGCCTGAGGCTCCAGCATGACCTGTGTCTTGGGATTCTGTCCTCTCTCCCACCCCAGCTCCTCCCAGGTTCAGGGAAGGGAGTGAGTCAATAGCCTTATGGTGGGAAAATACTTCAGACTTGCCCACAGCTAGCATTCAAAGGGGTCATATGTTGTTTGGGACTGCCGTGAGGGGAAGAAGTTTGGGACTCCATAGTTTTCCCCAAGCTTCCTGATGCGCATCAGCCCTCCCCAGGCTCACTGGGGGAATAAGATGTCAAAGACCCATATCCCGTTACTACTTCTCTGAAGTAGCTAATCCCTCCCTTACAGGACATGCCAACTTAATTGTCAAGGAAAGCTATTCCTCAGTCCTCTGGGAAATACAGCTGCTTAACTGACTTTTGTTCTCCTGAAACCAGAATCTGATACTCTCATTGTCTGGGGAATACCATGTGGACAGACACACAGAGAGGGGGACAAGGATTTTGATTTGGGTCTTTATTCAACAGATGGGACTCCTCCAGTAAACAATCTATGGGCATCCACTCCAATCTTTGTCTGGCAAAAGAGGGAGGCCAGAGTGAAACAGGGAAGCCAGAAGATGGCCCAGGAAGATTCTCTAAAGTGCTTTGTGGGGTTTAAGGGTCACTATTACTTCCCAAAGGCCCATACTCACTCAGGTTGTCCAAGGAGAGAAATCATTTCTTAGACATCGCACAATCCCAAACCCTATGTACTCCCCCACTAGGCCCTGAAAGTGGGAGGATCATATAATTTATCAACCACACTAGAACTCTTTTAAGAGCATGGAAGGGAACCCTCTTCATAATTATACTGGGATGACTGTCCTAGACCTGGATTATCTCAGGAAACCAGGACATAGGGTCAACCTACTAGGAGTGTCCAAACCAAGATCTAACTGTGCTCAAGACCACTTGCCTAGACCTGGCGGTATAGCTCAGCGGTAGAGCACATGCTTAGCATGCATGAGACCCTGGGTTCAATCCCCAGTACTGCCATCTTCAGGCTTCCCTGATGGCTAAGATGGTAAAGAATCCACCTGCAATGCAGAAGACCTGGGTTTGATCCCTGGGTTGGGAAGAGCCCCTGGAAAAAGGCATGGCAACGCACTCCAGTATTCTTGCCTGGAGAGTCCCCACAGACAGAGGAGCCTGGTGGGCTACAGTCCATGGGATCCCAAAGAGTTAGACATGACTGAGGATCTAAGCGTAAGACTACTTGGCCACTCTGTGACTTTGGCCAAGTTACTCAGTTTCTCTTTGCCTGAAACTCTTCATCTGTAGAATGGACTAACTAACATAGAGTTTGTTGAGAAAGCACTCAAGTATTGGTGGTGGTGGTGGTTATTATTTTTATTAAACTTTATTGCTCTGCAGAGTATGGGAATCAGCCAGGCTGGTATCTTAGCAGCTGTAAAGGAATTGAGGGATATTCTTTCTGTCATCATTTTCTTGGTTTATAATACTTTTTGGCTTTACTAATGCAAATACTTAACTCTTGTCTGTCTTTTCGGGCCATTATTTCCAGAAGACAAAAGCCTTTGTAATGTAGAAATGATTCCTGTGCGAGGGCTGCTTTCAAAGACACAATGGGTTGAAAGAAAGAGCCTGTTGCTTCACCTTCCCTTTTGCTCCTGGGGGAATATCCTTGCATATTAGATGAGTGTCTCATCTGCATCTAATTAGACATCCTACTACTGTTCCCAGAATATCAGCTCTCTTCATTGTGAAACAGGCTGTTTATTTTAAATCCAGTTCTGAATTAATTTTTTAAGTCAACATCTTGATGGTTTCAACTTGTTTCTGACCAAAACATTGAGTTGAATTTGATATCAGAGTCATTTTGCTTATTCCACGTATTTGGTACCTGTGTCTTCTGTCATGTCTGACACTCTTTGTGACTCCTCCATCCATGGAATTTCCTGGGCAAGAATATGGGAGTGGATTGCCATTTCCTCCTCCAGGGGATATTCCTAACCCAGGGATCGAACCGGAGTCTCCTGTGTCTCCTGCATTGGCAGGTGGATTCTTTACTGCTGTGCTGCCTGGTGGTGGTGGGAAAAATCTGTGACCACTTCTACTTAGACTGAATTTGTGTCTATCAGAGGTGGGGCAGAGCAGCGATTCCACAGCTGTGGGGCTCACTTTGCTTTGTCGGATGAGTGGGAGAAGCCCTAGGGGAGCATGTGGCTGTCGTATTCTGTTTCTGAAAGACAAAATGAGGCACACCCGAAGCGCATGGGGCTGTGCTGCTTGGCCATGTGGCCCAAGCTCAGTGGACGATGAATCTCTACTTAGTCAACAGTAGGTGAGGCCTGGGTGAGGGCACAGTATAGTCTCGTGGGCTGAGGTCGGCAGGAGCTCTAAGACAGCGTGTCCTCTTGGGGCAGAAGCCTATTCTGGAGCCCGACACAAGGGTTTAAATTCTCCGTCTACTGTCTACTAGCTTTGTGAACTTGGGCAATCTGTATTCACCTTGCTAAGCCTCCGTTTCCTCATCTGTAAAGTGGAGCTAAAGGACAGACTCCCCCTCCGCCCTGCTGTGGTGGTTACCAGGATTGCATGGGATAAGGCTGCAAGGGTCTCACCACAGAGTCTGGCTCAGAGTAAGTAAGGACTGTACCAGTTCTATTGTCCCTGTCTCACACAGCCCCCCGGGAACTTGGAGAGCCCTTGGCGGAGGCTTGCTGGCTCTATGCTGCCTTCTGGTGTCATGAATTGTCATGGCCTGGTGTGGAGGAAGCTGGGAAGATGTTACCTTAGCACATTATTATCAATATTTGTTTTTATTTATTTATTTGGCTGCTGCACCAGGTCTTAATTGCAAAATGTGGGATCTAGTTCCCTGACCAGGGATGGAACCCGGGCCCCCTCCATCGTGTGTAGTCCTAACCACTGGGACCAGCGGGGAAGTCCCTTAAGAGTAAAAAAATTGCTTTAGGTTTTATTGCTTCCTTAAGCACAAGCTGGAATCAAGATTGCTGGGAGAAATATCAATAACCATATGCAGATGACACCATCCTTATGGCAGAAAGTGAAGAGGAACTAAAAAGCCTCTTGATGAAAGTGAAAGAGGAGAGTGAAAAAGTTGGCTTAAAGCTCAACATTCAGAAAACTGAGATCATAGC
>NW_011494775.1:3384000-3386601 GCF_000754665.1 Bison bison bison | reverse complement strand
TGGTGTTGGAGAAGACTCTTGAGAATCCCTTGGACTGCAAGGAGATCCAACCAGTCCATCCTAAAGGAAACCAGTCCTGGGTGTTCATTGGAAGGACTGATGCTAAAGCTGAAACTCCAATACTTTGGCCACCTCATGCGAAGAGTTGAGTCATTAGAAAAGACCCTGATGCTGGGAGGGATTGGGGGCAGGAGGAGAAGGGGATGACAGAGGATGAGATGGCTGGATGGCATCACCCACTCGATGGACATGAGTTTGAGTGAACTCCGGGAGTTGGTGATGGACAGGGAGGCCTGGCGTGCTGCGATTCATGAGGTCGCAAAGAGTCGGACATGACTGAGCGACTGAACTGAACTGAACTGAATGACTTCCAAAATTATCTGTTCAACTTTTCAAAAACAGGAGCACAGGGGAGGGTTCTAAAAGTAGTATGGTGTCTTCTTCGTGTGGGAGAGTGAGCAGAAAACCTATGATGGGCTTCCTTGCCAGTGAGGTTAGGGAGGTCCCAGCCATGGTTCCCTGGCAGACCAGACATGAGGTGAAGAAGAGGGAGAGGAAGGGAGACGGATGAGCTGGAAGCAGAGGTTGGAGCTGTGCCTGGTTTCCCTGGACGTTCAACTGGGGCTTGGCTGGTATTCCTGAGGCCCCTGTGAATTCCCTCACATCTCTACTTCCTGCCCCAGAGCTCTGTTTCTGCTGGCCTGTCTCATCGCACATGGACACAGGAGTCATGGGCCACGTCAGGGACAGGATGCAATCAGGACTTCCTGCCGTTGCCTGAGAACAGCTTACTATTTGCCAGGAGCCCGCTCCAGATTGATAGGCCTTGGTCAGAGGGGGCCCCTTCTCTGAGACTGGGTGGGACACCTCTTTGGGGTGTCCCCAGAGCCTGCCATGTAGCCGTCTGGCTTAGTGTTAGACTGATAGGAAATTTCAGCAGCTTCTTTGTCTTCACTGTGGACCTGTTGTTTCTAGAGGGGTTGTCCCCAGCATCCAACAGTTGGTGACGCATAGCAAATACCTCATGATGGAGCAGTGGCTGGCTCGTGAATGAGGCAGTCTGCCCTTGAGGGTGACGGACAACACCTCACCAAGCCTCGGCTCCCCTCAGTGCTCAGCAGAGGGCTTTGCTTGCAGTGGTGTCTCCGTGAGTGAGTGCAGGATGCACGTTCTCAGGGGACTCCCTAAAACTAAGATTAATTCCTGGTGTTTGAGTATGTCCTAAGAGCTATCATAGGTTCTGGGAGATTTTTACAAAGAGGTGTAAAACATAGTCCCTGGTGTCTAAGACTATGTCTTGTTAGCTGTTCAAGTTCAAATAAAGGCATTAAATTGTAGGAAAAGTCGTATAGTAACGCAGGACCCAAATGGGCCATCCAGATGGGTGTTAAAGTTGATACCCAAGTGGTAAGGCAGGTGCCATGGGCTTGTGGTGTGAGAGCTGCACAGAGCCCTGTGCTGGGGCTTCATGCTCTGCTGTTGCCATCTTGAAATTCTTCAAATTTGAACAGAGGGCCTTGCATCTTATTTTGTACCAAGCTTGCAGTTGTGTAGCTGGTCCCAACCCCAGTTATGTATCTGGTTCTGGCTGCAGGTCCAAGATGATCAGGAAAAGCTCCATGAGGGAGGTGTGGCTGGGTACAGATGAGCAGCAGAGCTGGGCTGGAGCTCTCCTAGGATGCGGTCGTCCTGGTGTCAGGTCTGGGCAGCACTGCGTACCTGCTCAGGACCTGCCTGTGGGAAGAGTGCGGAGTCCGGGACCTGGTGTTTGGATCCTGAAATATGCCCACGTGTGAGGAAGCAGTGTGGCTCTGGAGGTGGGGCCTGCAGGGGACCTGGTCTGCCTGTGGGCAGAGGAGCGTGTTCACACCTCCCCAGGGAGGCCCAGGAGAACCGCTTAGAAGGCAGCCTGGCTTTGCTTTGCCACACTAGAGTTACCCTCCTATCTGGAATGCAGTGGGTGGATGCTCATAAGGCTGCTGGGAAGCTCAGAGAAGAGAAACAATGAGAAGCAGTTCTGTAAGTGGGAAAAAGGGTGTCTTCCCTGGAGCCAAGCACAGTTCCTGGCACTGCGGGGCCCTGTTGATGTTTGGCAAAGTTTGGAACTGAGAGCCCGTTCTTAGTGGTCCAGCTAGTACCTGTCTGTTGTAGGACAGGGTCCAGGTCATCCACGAAGCATTCCCAACCTCTGTTCTCCAGGGGCACACAGTCCCTGCAGGGGATATGTTTGCCCATAAGACCTCCGCTCCTTCCACTGACACCCTGGGGCTTGAAGTCCAGCTCTCCTCACTCTTACTATCTGCGTTTCTCATGCAAATTGTGTCCCCTGTCTGGACACCTTCGACACAGCACTTCTGGGAGGGTAGAGAATGAGCAGCAGGGCCACTAGCCCAATCCCTGGGCTAGTGCTTGACCTGCTGTTGGGGGCATTGTTACTGTTATTAAGAAGCCAGTCAGTGACTTGCGAGGTCAGAGAAGGGACAGGACTCATGGGCCAGCAGGGCTGGAGGAGGAGATGCTGGGATAAAGTAGAACCCTGAACTCGAGTCGGGAGATGAGTGTAGTGTGTCTAGAGTGAGTGGAGGGCAAAATTTGCAAGTC
>NW_011494775.1:3379476-3383900 GCF_000754665.1 Bison bison bison | reverse complement strand
ACCGAGAATCCTACACCCCCGGTCGTCATGCCGTCAGGTGGAGAGGCCTTTGCATTGGCAGGGCTGGGCTTGAGAAGGGTGGGATTTGGGGGAGACCAGGGAGGATCCTGCAGTCAAGTTTCTTATGGGGGCCCTGTTCTGGAGAGGCCCCACCCCAGCACGCTGTGCTGATCTGGGGTCAAGAGGTCTCAGAGCTCCTGGGAGAGAGGGGCTCGGCCTCTGCTCTCCCCCGCCCTCACACTGTGGCTCCCCTGTTCTGCCTGTTGGTGTCTCGGCTTCCCTGTCTAGTCTCCCTTCTTTCCCCATTAGGGAGGGAAAGCAGGACCACGCCAGGCATTCACGGTCACCCTGCCCAGCATGGCCTTGGCCCACCCTGTCCCATTTCTCTCAGCAAAGAGACTGCCAGCCATTGCAGTGGTGTGAGGGGTGACCCTGGGCAGCTTCTGTGACTTCTCTGGGCCTTAGTTTTGTCAGGCTCACACTTGGTGGGACTTGATAGTGCCAGGAGATGACAGAAAGGAGGCAGAAGCGCCCTGCTGAGGAGGTGCTTGGGCAGGGTCCTTGCTGTGCGTCCTGGCAGAGCCGGGAAGCCATCCTCAGAGGTGGAGAGACATGGGTGCCTGGCTCCTGGTGAGGCAGACAGAAACTGCAGAGCCAGGCATGTTCCCTTGGGCAGTCCTGTGGAGAGTGGGGGTCCAGGTGGGCACAGAGGGGCCTGTTTCAGGGCCTGGCTGACTGGGATACGTGAAGTGCGGGGCCGTGGACGGTTTTTGCAGAACACAAAGTGGCCTGGTCTTGTGGATGTTAAAGGAGCTCACGTTTACCGAGTGAGTGTTCACCGTGCCCCGGCATCCTGAGTGCTTCCCCTGGATTGCCTCCTTCAGTTTCCAGAAGCTCCATGAGGTGTGTGCACACATCATCTCCATCCTGCCGGAGCAGAAAGGCACCTCCAACATCGCGCTGGCTGTGGCTCCCACACAGCCTGGTCCTGGAGCCCTGGAACCTCCAGGTGGGCACTTCTTGCCTTTGCCTGAGTCCCACTAGAATCCTGGGGCCCTGGGCCACAGGGCTCCTAACTGGTCCCCTTTCTGTTCCCTTCCCTAAGTGGGAACATTAAATTGACCCTACGTTTCTGTTCTGATGAACCTGGCCCAGGTGTCGGAGTCAGGCAGGGAAGAATCAACAGCCTTGAGACCTGGGTTTCTGTCTTCAGGACATTCCATAGCGGTGGCAGTGCTGACTGGTATCTGGGAAACACCAGTTTTCCTTCCCAGTACCTTTGTCCCTGTTTATTCAGGATGTAGTAAACATTTGATTGTCATCCTGCTTTAATTAAATAGAAAAAAAAGTCAGTACTCTAGAATTTTGGTACATTTCAAATATATTTTATTACTTTTCTTTTTGTCTTAGAAAGAATATCAAACCTGCATGCAATGCTAATGGTTCCTGACATTTACATAGCATATGACACCATAGAGCAATGCGGCATATAACGAAGGGGCCCATGTAGGGCTGGCCTTCCTAAGAGAATATTTACAAAGGGAAGGGCATGTGGTCATCTTAAAGAGGACTGCACCAGAAGACTGCACTGTTTAACACTGAAGGGTTACGTCGGGAATCACAGAGAGATTGCTTTAGTACTGCATATTCCATTGTCGAGAGGGAAAGAAACAGGCTTTGAAGGCTCTTGCTCGTCAACAGCACGTGTGTCTGTAGTTGTATATTGTGCATGTATTTGTATAGATTTAAATTTTCTCCTAAGATTTTCACTGACAGTGTCAGTAACTTCAGGGGCTTTCAAAGCATTAAAGATTGAAGCGGTGAATTTTTCACAAATGCTCACGTTAGAGAGAAGACCCAACCCCTTCCTTAAGGACCATCTATCTGCTTCACCATCTGAGGATCTTGGAAATGTTTTCAAGGATGTGTAAAAATTAACCGCAGGGATGAAGCATATTTCTCTGACAGCCAAACTTGAGTTCGTCAAAGAGCAGATGCAGAGAAATCTGCTCTGGCTTGCCCTGTGACTGGGGCCGCTGCCGAATCCCCCCAAGGCTGTGACCGGCTATGAGCCCAGGAGAGCTCGTGGCCCCTGTGCCGAGGCACCAGGACTTCTGAGCGGAAGCTTCCTGCACTAGGAAGGGAGCGATGCTGTTATGAAATGTCTCAACCAAGTTCCCTGTTCCTCCCAGGCGCTTATAAAGCTCAGATGTACAGTGATGTCTGGACAAAAAAAAAAAAAGCATTTTTTTTTTTTTAATACAAAGGAAAGGCATGAGTTTCCCCACTTTTCAGTAAAAAGCGGCTTGTGATGAAATCTGGAGTGCGAGAGAAGGATCTCACATCTGGAAGCCTTTTGCACACAGCTATAAAATGTAAAAACTGACCCTCAGTAAAAAGTGCTTTGTAACAATATTTAATTTGTGTCTTATGCCTGTGAGAAAGAAAGGGTTTGTTTTTTGAATCTGCAAAGTCCTTTGCTTGTTTCCCAACCGGTGTGAAGTTTTCCCATCAGGGATTTTTCACCCTATTCTTCGTAGACCCTGGGAAGAGAAAACACCCACGTCAGTGGCTCAGGACATGAGGCAGGTAACACGCAGGCTGGTGTCTGAGCTGCTCTGTTCCTGGCCTGGGGAGTGCCTCTCCCAGGACCGCAGGAGCCGGGGAGGAGCAGGGACATCACAGAGGAGGCCCTCACATGGCCATGAAAGCTCCCCTGAACCCGGCTTTGACCTTTCTAAACAGCCTCCACCTCTGCAGTTTCTTTTTATCCTCAAAGCTCTAGGAAGCAAACCATCCTGGTGTATGAGGAGACCAGGCACAGGAGACTTAAAGTCAGCCTGATGCACACAGAATGTCAGTGGTGGGAATGACATCTGTCTCCAGTGTGGATGCGGAGGGGAGCGGACAGGGGCACCCCCGCCCCCCATTTAGGCTTGTATCTTTGTGTTTTGTCAATCATACGTGTCCTCCAGGAAAAAAAAAATCCCACTTCTAGCAGGCAGTGCCTCAGACCCAAGGATGGTTGGCAGGGCTGCAGCTGTCACCAAGGCCAGGGGTGCCAGGTCACTTCCTCTAGCAGTTACCAGGCCTGCGAGCGCTCCCGAGCTGCCTTTTCCCCTCACCTCCCCAGCCAGCTCTGTTTAGGTCCTTAAATTCCTTCCCTCCTGCCTCATGGCTGCCTGCCGTGGGGCCACATGTCACATTCAGAGAGTCCATCACTCCCTCTGCCTTGGTTCTGATTTCTGAGTAATTATGCACTGAAATCAAATGCCTTATGCTTCCGCTTCTGGTGGCAGTGAAGGCTCTGGGCTCTGAGCTTCTAGGAGCTCTCTAGTCTTGCCCATAGCCTGGGTTGGCTGCTGCCTTACCCTGCCTCTGTTCAAGGTTCAGCATTCTCCTCTCTCTGCAAAGATGACTTCAAGATAGTTCCTTTATTGGGACTTCCCTGGCAGTCCAGTGGTTAAAATTATGCATTCCAATGCAAGGGATGCAGGTATGATCCCTGATGGGGGAACTAAGATTCCACATGCAGTGCAGTGTGGCCAAGAAAAAAAAGGAGCTCCTTTGTCTCCACGGAGACATTTTCAACCTTTATAGAGGAAGGGGAGGTGAGGAGGACAAGGAAATGCCCACATCCTTTTCCAGGACACCTCGACATTCTAGGAAGGAGGGTATGTGGTGCTAAGTCACTTCAGCCGTGTCCGACTCTTTGTGACCTCATGGACTGTAGCCCACCAGACTCCTCTGTCCATGGGATTCTCCAGGCAAGACTACTGGAGTGGGTTGCCATGCCCTCTTCTAGGGGATCTTCCCGACCCAGGGATTGTACCCATGTCTCTTGTGTCTCCTGCATTGGTGGGCAGGTTTTTTACCATTAGTGCCCCATGGGAAGTTAGGAAGGAGGGATGAACTCCTTTTGTAAGAAAGTGATAGGAGGCCTGGAAGCAGAGGTGCCCTTATGCTCTCATCCATGGAATCTGCAGGAACAAAAAAAGCAGGGTTGCATGGGCCAGACCTGCCCCTTTTCCTCAAAGCCCAGGTGGAGGGGTAGGGGACAAAGTGCACAAAAGCCTGAATCTCCCAGCAACCTGACGAAGACTTGCCAGCGCTTCTGCGAACTGGCCCTGCAGTAGCCTCGTTCCACTTTTGATGACGCAGGGCCCGGAGGGTGACTGGACGGGACTGGACAGGACATGTCCTGCGTGTGTCATGTGAGCTGCCTGCCCTGACCAGAAAAAGGGCTTCATTCTCATCAGATTTTATAGAAAATCATCTCTCGCTCTCATCACTTTCTATTTCAAGCAACTGCAGATGAGGCAGTTTTGGAGCAGCACAAAAGGCCCAGGTACTGGGGATGGGCCCAAGCGTCAGCTACTGGAGAGCTGGTCATGGGCAGAGCTTAGGCTGGAAGGGCCTGCTGG
>NW_011494775.1:3325332-3379376 GCF_000754665.1 Bison bison bison | reverse complement strand
CTGTGGGATGAGGTGCAGGCCCCAGCTCCTGAGGAACTCACCTGTGTGTGTGTGTGTGTGTGTGTGTGTGTGCATGCACATGTGTACATGTGTGTGCACGCTTCCTAATCATGCTCTGCGAACACAGTGTAAACAGTCTCTGAGTGTGTGAGAGGCAGGTCTGCTCCAGGACAGGCTCACCTTTAGGAAGCACAGAGGAGCCAGGAACTTGTCTGCCCTTTGAGGACAGACATGGGACCTGAGGCGATCAGAGCCAGGAAGATCTGACTCGGAAAGCTCTTTTCTGAAAATGGGGAAACAGCCCGAAGAGGGCAGACATCTGTTTCAGGGCTCTGGTCAGCTGGCCGTTGCTGCCCCTTAGGGTAAGAGTGGCTCTGATTCTAAAGGGTCAAGCCCAAGGTCCTTCCCTGCACCTGCCGCAGAAGGAGTTTATCAGGTTTCTGGGCAGCAGAGGGGCATGGGGCACCTTGAGGGAAGATGGTGTGGTTGGCAAGGAGTTATCCTCATCATCTTGTGGTTGTAGCCAGTTTTAGAGTTAATGAACCTTAAGCAATTGTGTTTCACCAAACCACACAAATCACCGAGAGATCCACGCCAGGTGTTCATCCAGCCGTTCGACCAGGGGAAACTAGGGGTCAGAAAACTTAAGTTACCTAAATAAGGAGAGGAATTAAGACTATCACAAACTTTAGTTCACTAAAGAACTTTCGAAGCTTACAGCTGTCCAAGAGAGCAGTAAGTATAGCACTAAGTGGTGAGTTCCTTGTCCCTGGGAGTACGTAAGCAGCATCTGGGTATCTGCTTACTGTGACAACTGTGGTGGGCATTCATGCCTTAGAAAGGCTAGATGACCTCGAAGGAGTCGAGGATCTGGCTTTGGTAGGATAGTGGGAAGGAAGGTGAGGGGTGGTGGGCCATACCTGCGCTTCTCGTTCCAGGCGTTGTACCATTTGATGAACCGCTTGGTGCTCTGCAGCTTGGGGTGCAGGCAGTGCTCCTGACCCCGGTACCTGGACATGCTCTTGGTGGTGATGCTGAAATGGAGGAAGGTGAGGTGGAGGATTGAGAAGCCAGAATGACAGCCCCTCCGTGTGGCTCCCAGTCAGGACACTGAGAGACTGTGGCCTCCTTTCAAAGCGCCCTACCCATATGTGCCCTCCCTGGTTCCTTCATAAAAGTTTCTGGTTGTCCCCTTAATCTCTGACTCCACATTCAGGTCTAGCCTTGTACAGAGTGATGGGCTGTCACTTTTTCTGCTGGAGCCCCCAGGGTCTGGGAGAGTCCCTCCCCACCCCCCACAGCACTCATGCCTCCCTTAGGGAACAGATGTCAGGGGACCCTTCCAGCTTCTCCAAACCTGGGATGGAGACGTGGAAAGAGCTAACGCCAGCATGGTATATGTGCCAAGACCTCATTCCTTGGATTTGAGGCACTCCATGGCTGGGCTTGAATGTGCTGTGGTCTCTGTCTGATCTTCTAAACCCTAGTTCCCTGGATCCTCTGCAGATTGTTCTGGGGCTGGGCATTTGTTGACCTTGAAGCTGTCTTGTTGGCCTTGAAGCCCATTCTGACTCCTGAGTGTGAAGTCCCAGTTATCTCACCCTTGGGAAGG
Source organism: Bison bison bison (assembly GCF_000754665.1). Lineage (NCBI taxonomy): Eukaryota > Metazoa > Chordata > Mammalia > Artiodactyla > Bovidae > Bison > Bison bison. The sequence continues at coordinate 3,377,764 of NW_011494775.1, read as the reverse complement.
AAAATAAGACTGCCCTTCAGGTCTCTATCCACCAGTGTCCCAACACCAGTGGAGATCTAGCCACATGGTAGAGAAGCAGGTGGCTTTGTACAGAGTGTAGAGCCTGGGTTTGCATTCCAGATCTATCTCTGGGAGCCTCTTTGAACCCAGTTTGCTCATCCGTAACATGGGTATAATGATAGGACCTACCTCTTAGGGTTATTGAGATGGTTAAAGATATAATCTATGTAAATTGCCTAGCACCATGAACAGTTACTGTTATTAGCCATTGTCATGGAAGACAGGATGGCCAAGGAGAAGCCTTGTGAGGTCCAGGCTGGGAGCGGGGGAGGGCAGGAGAAGCTGCTGCCCAGAACTGCTGTGTCCTTCTCGGCCAGGACTGGGCCAGGGTGGCAGGAGCTCAGGTAAGGAGGAAGGATGGTGTTCAAGAATGAGGGCCCAGCTAGTGGACATGGGAGAAGGGAAGGCAAGAGGTGAGGATGCCACTCCCTGGGAGGTCGCACGCAGGAGGGAGGCATGCTGGGTGCTGGGGTGCAGGCTGAGGGGGCAGAGAGAGCTGGTTGGAGGATGGGGTGGGAGGAGTGGCAAGGGAGGGAGTGCAGTCCGCTAGCACTCTGTGGGTTCCTAACTGAAGTGTTAGGGTGCCCGGGCCAGGTTCTAGAAAGGATCAGGGTTGCCATGAACTCTAGGTCTGCCAGTTGACCGGGAGAGGAAATCGAATTGTGATACCGCAGTGGGGACAGAGTATTTATGGGCAGCCTGTTCTCTTCCCTTCCCTGTGCTCTGAGTTTCCAGGGCCCTCACCATGGCCTCAGCCTCCCAGGGCAGGGACAGGCCTTGTGCTAATGCCAGGTGGCTGGGTTCTGCCTTCGCCACCCCTCTCTATGAGACCTGGGACTGCCTGGGTCCCTCGTGCCAGATCTCAAGCATGGGGCACTGCTGTGGAGTGGAGTCCAATTCCCTCCCCCGTAGTACCTGGTCGCTCCACAGAAATTTAGCCTGTGTGTTGCTCTCTGCCTACAATGCTGCTTTTGCACTTGGAATAAAAGGCTGTGGCCAAGCCAGATAAAAACCCCCTCCTCAGTTAGGTCAGTGTGCAGGCTGAGGATCCCACATCCTGAAGATTGGGGCAGCAGGGGAGGACCCCACGGAGCTCAAATGCTCAGTCATAACACGGGGACTTGGAAACTTAGTTGTGGGGTGAAGACATGAGGATTTCTGCCCCCAGCAATTATGCAGAAATTCTGGGCCCTGTGTCCCTGTCCTTAGCCGTTCTGGGATACTGAGGGTTTCAGTAAGAGCTCAGGGGGTACGTGAAACAGATTGCCCTTTCTAGAATCTTGACTCTCCTGGATCCTTCTGAGTGCAAGGACTCCCACTTGCAAAGCAGGCTGCACCCTGAGCCTCATCAGAGATGTCTAGGTGACACAGGGTGAGCTGGAAAACTTTCTTTAGTTCCGCTTTGGGGCTAAAAACCTGCTTTGGCCAAAAATGCTGGTCCCTCGTGCAGTCTGAAGAGCTCTAGGAGCTTAAGAAGGGAGAAGACCTCCAGCTCTTCAGGGACCGGGGTTGGGTCCTGGGTGTGAAGTGGAGGTTTAGAAGAGGGTGTGTGCAGGGGTGTCCTGAGACCCCTGCAAGTTTTCACAAGGCTACATAAAGCTTTCTCACACACTTGCCTGCTGTCAGTTTCCTTTCTATCCTGAAAAGTGTAGCCACGAAAAAGAGCAAGCCTGTTGACGGCAGGTTCTGTCCTTTGGAGATGTCACTACATCTCATATCCTATTCCATTTCTCCTGTGAGGACTCAGTAGCTCAGCTTGGTGTGTGGGGCATCCTTCAGCACTGAGAGGAATGCAGAGTTAACTTGCCATGTCCCTGTCATTTTCAGCCTGAGAGAGCTGAAAACCCTGAGGGGCTTGTAGCTCTTCCCTCAACTGTGTGACCTCTGGTCCCCTACCCTTTTCCGGTAGTTTTTCTGGACCTTGGTCTGCAAGGTAAGGGGTGGACACAGGAGTCACTTTAGGTACCCAGGAAAGAAGGCAGAGGGATTCAGCTCAGGCCCAGTATTTTCTGAACTCCCCTAACTTCAGCGCCACTGTGCAGCCCCCAGGTGGCAGTGGGAGGGGTCGGGGGGTGGGTGGGAGCTGCCGTGCAGACACTGTGTGGAGGCCTTTGGGCCAGCAGGGCCAGAGAATGGAAGGCACTTGCCCAGACTGAGAATAAAGTGTGTCCTGTTTCTGGGGGAGGGGAAGAGGGGCCAATGGTCCGTGGCAGATATTTGGTAGCGGGTTTGCCAAGGGCTCCCTTCCTGGCCAAGAGCGTATTGATGGGGAAACAGTGGTGCTGGCCTCAAGTGGTTAATTGGGAAGGCAGAGGAGCAAGGAAACTCAGTGTTCTCTTGCTCTGCCCCACTTTTTAAAATATTCTCTGCATCCCCACCAAGCAGTGCTCCAGCCTCATGGCATGTTAACCCCAGCAGAGCCCTTTCCACAGGAACCCGCAGAAGTCCAGCTGGTGTTGGAAGAATGAGGAATCGCTGGAAGCCAAAAACCAGATGGCCATAGTCCCCCATCCAGAAAAAGGCCCTGAAAGGAGGTTCCTAGGACTTCAGACAATGTTTTAATCTTCTCCCCAGTAACAGGAAGGCAGCACGCCTCAGTTTGGGTTCAAGTTTACTAGTTCTGGGTGTATTTTGAGTGACTTCAATCTGGTTGTTCTAAGTTGGCACAGGGAAACCATTTAACCCTGGATTGTCCTAGAAAGGTGGACTGTGCCACACCTAGGCTATGGCTATCCGTCGCACACCTAGCAAGGGTGAACTCAGGGGAGAGGCTGTTTCCGGAGCACAGTACTGTGACCCTTTTTTCAAACTCTTCCAGACTGCCGTGCCAGCGTCCTAAGGACTCGCTGGGCAATTGCAAAGGCTCGCCAAGGCCTTGACAAAGGCTGAGAGAAAGGTTTGTTAGGCTGACCCAGCCCCAAGTTGTGCCCCAGCACCGGGTTTAAGAGCAGCGCGCACAGGCTCACGGCGAAGAGCGAGAACTCACATAACCATCTTCTCCTCGCAGTGCGGGTACTTTGGCTTCATTTCCAGCTTCTTCACGTCGCTGTAGCGGATCTTGGGTCCCTTTCGGGAGCACTTGCATTTGGACCCTGAAAGAGAGATAGCGCGGGGGATCGCTCAGTTGCGCGCGGGGTCTCCGTCGCAACTCTGACCACCCTAGATGCCCGCCCAGACCCTCCGGGATCCCGGGACGCTTAGCAGTTGGCGCCGGGGGTTCCCCAGGACGGGCCGGGCAGGCGCCCAGGGACCTCCCAGGAACTCACCGTCCACGCGCGCGGCACACAGCGCCAGGAGCAGCAGGAGCAGCGCGGCGGTCAGGAGCCTCATGCTGGCCGAGAGGCGCGGCGCGAGCAGGTTTTCGGGGAGGGCGCCCGCGCGTCCGTGTGCTGTGCTTGGTTCGTTTCTGCCCGGAGCGCGCCTCCCGGCTCCGCTCACTCCCGCTGCGCCCGTCGGTGGGAGCTTCGGGGCTGTGGCAGCGCGCTGCGCTGTGCGCTCGGCTCTGGGCTCTCTCCACAGACTCCCTCCGCCCGCCCAGGCCTCTTTTAAATCCGCTCCTGCCCTCACTGCGAGCGAGCTCATTAATATGCAGAACCACTCGGTGACTCACTGAGATTTCTCAACGCGGCGGGGGGAGGAGACCTTCCCCGCCCGCCGCCCGCCCCGGACCGCGATCGCAGCAGCGCACACTCGGAGCCACGCGCGCACTCGCTCCTCCAAAGCTCACATCCGCTACCCTTTCGCTGTCACACGCTCTCTCCTTCACACACTTGCACACCCAGGGTCTGGCAAGCACACAGAGCCAGTGCCCGGCGCCACTTGACGGTGGAGAGAGGCTGCCTGAGGGCACGGCTCTTCTGATTCACAAGGTTCCCTCTGGCCTGCTGTCGTGAGCCGCGAGGGGAGACCCAGGCCCGAGGCCCAGATTTTCTGAGACCTGAAAGGGATTTGGGGCAGTGCCAGGTGTAAATGCCAGCAGGCCTGACTCTAGGGCGTGAGCTGTCTCTATTGGGCCAGCAGCCCTCGTGGCCAGAGCACAGGCCAGGTTTGGAGAGTGGTCACGGGAAGGATGTACAGCAGCGCAGCCGTGTCCTGTGATCCTGGAACTGGCTCAAAGAACGTGTGTGAGACGCTTGGTTACTCTGAAAGGAAGGCTTCCAAAAGTATGTGGTCCCACAGGCCATCACAGGTTCCACTGTCACATCATTCTCAAAACTTAGGTGGTGGCTGGGCAGGGAGACATGACAGTGATAACCATCTGGATGAAGTCCATGCCATGGACATTGTGCCAGGATGTATGGTGTAGTGTGGACCCAGGCATGATGACAGAAATTCCAGCTCCATGAGTTACCAGTGGTGACTTAACCACTCTAAGCCACTCTCATTGTCTATAGGGTGGGAGGAGTCACAGTGCAGCTGTGAGAATTCCGTAAGACCAGAGGTGGAAAGTGTTTGAGTACCTGACCAGCAGTTAGTGCCCAGGAAATGTTACCTACTGGCATCATTATTTTATGTGTATCTATGATATATTATGTATACTTATATATAGTATATATGTGTGTATATACATGTGTATATGCGTGTCTATGTGCTGTGCTGTAAGTCACTTCAGTCGTGTTTATGTGTGTCTATGTGTGTCTATATATATATGTATATATATACACGCACATAAAATTCCATTTTTTTTACAAGTTTCTTTCGAAGTTGGTATTTTAATTTCCTTACTTGCTGGGTATTATTGGAACAGGCTCAGAGAGAAGGGCTTCCCAGGTGGCGCTAGTGGTAAAGAACCCACCTGCCAATTTAGAAGATATAAGATATGAAGTTTCAGTCCCTGAGTCGAAAAGATTCCCTGGAGGAGGGAATGACAACCCACTGCAGTATTCTTGCCTGGAGAATCCCATGGACAGAGGAGCCTGGTGGGATATGGTCCATGGGGTCACAAAGAGTTGGACACGACTGAAGCACCTGAGTACCCACACAGAGAGAAGAAATGACTTCCTAAGATCACATAGCCAGGAAGCAGGTGGGGCCAGGAGGGGCCCTGGTGGTGTGGCTGCAGATCTGGGGCTCCTGTCCCTGGGCCATTTGGCTTCCTTCAGGCCTGTGTGCCCTTCACTTGGTGAAGCATTTCCTTGAAAGACCCGGCAACAGAAGACAGAGTGTCTCAGACTCCGAGGGTCCTTGGACTTGGCTTCCAGACCAGAGCTGGAGCCAGGGCAGAAGCTGCCAGGCTCTGGCAGCTCTCACAGCTCTGTGCTGTCAGTTCAGCAGCTCCCTGGGGGCTCAAGTGCCAGAGAGGATCCTGGGGGGATGGGATGAGCAGGCTGCTGAGGGCTAGGGTGGGAAGAGGCTCTGCCGTCTCTTCCTCCTGAGAGAGCCTTGGCTGCCTGGTGGGGAAGCTGAGCCGTGAAGAGCCAGCAGAGCCTGTGAATGGGCTTCAGGCCATGTCCTGAATCCTATGCAAGCAGTGGTCTCTATACTTAAAGCAAGGCCAACTGATGGGTTTATGCAGAGGATAAGTGCAAGGGAGTGATTTTTGTCATTTATGTTAATTTTTAAAAAATTTAAATAATACAAAATTAGCATGTTTGTTACGGAAAAATCAGAAAACACAAGTCTAAGAAAACATAAAAAATACACACATAATTCCATCCACTCAGCAATCAACACCAAGATGCTACAGTGTTATCTTTGCAAACCCTTCTGTTTTGCTTACCATGCATGTGCATCAGTGGGATCAGCTTGCATGTCCTATATAATAACTGGCTTGTTTTACCTATCATTACATCATCAGCATTGTCCCATGTGACTGGTCTTGCTTCTACAATATCTCTTTTAATGGTATTGTTTGAGGCCATATAGTATAATGGCTAAGAGCTTGGAGTCTGGAGTCAGACTGCCTGGGTGTGAGTCCTAGTTACTAGCTGTGTGACCTTGACTTGTAACCAAACCTTTTTGGGTACTGATTCTCTCATCTGTGAGATGGGAATGATAAGGGCACCTACAGCTTGATAAGAATTAAATGAGATGGTGCATGTAAAGCTTTTAAGGGGGTCTTTTGCACAGACTAAGTGCTTAATAAGTGATGATTATTAGTATTTTGGATGCAGTATGTCCCATTGTATGGGTGCACCATAACTATTTTAATTACTTGCTCTCTGCTGGACATTTGGGTTATTTTGAATGATATACTTTTATAAGCAGAGCTGTATGACAAATATACTTGTAGCTCAGTTTTGCCATAGCCATTTAAAACTTGAATCATATCTCAGAAATACAATCACTAGGCCTTGGGGCGTGCCCATTTTAAGGCTTTTACTGCAAATTGCCCTCCAAAAATATAGTACTTTTTTATTCTCCAAAGGGAATTTCTTTAATACATGACTTTTGCAGAGCCTCTGAAATATATATATATTTAACAAAATTATTTTTATCATATTTATTTCAAGAATATGCTGATTAATTAAGTGGGATCTAACAGCACTAGGGACCATGGGCATTGTGCTGTAATAGGAGGAAGTGGTTGACCCTAAAAATAGGGACCACATTTCTCCAACTTTCTGGACCAGATCAGAGGTCAGACATTCCAGTGTTTTGTCCCCAGGTTTAAGCCTTAGTCTGTGTATGCTCATTTTTGGTTTGCAAAATATAGCCATTGTATCTTTGCAAATAGGGCTCATCCCTGTTTATGTGAGCAATTCTGGGACTGTGGGTCCACGGGAGGACAGGGGCCCCTGCTGCTGGTGGGTCTGTGGGTGAAGCTGCTCAGCTGGGAGAAGGAAGAGGGGTTTGACCATAACTTCAGGGCACAGAGTTTTTACCAAGCTCAAGTGGGAAATCTTTGAGTAGCTGGAGGTTCAAATGGGTGAGGTACTTCTTTGTATGTACAATGGCATCACATGACTTGAGGAGATCCTAGGCATACAGTGAAGGACTCACACATGCCCTGCTCTCTGGAGCTCAGTCTAGTGGGTATGTGTGTGTGCACGTGTGTGTGTGTGACAATGCCACAGCTATTTACAGTCATGCTGGGTTCTATAGAAGAGGCAGACGAAAAGTGTGGGGGCACGGCGGAAGGAAGAAGCAGAAGCGAGGAGCCATCCCTTGAGGAAGTGGAAAATGGGCTGAGACTGGGGATCTGCCCCAGGGTCTTGATGTGATCATATCCATTGAGCATACACTGCACGCCAGGCTCCCTGCATGGTGCTGGGGATTTAAGATGAGCAGAGGCAAGGACTTCCCTGGTGATTCAGTGGCTAAGACTCTGCGCTTCCAATATAGGGGACCTGAGTTCAATCCCTGGTCAGAGAACTAGATCCCATGTGTCACAGCTAAGAGCTCGCATGCCGCAACTAGAGATCCTGTGTGCTGCGACCAAGACCTGGTGCCACCAAATGACATAAATGTGTGAGGATGAGTGAGGCAGATGTGCCCCTGACCCCAAGGAGCAAAGAGTCTAGTGGAGAAGAAAGACACTAATCAAGTGACCACAGACACACATGAGATTACCTCAGAGCTAGGTGCAATAAAGGGAAGCTGGTATTATGACCTGACCGGGGAAGTGCCCATTGGGTTGGCATTTGAAGGATGAGAAGGAGTTCACCAGGTGACAGTGGGAGGGAGGCCACTCCTGCCCCTTTCCAGTCCCTGCTCCTCACACAGTGATCTTCAGGAGGACCCCTTGCTTAAAGCCCTTCTGTTCCTGAGCTCACCCAGAGCCCCACTCAAATCCCCAGCAGGTCTCTATGGGGTCTCGTGACCAGCATCCACCACACTGCCTTGTCTTACCCCTCACATGTGTCCACCCTGTCCCCGTCTCAGCAGCTTTGCACATGCTGACCCCTCTGCCCAACCTGCTCTTCCCCAGTCAGATGTGGGCAGCTGGCCCTCTTCTTACCGAAGCCTCAGCTCAAATATTCACTCTTCAGACCCCATTGCACTGGCATCCCCAGCCCTCTCCCTCCCAGCAGTCACTCTCTGTGCCATTGACCTATGTTACTTTTTACATCGTATGGACAACAAGTTCATGTTACACTTTTTTTGTTTAAAGATTTATTTATTTATGGTGTTTTTAAAAGATTTATTTATTTATGGGTTTTCATTGTGGGCTTTCTCTAGTGGTGAGTGGGGGCTGCTCTTCGTTGTGGTGGTGGGGTTTTTCTTGTTTTGGAGCATGGGCTCTGGGCGTGGGCTGGGCTCCAGTAACTGTGGCACATGGGCTTGGTTGCTCTGAGGCATATAGGATCTTCCTGGACCGGGGATCGAACCTGTGTCCCTGTATTGGCAGGTGGATTCTTAACCGTCAGACTACCAGGGAAGCCCTCGCATTGCACTGTTGTCATGTTTGTTCTGGAGTATATCGTGGTCATCCTCTGATTTCCTGGTTCTGTGACGGTAGGTACTGGATCTGTCTTACTCGTCCTTTGTGCCCGCAGCAGTGTGTGGCACGTAGTAGCGGCTCATTCCGTACCTTCTGAGTAAATTTAAGAAGCATGTTTCAGGCAAAAGCCCAGAGATGTGAGAGAGCACTGCTGAGTTCAGGCTGTGTAGACTATAAGGTCATGGGTGTGTGTGTGCACACATGCATGTGTGAGTGTGTGTGTAGGGGGTGGTTAAGGGTGCCCATTGGTAATGCCATATTTCCAGGCAAACCAGTTCTTCCCCAGGGCATTGGCTTTAGAAAAAAGACCTTGGGGAGGAGAAGGAGGTGAGTGAGCAGTAGTGTGGTTTTCTAGGAAACCCCACAGGTATCTGGGCACTGGCCTCCTGAAAGGGTTAAAGGCTAGGCAGGTCTCGCTAGGGAGGCCAGAGCTCCCCAAGCCACAGGAGGAGACAAAGGTACTTTTTTTTTTCAGCATTCCTTTATTACGCTTTAACCATGTAGGAGGCTCCTTTAATTCTGTGTTGCTATAAAAACAATCGACAGTCGGCTCTTCCTGAAAGTAACTTTTTTCCAACCTTGAACTGCTAACTGCAAAATAGTACATCTTATTCATGGAAATGCTTTTCTTAAGATATGTTAATGAACTTAATGAGTCTGCATTACTGACTCCATGGACATGAGTTTGAGCAAGCTCCAGGAGTTGGTGATGGACAGGGATGCCTGGTGTGCTGCAGTCCATGGGGTCAAAGAGTTGGACCCAGTTGAGCAACTGAACCTATGTTAATGAAACTATGTATCTTGTTTAAAAGTCTGTTTTCCTTTAAGACTTAGACAATATATCTTGTCCAGAGACATCTAGTTCAGAGAAGGCTCCCCTTGTGCAGATATGTATGTTGTGGGAGAGAGCTGCACCTGGTGGAACTCTCTCAGCCTTGAGGTGTGTCTTTTATCTATGATCCACAGTTTACTAATGAGTATAAGATGCCTTGCAAAAACTGGCAAGGGGGAGGACTCTCCTGCCCCCTTCCAGTGCCTCTTGCTGGGATCTTTCTCTATCCCTGTTGCTTTAATAAAATCTACACAAAACTCTGAGTGACTGAGACTGTCTTTGGTCCCAGGGTTAAATCTTCTTCAGAGGCTATGAATCTGGCAGCACTGTTCACAGTAAGCTATCATCTTGGGGGCTCATCTGGGATCCCAAGACAAAGTGTAAGCTTTCATCTGTCACTCCTAAGTCTGCTGAGAAGGTGCATCTTGACTGGTCGAAGCCGGTTTCCCGCCCTGGGAGCTGGGAGACATATGGATTCTTCTCTACCCCTAACCCTGGGCCTTCCCAGTACTGACCTTCTCAGAGGGAGACTCCCTTTGTACTTCCCTGATGATACAGAGCCATCCTAGATTCCAGAACTGAAAGGTGCTGGTGCCCCACCTAGCCTTCATTCTGCAGATGACGATGTTGAGACCCAGAAATGGGGGTGGGCATCACACAAGCATTCCAGAGCATGAACGTCAGCCAGGTCCTGCCCCATCTGCTTAGACCACAGTGAAATCCTGGGCTCCAAAGACCTGTCTGGCCCTGACAACCACTCATTACAATGGGAAGCACCCCAAGATACCTGCTTTCATTGGGTGGTGTAGCTGCTGGCTGTGTGTGAGCCTGGTGGGTGCCCCATCCTCTAAGCCCCTCCTTCTGCTGAAGTCTGCATGCTTTTCTCTGAGTGTCCAACCCGTGGAACCCAGGGCAACCAGCTGCCTCATCTTTGATAGTTCTTCTTTAGCAGTCTTGTGTACTGACCTCCTTCCCAGGGCCTTGCTCTGAGGTGGAGAGGATGTAGGACTGAGGTTCCCCAAGTTCTTTATGTTTGGAATGCTTAGGGAGCCTGAGCATCATAAGCCCAGAGAAAGTGGTGCAGGATGTAGCCAGGCAGTGTTGAATTAGGCTCCAGTCAGTCCCATGGCCGGAGGAGGCGATGGCAACCCACTCCAGTACTCTTGCCTGGAAAATCCCATGGACAGAGGAGCCTGATAGGCTGCAGTCCATGGGGTTGCACAGAGTTGGACACTACTGAAGCGACTTCAGCAGCAGCAGCAGCAGCCGCCCCATGGCAGCTGAGGGTTGACTGAAGGTGCTGTGGATTCTCCCAACATGCGAGACAATGCTGGCAGCAAATATGACAGACAGACAGGTAGCATTTATTCATTCAACACTACCTCATTGCAGACAGGCATCTTTACTACGTTAAGAATGAAGGCAAATGCATTTTCAAAGAAGGCCCTGATGTACAAATGAGCAAAGGCCATCAGAGGACAACTGGGGGAAAATGGAAGAAAAGCAGTGATTAGCCAACCCATGAAAGAATGTTCATCCTCATTAACAGTCGAGGTAAAGCACATTAATGCTTCAGTATTGTGGCATACAATAGTGAAATATTTATTTTAAATAGTAATGTCTAAAGCTGCAAACTGAGGAAAGGCCATATAACCATTACTAGCAGGGTGAGATTCGGGGAAATCATATTTATTGAATGTATCCAGAGTGTTTCACGTAAAACTATTTCATCCTTTTAATCCACTTCAGAAAATCTGTTTTAAAAGTTGACAAAGGAGAAATGCCACATGCAAAGATATTCTTTGTTAAAAACAGTTAACCTGAAAGCCCAACGCAAGGGAATTGTTACCTAAACAATGAAAGTTCTAAATGAAATATTATATGGGTGTGAACTCATGATTACAGGATCTGAGGAATTCCACGGAGTAAATGCTTATGTAGTACGTAGAGACCACATAAGGTCATGTAAACCCTGTGATTGCAAGTATGTAAAACAGCAACCACTGTATAAAACATGGCAAAGACAGAGATACAAACATCATTCTCTTTGAGTGGTGGGACTTTGGGCGTCTTTTAAAGCTTCTCTCCTTGCTTTCCAACTTATTTGAATGTTCTTAGTATAAAAGGAACTCAGGAGCGTTCAGTGAAAGAGTGAGGCTTGGGGCAAACCCCCATGATAGGGGTTGGGCATGGCTGCCATGGGCTGGCCCCACAGAAGAGGCACATAGAGTCCTCGGTGGTGCAGGTAAACCCTGCACTGAGGATCAGGCCCCATCTTTGGTGCTGTCCCTACTTTTCTTGGCATAGCTCATGACCTATCCCAGCAGCATCATCTTGCCTTGTCCCGCCTTGCCTTACCACTGCTTCGTGTTGGCAGCCTGGGTTCTAGCTTCTTTTCCAGGCCTCTGTAAGAGTTTCTGGAAAACATTAAGCTGCTTCCTAGCTCCAGGCCTTTGCTGGCTGCTTGTTCTTCCTGAAGGCCCTTTGCCTCTGGGCCAGGCTGGTTGCTGTTTTACCTAATGAATCTGCAAAGAGGTCTTTTCACAGGGACGCCTTCCCTGCCTAGGCACCTCTGCCCTCCTCTCCCCACCCTGTCTCGGTCTGGGAGGGCCCATGGCTCTCTGCGTGGTGCATAGCCCCATTTTCTCTGTAGTACCACTCCTCACTCCTGCAAAGCCTTCTTCAAGGACTTTCCCTCTTCAGTTCATGAGCTCCAAAGGGCAAGGTGGTTGTTTTGTTTCTTTCCTTTTTATACCGGTGCCCTGGCACCAGCTCAGCGCCTGGCACACAGCAGATTCTCAATGAATGAGTGATGAATAAATTGGCATGTATCACACTTTACTTCAGTCTAGTGAGCTCTGGAGTCAGACTTTCTGGTTCAGAACCCTAGACTACCACACAGTATTTCTGTGTGCCTCTGCTTCCTTGTCTGTAAAGAGGATAGTAATAATAATATTACAAATGGGATTGTGGTGAGAATTAAATTAACTAATACAGGACAAGCACAGAGCATAGTGTTATGTTGCACAGTAAGTGCATGGTAAGTGAAATCAAGATTGCCAGGAAAAATATCAATAACCTCAGATATGCATATGATACCACCCTTATGGCAGAAAGTGAAGAGGAGCAAAGAGCCTCTTGATAAAGGTGAAAGAGGAGAGGGAAAAAGCTGGCTTAAGACTCAACATTCAAAAAACTAAGATCATGATATCCACTCTCATCACTTCATGGCAAATCGATGGGGAAACAATAGAAACAGTGACAGACTTTATTTTCTTGGGGCTCCAAAATCACTGCAGACTGTAACTGTAGCCATGCAATTAAAAGATGCTTGCTCCTTGGGAAAAAAAAGCTGTGACAAATCTAGACAGCATTTTAAAAAGCAGAGACATTACTTTACTGACAAAGGTCCGTCTAGTCAAAGCTATGGTTTTTCCAGTAGTCATGTATGGATGTGAGAGTTGGACCATAAAGAAGGCTGAGTGCCAAAGAATTGATGTTTTCAAACTGTGGTGCTGGAGAAGACTCTTGAGAGTCCCTTGAACTGCAAGGAAATCAAACAAGTCAATCCTAAAAGAAATCAATCCTGAGTATTCATTGGAAGGACTGATGCTGAAGCTGAAGCTCCAATACTTTAATGCGAAGAGCTGACTCATTGAAAAAGACCCTGATGCTGGGAAAGATTGAAGACAGGAGGAGAAGGGGACAACTGAGGATGAAATGGTTGCATGGCACCACCGACTCAATGGACATGAGTTTGAGTAAGCTCCAGGAGATGGTGAAGGACAGGGAAGCCTGGCGTGCTGGAGTCCCTGGGGTCACAAAGAGTCAGACATGGCTGAGCGACTGAACAACAACAACAGAGTGCTCCATAATTGTCTGTTCTGTTTTTAAAATAATTTTTATTATACTATCTTCTAGACTCACCCCCACCCCAGTCTGTGGGTTTGATTGGCTAATTCCTTTTTCTTTATATTTATAAAATGCTTATATAGCATGTACTCTGTGTTCAAGGAGTATTCTAAATGTTATACAAATATTTATTTAATCCTCATAACAACCACATCTGTTATAAAGTGTATAAAAGGTTATACCCACTTTACAGGTGGGAAAACCAAGGCACAGAGAGGTTAAGAAGCTTGCCCAAGATTACTGGTAAGTGGCAGACCTGATCTTTGACTTCATGCAGTCTACTCTAGAGATCTGCTCAGAACAGCTGTATGCTGCTGACTAGGAGGGGGAATGAGAAACACTCCCTTTTCCTTTGCCCAGGTCTTCCTGCTGCTTTCCTCTCCGGTGCTGCTGGCATCTGGTACCAAGCTCTTCTCCTTGGATGGTGTCCCAGGCTTCCATCCAGCTGGGGTTGCCAGGTTTAACAAACAAAATACAGGATGCCCATGCAATATTTGGGAGCATGTGTGTGCATGCTCAGTCACTTCAGTCATGCCTGACTCTTTGTGATCCTATGGACTGTAGACCACCAGGATCCTCTGTCCGTGGGATTCTCTGGGCAAGAATATTGGAATGGATTGCCATGCCCTCCTCCAGGGGATCTTCCCCACCCAGGGATCAAACCCCCGTCTCCTGTGGCTCTTGCATTGACAGATGGATTCTTTACCACTGAGCCATTGGGGGAGCCCCATTTGGGAGCATGCTCAATCTAAAAAAGTGTTCATTGTTTCTTTGAAATTTATATTTAACTGAGATTCCTGTATTTTAACTGGCCACCATACATCCAGTACAGAGGGTGGCAGCATGGTTTGGTGTCACCCACCTTCAAGTGGTGGTCGGGGACACAGATGTGGAGTGCCCTGGGGTCTGCCATGGTAGGGGTGGGGAGAGGAAGGGAAGGCACACGTGTGAACTCTCTTGGAGGGCAGAGTGGGCCTTCAGGCTCTCATGGAGAGGGAGGAAGACTTTTTACAGGCAGGAGACCACGAAGGAGGACCTTCCAGGTGGAGGCAACAGGTTAAGCAACTGCTCAGGAGGGGGAAGGCCAAGGGCATGCTAGTACATCTACAGAGCACTGAGAGTTCAGAGCAGGGATTGTGGTGGGAAGGGGAGGGTTGGAAGGCTGAATATGTAGATCACGGCCAAATTGTGCAGGGCCTTGAGCCGGGAGGAGTCTGGGCTTCATCACCTAGGTCATAAGGATCCACTGGAGGATGTCAATCTGGAGGGCTATATGGTTGGGTTTTGTCTCGTAGGATGATCTATTGGGTGAAGGAGAGATAGAGCTGGAGGTGGGAGGCAAGAGAAACCTGGTCAAGGGAAGTCCTTGCCCAAAGGACAGGGGATAGCACTTTGCACCCTTATCCCTGGAATTCTTTGCTTTTTCCCCGAAAGAATGTGGTGCAGAGAGGGAACATAAAAGATGGTTTTCAGTCCTCTTTGTTATCCAGAGGGAGATGTTTCCGATTTTGGTATTTTTCATTTCTAGCCACCCTCTGTCAGTGGGTCTCCAGCACCCAGAGGAAGGAGCACAGCAGAGGGAAGGAGGGGTCTGGGGTGAGGGTGGGGTTGTTCCTAATTTGCTTCTAAATCAGCGTCTCAAGCAGATGCAGGAGGACAAGGTCAAAGGCGCTGCTCAGAGGATGTACCTGCCAGGTGAACATTGGCCTTAATTCATCTTGTATGAAGAACACTCTTGAAGCAATTATCTGAGACACATTGCAGTTTTCTGTCTTAGCAACTGGCCATTGCTTCTGAACACATTCAGGTTCTTAACGGTGAGCGATTTAAGGCTGTAAAAGAATTGTCATAAACAGCTCCCCGGAGCCAAGAGCACAGCCCACATTTTAAGCACATAATGGAATCATATCAAAAGCAAGGAGGGGCGGCAGGATCCATAAATCCTCGAAGTGCAAAATCTGTCTGTGGTGAAACTTGTGCTGAAGGGGAACCAGATGTGGATGTTGGGGAGAGAGGCGGCAGGAGGGAGCGAGGCAGCAGCGGGAGCTCTGGGGCTAGAGACGCAGAAGAAAGGGCCCTGTGCATGGGGAGATGCCGCCCACTGAGAGCTGGCAGGGGCGCAGGCCTGGGGGGGCCGGGCAGGCTTGTGTGGCTAGGGGGTCAGAGTCCAGGGGAAAAGGCAGAGGCTAGGTTACAGGGCTTGTTGCTGCTTCTTCAGCTGGACCGACACAAGCATTTTACAAACTTATTCTGAATCTGTGCCACTGAAGACACAGCACTTGGAGCAGTTCTTTAACAATGGATTTGAAATAAGACAGAAAGACTTTGTTTATCCTGTAGAGGGAAAGAGTAACTAATACATGGAAATCCCTTTGGATAGGGTAGAAAGCATTGCCCAAATGGTCTTCCTTGGCTTGAGATGGGGGCAGGGGGATATGTTTTGTTATGATGTGTCAAGTCCTTTGGAAGCATCAAGGTAAACACTTGCTGGGCACACGCTCTGTGCCAGGCACTATAGCGGGGCTGCAGAGGCCTCCCAAGATGCCTGCAGCAGAGGGGGCCAAAGGCCAGCAGTCTGAGAGGAATTCTGGAACAGGGCTCCTGACACGAGTTCTGGGAGTTCAGAGAGGATGGTGTAACAGTCTCATTCAGAAGGTGGGCAGGAGAGCTGTTGTAGAGTAGGTAGGCTTGAAATGGGCCTTGAAGGGTTAAGAAGGTTTCACTTGGGCAGAGAAGGAGTGAGGGAAGCACAGGCCCCAGGGACAGGACAGCAGTGGCACAGGCTTGGAGGCCAGAAAAGGTGTTGAGCCAGGGAGTGGCTATGAGATGGTGCAGCATAAGAAGTGAGATTGCGGGCAGTAGAGGTGTTGAGAAGAGCCTTGAACGCTGGTGTCAGGAACTTGTAATTACCGCTGATTGGAAAGTTGAATTTGATGCCTGGATCTGCTTGAGGGTTCTGAAAAGAAGAAAACTCCCTAAACGAAGCAGCTGCACTATTCTGAAAACAGTACAGGAGCACCAAAGAGAAGAAAAGGTGCGATGGAAGCTTCCACTTTACCAAGAGTTAGTCCAGTCTCAGCCCAGGCAGACTTCCACATCATTGCAGTCATACTGTACAGTCTGGGTATGCTTGTTTTTCTGTGGTACACATTAACTCATAACCACCCCTGCCCTATTGAATCCCCACTTTAAATGGCCCAGGGAGTCTTAAAAGGACCCTGCAGTAAAATAAAAACTTTCTAAACTATGAACAGTTCCCAACTTGATGGTTTCAATCTGGGGTTCTCAAAACGTTTCTCCAGTTCTCATCTGTAGTGGTCTGGAGCATTCTCGAGGCTTTCTTCCCCATTTCACTCAACCACATCCCCCGCAGTGCCAGGAAAAGAGACCTTGTGTCCCCACTTGCCCAGGTCCAGAGCAGGGGGCTGGGTTGGGCTGGAACATGTCTGGAGCAGGACCAGGGCTGATGGTCATGCTCTGGGAAGACTCCTTCGTACAGCCGGCACTGGGCGCAGTCCTGCAAGGCCCCAGGTCGGCTCTCCAAAAGCCAAGATGCTGAAGGGCTGAGGCGCTGAAAGACTGATCTATCAGAACTTGGTTTCTGGGGACTTCCTTGGTGGTCCAGTGGTTAAGAGTCCACCTTGCAATGCAGGGGGACACAGGTTCAGTCCCACATGTTGGGAGCTGCTAAGCCTGTGAGCCACAGCCAGAGAGTTTGTGCACCGCAACGAAGATCCCACGTGCCACAACTAAGACCCGGTGAGCCAAATAAGTAAATAAATATTTAAAAATGTGGTTTCAGGTCACTACTAGTGACACTTATGGGTGTTTGGGTCTTGCTGAAGCTGCCCATTTTCAGTGTATTTGGTGGTGAACACATTTTTATGTAGTTTGAATTGGGGAATGTGTTAATGTGTTGCAAAAAGGAACATTTTATAGATGAATTTTCAGTCCAGCTTGTTGATTCTCCTGATTATAAATCTCCTGATTTGCTTTGTCAGAGGTAGAGACAGGAACGGCATTTCTGGGAGTATCTGGACAGTGGGAATTGGGGTGTTCTCAGCCAGGGCTCACACATATCCATCCCACACCTATGGGTGGCAGATAAACCACTGTAGGGAAAAGGTTGTCCTGGGCACATAAGACCTCTCACTCAGAAGAGTCGTATGAGCCTGACTCTCATCAGGCGGGACCTCTCCCCCTCCTTCCTCCACACCCACCCGTGGGCAGCCAGGGCTCTGCTGTGGAGAGGATGAGGAGCAGGGGAGGGCTTTCCTACTTTACCCCTGCCCTTGGGCCTGGGTTCTGGCCAGCCTGCTGGGGCCTGGGAACTGCTCCCTAGTCCCTGAATGCCTTTGCTCCATGTCTGGGGCTGTAAAACTGCTTGGGGCCCCCAAGAATGCAAAGGAGCCCTTTATTTGTGGATTTTTCTTTTTTAATGAAGGCACCTGGTTCCCTTAAGCTCAGGACTTCTGAAAGAGCTGAGGGCCCGAGCTAGTGGAGGAGAACACAGACCCTGCTGGGGGACTGTAAAGCTTGAGCATTTCCAGGTCTGCTGCTGGCCCACCCCCACCCCCACCCCAGCACCTGGGCTGGGGGCTGCACTGCTCTCCATCCTGTGAAGGAGGGCGGGAGGCTCTGTCGGAAAGACAGCAGCCTGACTTTGTCAGCCTCACATTCGGATACCCCGGTGCTCTAAGCTTCGACAGCCGCAAGGGGCGTTTGCTGTAGGCCTGCTCTGTGCCAGGCCTTGTGTAGTGCTGCCTCGCACACACTGTCTCTTCTAATGCTCAGCCCAGCCCCGTGTTCAGTGTGCTCCCCACTGGTGGAAAGAGTCAATGGCCTTCCTAAAATCACTCCTCATCTGGGCAGAACTGGGCTATGACTCACATCTCCTTGACTCCAAGACCCACGTGCTGCCACAAGCATATACTGTTCCCAACTCCCACCCCAGTACCATCTGGTGCTCAGGGAGGAGCTTCCAGGGTGTCCAGGTGCCAAGGCTGCCTGTCACCAAAGCTCTCCCTACCTGAAGGTGGCTGCGATTCCACTATTAGACTGCACTGATCTGGGTGAAGGCAGGGCCTCCCCTGGTGGTGATGCAAGTACAAAGCATTAGAGAGCCTGACGACACCCTGCAGGTCAGGCATTCCCATCCCCCTTGGGAGGCAGAGGGCAGAGAAGGGGCTGCTCAGTCAGGGCGCGGGCGTGGGGCGGCAGCTTGTGGCTGTGTGCCTGGTGCTTGCACAGGATCTGTATATTACTTAGATGTTCACGGCTGGTCCTTCTGTGGGAGGGAGGGTGACCAAGGCCCACACTTGCCTGTCATCGCTGCCTTCCTTGGCTCCCTGCTTTGGTTTGAAGTGCTCTGGGCAGTACCCTGCCTCACTCAACCTCAAGTCTTCCTTGTGTCCCGCTTACTTCTCCCCCAGAACCTTCTCCAAGCCTCTGGGAACTACCATTGCCCTTACACCAGTACATCCTGAAAGCCTGGAAGTTTATGCCTCTAGGAGCAAATCCCTGTCATTGCGGAGTGAGAGCCGGTAGATAAATGCTTGGCTTTGTCTTTCAAAGGCCTGGTTCTGGGGATCCTCTCCATGCTTCCAGAGACCCTAGCAAAATGAAGTCCCCATTGTCTCTATCTTTGACCTGGATAATACACCCTATGGTGACCTCTTCTTTAGCCTCACCCTCCCTGCTGCCTCACGCCTGCTTCCTGGAATTCCTTCTAGATGAACCACTCATACTCAAGTCCTGGTGTCAGACTCTGTGAGGGCAGATCCTAAGCTAAGAACCCCCCTTGGCTGACCCGCCCCCCCAACTCTTCAGAGCCAGCGGAGAACTCCTGGGGCCTGAGAGTGACAGCATGAAGGAGCCTTGAAAACCACCCAGTCCTGCTTGTGTTAGAGAGACTGAGGCCCAGCCCTGCAGCCCAGGGGGAAACTCCCCACCAGAACGCAGCAGAACTCCTGGTGAGGTGCCCAGGGCTCAGGTCCAAGGGCTCGGGATGCCGTCTAGGCTTCAAGGTTGTACTACAGGAAGAGCTACTCCATCCAGCTCCGCTGGCCCCTCCTCCCTCTTCTCTTCTGATGCACCAGTTCCCTCCTTTCCTGGTCATGGCTGATACAGTCCTCAGCATCCTCTATTCCTGGGCCAGAAGCCAGAGTCTCTGCATCCAGAGGGTAAAGCACACAGCAGGCCACCAGCAAGATGCTGGTCTGCCCTTGCGCCTGACCGCCCTGTTCCTGGAGAGGCTCCCGTCAGCTGGCTGGCTGTGCTCTGACCGTGTGTCAACCTCAGTCACAGCCCACGTGTCCTAACCTCAGTTCAGCACTCACCAAGTGTGTATCATTTCCAACCTCTGGCAGATCCCATCCAGAATGGAAAATGAAAAAAGGGGCTTTGATGGATCTGGGGAAGCAATTTCATTTGATTAAGCCGCATTTGCAGTTGATTAAGCAGCATCTGCAATTTCCGGCACCACAGACGGAGTTCCAAGGGCTTCCCCCAAGAGGCAGATGGAGACAGCATCTCGAGGGCCTAAGTGATGAGCTAAAGCCATCGCAGTGACCTGTTTCTGTGGGAACCTGACATCCAGGGCTTTGAGGGGTAGCCCTCCCTCCAAATATTCTGTCTCTGTTTTAAACATAGGTCAGACCTTGTTCCCTGATTTTGGGTCTTGAAGATGTGATCAATGTATCTTTGAAGTCTGATTATAGCTTCAGTTATAATCACTAAGAAGCTAAACGATGAACAAATGTTCTGAAAATGTGAAGAATAGTTAATGTAGAAACCGGTGTTCATTTTGGAATTGAGGCCTGGGAGAAATGCCAGAGTCCTGGCTTTATAGCTTCAGATACCAGCCCTCCTTAGGCTTGTGCTGGCCCAGACTGTGAGCTTGGTGACTGCAGTGACAGCATCCATCTGGTTTCCCTGGTACGATGTCTGACACACAGCAGGGGCTTCATGGGTAATTACTGAGTGAGTGCACACTGCCCTGGTGGGATGACACCAGTGAGGACTGGGCTCCATCTAGAATCTCTCAGATACTGTGACTTCAGCGGGTGAGGAGGCAGAGGGGTTGCCACAATGACTTCATGTTTGGTTTCTGAGGACTTGAATTTTAAAAAGCCAGCTCTTTTTACATTTTGGTCTTTGTTGGGATATATATCTATTTAGTTGCAGAATTGCTATTTATTTAAATTTCCCTCGGGAGAAAGTGACTTCAGCTGGGGAGACTTGGCCAGAACAAGAGGACTGGTGAAACCTGACACATCCCTAACCCTCAAACCCTGTGGCAGTATAGACTGCAGCAAGAGGCCACGTGATGCAGTGGGAGGTCTGGGACTTTGGAGCTGGACGCCACCAGGTTCAAATCCTGCTCTCTCACTGCCTAGCTGTGTGACTTTGGGCAGGTCACTTAACTCCTTTGGTCTCAGTTTCCTGATCTGTGAAACGGGAGTGTTCAGAACCCTCCTAGGATGGCTGGGAGGATTGTATGAGGTAACGGTGATAGCACTTATCCCAGTGCCGGCCACACAGGAGGGGTCTGAACTGTGTCTATAGGGAGGTCATGGTTGAGTTAAGCCCCACTGCTCAGAGGTTGGCCCTGGAGGCGAAGGGTAGAAGCAGAGCAAGCCAGCAGTGAGGATGGCATCACCACCAGAGCGGCTGGAGGAAGTGAGCAAGTGGATACAAAGCCTGGCAGCACCTCCACTAATCTCCAAGCAGTGGCTCCACATCCCTCTTGTGGTGGCACTTTACAGTGTGAAGAGCACATTCATACGTGATATCAGAGGAGCCTCTTTGCTCCCCTGTTAGACAAGAGGCCTGGTGATCATTAGACTCATAGATAAGGAAATGTGCAAAACACTTGGTGACCATGCTGAACCTCATAGGCTCCTGGAGACTGGAGCTGCTGAGGGTCCCACACTGGAGGGAACGTCTCCCAAGGGAAACACAGAAACACAGAGATACCAATGGGTAGACACCGCTGCCCAGAAATTCCAGTGGTGAAATTTGTTTCTGGTGTCCAGGAGCATCTTCCCATCAGGGTCACCCGTCTAGGGAGTTTCCTGTGGCAAACTTCAGAGTTTTGCTGGGCAGTTGTGACATTCACGATCGTGGGCCTGTTGTGTAGAGTCTGAACAGGAGGGAGTGGAGAAAGCAGGAGCTTTGGATTCAGACAGGCTTGGGTGTAAATCCTGGCTGTCCTTCTTTTATTAATAGTTTTGTGACCTCTCTGTGCCTGTGTTTCCTCATCCTGAAATTTGGTGTAACAATAATTGTGTCTACCACATAATGATATTCTGAGGACTACATAAGGAAATACTTGTAAAGTGCATGATATAGTGATTGGCACTATATCATAAGAACTTTCATCATCATCCATTCATTCATTCCACATGGTTGTATCTACTTAACAGGCATTAGTAGGTGCAATCAGTAAGCACAAAGATGTTGGCTTTCCTGAATGGTCCCTCAGTGTGTGTGGGGGCAGCAGTCTCCCTGCTCTGGTACCCCTAGAGTGAACATCATCATATGCAAGATATCATTTTCTGGGCACCCCCGACCTGTCTCAGCCAGGCTCTTATCCTCACCTGCCTTGCTTAAGGAGATCTGATGCATTCACTGGAGGCTAGGGCTCAAAAAGTAAGCTTCAACAATCCTTATATTATTTGTTATTGTTGTTCAGTCACTCAGTCGTGTCTGACTCTTTGCGACCCCATGGACTGCAGCATGCCTGGCTTCCCTATACTTCACCATCTCCTGGAGCTTGCTCAAGCTCATGTCCATTGAGTCAGTGATGCCATCCAACCATCTCATCATCTGCTGTCCCCTTTTCCTCCACCTTCTATGTTTCCCAGCATCAGGGTCTTTTCCAATGAGTCAGTTCTTCGCATCAGGTGGCCAAAGTTTTGGAACTTCAGCTTCAGCATCAGTCCTTCCAATGAATATTCAGGGTTGATTTCTTTTAGGATCAACTGGTTTGATCTCCTTTCTGTCCAAGAGACTCTCAAGAGTCTTCTCCAGCACCACAGTTTGAAAACATCAATTCTTTGGCGCTCAGCCTTCTTTATGGTCCAACTATCACATCCACACATGACTACTGGAAAAACCATAGCTTTGACTAGATGGACCTTTGTCAGTAAAGTAATGTCTCTGCTTTTTAATATGCTGTCTAGGGTTGTCATAGCTTTTCTTCCAAGGAGCAAGGGTCTTTTAATATCATGGCTGCAGTCACTGTCCACAGTGATTTTGGAGCCCAAGAAAATAAAGTCTGTTACTGTTTCCATTGTTTCCCCATCGATTTGCCACGAAGTGATGGGACTGGATGCCATGATTTTAGTTTTCTGAATGCTGAGTCTTGACCAACATTTTCCACTCTCCTCTTGCACATTCATCAAGAGGCTCTTTAGTTCCTCTTTGCTTTCTGCCATAAGGGTGGTGTCATCTGCATATCTGAGGTTATTGATATTTCTCCTGGCAGTCTTGATTCCAGCTTATACCTCAGCCAGCTGGGCATTTCTCATGATGTACTCTGCATATAAGTTAAATCAGCAAGGTGACAATATACAGCCTTGAGGTACTCCTTTCCTGATTTGGAACCAGTCTGTTGTTCCATGTCTGGTTCTAACTGTTGCTTCTTGACCTGCATACAGGTTTCTTAGGAGGCAGGTCAGGTGGTCTGGTATTCCCATTTCTTTAAGAGTTTTCCACAGTTAGTTGTGATCCATACAGTCAAAGGCTTTAGCATAGTCAATGAAGCAGAAGTAGATGTTTTTTTTTCTGGAATTCTCTTACTTTTTCTATGATCCAACAAATGTTGGCAATTTGATTTCTGATTCCTCTGCCTTTTCTAAATCTAGCTTGTACATCTGGAAGTTCTTGGTTCACAAGCTGTTGAAGTCTAGCTTGAGGGATTTTAAGCATGACCTTGCTAGCATGTGAAATGAGTGCAATTGTACAGTAGTTTGAACATTTTTTGGCATTGCCCTTCTTTGGGATTGGAATGAAAACTGACCTTTTCTGGTCCTGTGACCACTGCTGAGTTTTCCAAACTTGTTGGCATATTGATTGCAACACTTTAACAGCAACATCTTTTAGGATTTGAAATAGCTCAGCTGGAATACTATCACTTCCACTAGCTTTGTTCATAGTGATACTTCCTAAGGCCCACTTGACTTCACACTCCAGGATGTGTGGCTCTTTGTGAATGATTACACCTTTGTGGCTATCGGGGTCATTAAGAAATGCAAAAAGTCAAAATGGTTGTCTGAGGAGAACTTACAAATAGCTGAGAAAAGAAGAGACGCTAAAGGCAAAGGAGAAAAAGAAAGATATACCCATTTGAATGCAGAGTTCCAAAGAATAGCAAGGAGAGATAAGAAAGCCTTCCTCAGTGATCAATGCAAAGAAAGAGGAAAACAACAGAATGGGAAAGACTAGAGCTCTCTTCAAGAAAATTAGATGTACCAAGGGAACATTTCATGCAAAGATGGGCACAATAAAGGACAGATATGGTATGGACCTAACAGAAGCAGAAGATATTAAGAAAAGGTGGCAAGAATACACAGAAGAACTATACAAAAAAGATCTTCATGACCCAGATAACCACGTTGGTGTGATCACTCACCTAGAGCCAGACATCCTGGAATGCGAAGTCAAGTGGGCCTTTATTCATAGTGAAAGCATCACTATGAATAAAGCTGGTGGAGGTGATGGAATTCCAGCTGAGTTATTTCAAATCATAAAAGATGATGCTGTGAAAGTGCTGCACTGAATATGCCAGCAAATTTGGAAGACTCAGCAGTGGCCACAGGACTGGAAAAGGTCAGTTTTCATTCCAATCTGAAAGAAAGGCAATGCCAAAGAATGTTCAAACTATTGCACAATTATACTTACCTCACATGCTAGCAAAGTAATGCTCAAAATTCTCCAAGCCAGGCTTCAACAATATGTGAACCATCAACTTCCAGATGTTCAAGCTA
The DNA here is from genome assembly GCF_000754665.1 of Bison bison bison. Lineage (NCBI taxonomy): Eukaryota > Metazoa > Chordata > Mammalia > Artiodactyla > Bovidae > Bison > Bison bison. The sequence goes on along the minus strand of NW_011494775.1, from coordinate 3,353,586 downwards.
GATTTAGAAAAGGCAGAGAAACCAGAGATCAAATTGCCAACATTTGTTGGATCATCGAAAAAGCAAGAGAGTTCCAGAAAAATATCTACTTCTACTTTATTGACTGCTTCAAAGCCTTTGACTGTGTGAATCACAACAAACTGGAAAATTCTTCAAGAGATGGGACTACCAGACCACCTAACCTATCTCCTGAGAAATCTGTATGCAAGTCAAGAAGCAACAGTTAGAACTGGATGTGGAACAACAGACTGGTTCCAAATCAGGAAAGGAGTACCTCAAGGCTGTATATTGTCACCTTGCTGATTTAACTTATATGCAGAGTACATCATGAGAAATGCTGGGCTGGATGAAGCACAAGCTGGAATCAAGACTGCCAGGAGAAATATCAATAACCTCAGATATGCAGATGACACCACCCTTATGGCAGAAAGCGAAGAGGAACTAAAGGCCTCTTGATGAAAGTGCAAGAGGAGAGTGAAAAAGTTGGTCAAGACTCAGCATTCAGAAAACTAAAATCATGGCATCCAGTCCCATCACTTCATGGCAAATCGATGGGGAAACAGTAACAGATTTTATTTTCTTGGGTTCCAAAATCACTGTGGATAGTGACTGCAGCCATGATATTAAAAGACCCTTGCTCCTTGGAAGAAAAGCTATGACAACCCTAGACAGCATATTAAAAAGCAGAGACATTACTTTACTGACAAAGGTCCATCTAGTCAAAGCTATGGTTTTTCCAGTAGTCATGTGTGGATGTGATAGTTGGACCATAAAGAAGGCTGAGCGCCAAAGAATTGATGTTTTCAAACTGTGGTGCTGGAGAAGACTCTTGAGAGTCTCTTGGACAGAAAGGAGATCAAACCAGTTGATCCTAAAAGAAATCAACCCTGAATATTCATTGGAAGGAGTGATGCTGAAGCTGAAGTTCCAGAACTTTGGCCACTTGATACGAAGAACTGACTCATTGGAAAAGACCCTGATGCTGGGAAAGATTGAAGGCAGGAACAGAAGGGGACGACAGAGAATGAGATGAGTTGGATGACATCACCAACTCGATGGACATGAGTTTGAACAAACTCCAAGAGTTGGTGATGGACAGAGAAGCCTGGCATGCTGCAGTCCATGGGGTCACAGTCAGACACAACTGAGTGACTGAACTGAACTGAAAATCTCTTTTGTATAGTTCTTCTATGTATTCTTGCCACCTCTTAATATCTTCTGCTTCTGTTAGGTCCATACCATTTCTGTTCTTTATTGTGACCATCTTTGCATGAAATGTTCCCTTGGTGTCTCCAATTTTCTTGAAGAGATCTCTAGTCTTGCCCAGTCTATTGTTTTCCTGTGTATCTTTGTACTGTTCAATTAGGATGGATGGCTTTCTTATCTCTCCTTGCTATTCTTTGGAACTCTGCATTTAGGTGGGTATATCTTTCCTTTTTACCATTGCCTTTCACTTCTCTTCTTTTCTCAGTTATTTATAAGCCCTCCTCAAGCAACCAGTTAGCTTTTTTGTATTTGTTTTTCTTGGGGATGATTTTGATCACTGCCCCCTGTACAATGTTAATAACCTCTGTCCATAGTTCTTCAGGCACTCTTATCGTATGTAATCCCTTGAATCTCTTTGTCACTTCCACTGTATAATCATAAGGAATTTGATTTAGGTCATACGTGAATGGTCTAATGGTTTTCCCCACTTTCTTCAATTTGAGTTTGAATTTTGTAATAAGGAGTTCTTGATCTGAGCCACAGTCAGCTCGTGGTCTTGCTTTTGCTGACTGTTTAGAGCTTATCCATCTTCAGCTGCAAAGAATATAATCTATCTGATTTTGGTATTGACCATCTGGTGATGTCCATGTGTAGAATCATCTCTTGTGTGGTTGGAAATGGGTGTTTGCTATGACCAGTGCATTGTTATTTATAGCCAAATGATTTTCTGATTTTATTGATTTTTCATGTAGAGAGGCATTTCATATAAAAATTTTTATAAGAGACTCTTAGTATTCTGTATATTTGATTTCCATGACTGGAGCCTAGGGGTACCTTCCAAGAATATTTTACGTAAGAGACTAGTGATAACTGTTTCTATTCAGCTGGTAACCATAGAGATGAAACTCTATCAGATCAAAGTATGAAGGTAATTAACTCCCTGCAAATTATAGCTATTGAACTTATGCACAAGACACATGAATTCACTCATAGGCTAAGCAGCCAAGAAGAAATCTCTGTGGGGAGGAAAAGGATTAGCAAGGGCTCTCCAGCAAAGCTGTGTCGCCCATCCCAACCAGAGGGAGGGCCTTTGAGGCCCCTTAGGTTTGGCCAAAAGGGGTTAACCTCTGTAGCCTTCAAAGTCATCTTGAATCTCTTCCATTCACTTCACAATCCAGGTGTTTTTTTGCTGGTCCACCAGGCCAGAGCTCATGGATGTGGGAAAGGAAATGGCCTGAAAAGCTCAGCTATGAATTTGCCAAGGAGTGAGTGGTCATTAACCCCCTTTGCCTGTAATCTCCAGGTACCACCTTTCCCATACTTTACTTTACAAAGGGGGAATTTTCTCATCTATATCATCCGCTAAGCAAGGTGACTACATTTTTAACTTTTAAATAGATTGACCCACCTGAGTGTCCTCCCTGTTATCTACAGCACCATCCCTTTGAAAGAGTGCCTATCCCAGCAAGTGTCTCCTGTCTCCTTCTGTCAAGCTCCTCCCGTTGCTCACTGGAAGCTCTGAAAAGGCATGCCTACATGGCAGCCTCCAGGAGACAGTGTCAATCTGCTTCCATCAGTGCCGTGTAGTGTGGTGGTTGGGGGTGTAGTTCCATCAGTGCTCTGTAGTGTAGTGGTTGGGGGTGTAGTTCCACCAGTGCTGTGTAGTGTGGTGGTTGGGGGTGTAGTTCCATCAGTGCTCTGTAGTGTAGTGGTTGGGGGTGTAGTTCCATCAGTGCCGTGTAGTGTGGTGGTTCGGGGTGTACTTGGCAGTGAGCTGAGATCCAGCTCTGCCACTTACAGCTGTGTGACATTCCATGAGACTTAGCATCTCTATGACTCAGTTCTCTTTTTAAAAAAATAGATCTGTTGTTAGTGGATAATGCATATAAAGGGCTTCCCCAGTGGCTCAGTGGTAAAGAATCTCCTGCAATTCAGGAGATGTAGGAGATGAGGGTTTGATCCCTGGGTTGGGAATGTCAGCTGGAGGAGGGCATGACAACCCACTCCAGTATTCTTGCCAAGAAAATCCTATGGACAGAGGAGCCTGGTGGGCTACAGTCCACAGGGTTACAAAGAGTCGGATGTGACTAAAGCAACTGAGCACACCCACAATGCATATAAAAGCCCTAAGCTTGATGCTCTATCACAACGGAGCAAGGCAGTTTGCAGTGGTGGAAACTGAAGTTCACAGAGAGTAAGCAACTTGCTCAAGATTGTGCTTAACCTTGGAAGGTTACTTTGAGAATTAAATGAGCTAATGTGTTTAACGCCCATAGAGAACTGCCAGGCACATATATATCAGTCTCCATTCCATACTAGAAACGGAAACCAAGTTACTGACTTTGAGCAACAGCATTGTGGGGGAGGGCAGAGGAGCGGGTCCCATGGGCCTCTGGGTGGATTCCTGGGACAATTCAGAACTGATGCTCCAGAGCAGGGCCACCTGCTTCTGTCCTGACTCTGAAACTGGGGTTAAGAGCACAGGATTCACAGGATTCACTGTTGTGGCTGGGATCCAAGTACCAGGAAGCTGAAACCAGGAAACCGCTGTTGCTGCGTCACCACCCAGGTGGCGCTTGTGGTAAGGAACCCACCTGCCAACGCAGGGAACGTAAAGGATGTGAGTTCGATTCCTGGATTGAGACGATCTCCTGGGGAAAGGCATGGCAACCCACTCCAGTATTCTTGCCTGGAGAATCCCGTGGACAGAGGAGCCTGGCAGGCTATAACCCACCTCCAGGGGGTTGCAAAGAGTTGGACACGACTGAAGCAATTTAGCACGCCCACATGCACTGCCACCACAGTAGCCTCTTGACAACCAGGAAGCTGCCAAATGAACGCTGGAACCAGCTGCAAGAACCCCCAATTTTCTAGGATCTTGCTTGCTGATAGAAACAGCCCAAAGTGATGGAAGGCTAGAACTGCACCTCCCTTCTGCTTCTCAAATCTGGTGTGATTGCATCCAGGTGGCACAGCCTAGTTGACACCCTCAACCCTAGCTGCAAGAATCGGGGAAGCATTTTAGCTTCCCGACCTCCCCAGCTAGAAGGAGAGTGAAACAGAGGTTGAGAGAACCAGACCACAGAATCCAGTATTTGTACCCATTAGTATTGTTGCGATTGTTCAGAATATTTGACATTGTTATTCTCATGGCCCTCTCAGGCAGCTTGGCTTCAAGGCTCACCTGGTTGATCAGCCTCTGTGAGACGTTGCTAAGGTTTGCCTTTCTCTTTGAGGACCTCCCTTACCCAGTGGTTCTCCCTGAAGAACTGGCTCATGTAATGGCATCGTCATGCCTCACTCCGCCACACTGGGAACTTGGGTCCCTCCAGCGTACACTTCTTCCTCAACTCCCAGCGTGCTTACCTCCATCCGCCATGGAGCCCTGTACAGTGCCTGCAGTGTCCTACCCATCCTTTCACCTTGTTGCCACAGTCCTAGTCAAGTCTTCATCAGAATCTCTGAGCTGGAGAGTGTGACTGCCGAGAAGGATTCCAAGCTTGCCCCCCTAAGCTGTTTGTGCCCCTGACAGCATGCACATCTTTCATAAACACAAATCTTGTCCCTCACTCCCCTGCTTTGAGCTCCCGAGTGGCTCCCTGGCCTCCAGGTGGACCCATGTTCAGGGCCTGGCCCAGGGCTCCTTTTGTCTGATCCTTCTAGTCTCGTGGTCTCCTGGTCTCATCTGCCCTGCCACACTCCATTTAGCCCTGCAGCCCCTGTGGTTCCCTGAACATGCCAGGCACTCTTACATGCACAGGCCTCTCCATGTGGCCCCTGCCCGGAATGTCCTTCCTGACTCTGCCCCTGGGATCTTTCCTGACTCTGCCCCTGGGATCATACCTCAGGACTTCCTTGAGGCTGCCTCCTGGTGCAGTCCCCCATGACCTCCTGTGCATGTTCCTACTCCTACGTCTTTGTCGGGGCCCTCTGCCCCTTTAACATCAGATATGATGGCTACCTCACCAGGAGACAGCTCCTTGGGTGTAAGACCAGAACTTTCTTATTTTCACCCCCAGTCCCCATCTCCCTTGGTCTGTTGCTGGCTCAACCTCTCTGCCAGAGGTTAAGAAACCTCTTCCCTCACTGTTACTCCATCTAGACTTTTTCTCCCACTGTCCCCTTATTGGTTCAGCAGTGGCCTTGGACACCTGCTGTCCCTGAGAAACAGGCTCTGGTGGGGCTGCAGAGGGTGGGCCTTTAGGTAAACTCCAGGCCTGTGCCCTGGGGATGCACAGCCAGAGAGGAAAGCAAGTCTAAGTGACAGTGAGAGAAAAAGAGAGCAGGTCCAGTACTACAAGCAAGGAAAGTGCCATGGGGTCCTCCGTAGGTGGGCAAGCAGGAAGGAATGCAGAGAAGGTAACCCGGGAGCCTCTGCAGAGCTGGTCCATCTCAGTGGGGGACTCTCCCATGCTGCCCTCTTCCTTCTGGCCAGCGGCCTACTCGGAGCCCTTCCTTTTCCACCTTCCCCAGAATGGTCCTGCCTCCTGGTTTCCCAGTGGCAGTTTCCCAGTGGCTGTCTTGTCAGCAAAGTTCCAGTTTCCCTGTTACTGATGAAAGGAGTTGCTCCTTTGACATACAGACCTCAGCTTGCCCCTTGGAGGGGGAACCCAGAATTTGGGGATCTTGTGTATGTAGAGATGGCCCTTATCAGTATATACCAGGAAGCACTGAGTGCTCCACACAAGTGCCAGCCCTGTTGTGCAGAGGAGGATGTTAAAGCAGCAGCAGTTAGTGAGTGACAGAGGCAGGACCGCCAGCTTGGGATGGCCAGACTCAAGAGTGCGGGCTGTATCACCACGTGCACCTTTCTTATGACAGTGCTCCTGCTATGGAGCTCGATGTTCCTGGGCAAATGCTGCTGAGAGATCAGAAGTGGCCATGAGGAGCGGTCCATGACCTTGGCAAGAGCAATGTCAGGGCAGCGATGGGGCAAAGCCAGCTTGTAGTGGTTAAAGCGGCAGAGGGCAACGAGGGAATGTAAGCAACTCTTCGAAGTACCCTAGCTTTGATGGGAGGAGAGTGGGTACCAGGCTGGGTGAGGGTGGAGAAGTGGGCTATGAGGAGAGCTGTGTCCTCTTGTTTCTCAGTGAGTGAGCAGGGCCTGAGCATGTTCAAGGAGAGGAGACAGAGGATGGATAGCGAGTTGGAGGAGTTGCAAGACAGAACTGCTGATGGGAGGGCGCCCCCTAGAGATGGGGAGAGTGGGGAGCCAGAGCCCAGGGATGGAACTGGCTGCGGTGAGGTCAGGCCGCGGGGAGAGGTGCAGAGTTCAGGAGCAAGAGGCCATGGGCAGGGCGCAGGTGCCTCCCCAGGTGGCAGGTATGAAGTATGTCTTCGTGTCTCTGTCCTCAGTCCTGGTACTCTCTTTTAGCCCTTGTACTGTCCTGTCCTGTCCAAGACTAATTTTGTCTACCTTGTTATTTGATTTCCCTCACTTGGCTGTGAGCTCCAAGAGGACAGGGGTTTTTGTCTGTTGTGTTCACTGCCCAGTGCTGAGGACATTGCCTTGCATGTGTTCTGAATATTAAATCAATAATTGTTGAATGAAAAATTGAATATTTTCTCTATGAGGTCAGGGTAGATCTGCAGCTGGCAGGAAGGGGGCAGGATATGGGGGAAACTTGAGAGCAGGGGGTGGAGAAGAGCAGTTAGGAGGGGGAGTGTTGACCTAGGGGACCACAGGAGCACCCCAGGCAGCTCCCTGGGAAACTGTTGGAGTTTACCAGTGGGCTCTATGTCAGAGTTCAGGTCAAGTGTGGTTCCAGAGTCAGGGCTCCCCCAGATAGGTGAAGGATACTGAGACTGCAGGGCAAAGGGTGAGGTGTATCTGAGTTGGTGACCTGGAAGACAGTGAGTCTGGGATTTGACATGGCACAGGGTGTGGCTGTGGATGTGGGAGGCTGGGGCTGAGGTGGGTGAAAGCCACCAGCAACAAGGAGGTCAAAGGGCAAATGGCACCCATGGAGGCTGAGGCACCCTGGATGGCCCCACCCAAGTCTCCAGTGAAAGAGGAGTTGTGAAGGGAGTAGGCAGACGACCTCTGCTGGAAGAGGAGCATGAGACTGCAGAAGTCTCAGATGGATGGGAGCTGGGGCGCTGTCAGGGAGGTCTGATCTGGAAGCAGCCCTGGGAGTGAAGACCGCTGGGAGCCACCTGCCAACGCAGAAAAGAGTAGCCTCTGTGCAAGAGGCCCTTGGGGAAGTGGTGCCCGTGGGGAAAGCTGGCTCCATCAAGAACACATGATGGAGTTACTGTGTGTGTGCGTGCACGCCAAGTCGCTTCAGTCATAGCCGACTCTTTGCAACCTCATGGACTGTAGTCCGCCAGGCTCCCCTGTCCATGTGATTCTCCAGGCAAGATTACTGGAGTGGGTTGCCATGCCCTCTTCCAGGGGATCTTTTTGACCCAGGGATTGAACGCTCATCTTTTATATCTCCTACATTGGCAGGTTTTTCACCACTAGCACCACCTGGGAAGCCCCAGAGTTACTATCAGTTCAGTTCAGTCACGCAGTCATGTCTGATCTTTCTGACCCCATGGACTGCAGCACACCAGGCTTCCCTGTCCATCACCAACTCCCGGAGCTTGCTCAAACTCATGTCCATCGAGTCGGTGATGCCATCCAACATCTCATCCTCTGTCGTCCCCTTCTCCTCCTGCCTTCAGTCTTTCCCAGCATCAGGGTCTTTTCTAATGAGTCAGTTCTTCCCATCAGGTGGCCAAAGTATTGAAGCTTTAGCTTCAGTCCTTCCAATGAATACTCAGGGTTGATTTCCTTTAGGATTGACTGGTTTACTCTCCTTGTAGTCCAAGGGACTCTCAAGAGTCTTATTCAGCACCATGATTCAAAGAATCAGTTCTTTGTCACTCACCTTTCTTTATGGTCCAGCTCTTGCATCCATACATGGGAAAAACCATAGCTTTGACTAGATGGACCTTTGTCAGCAAAGTAATGTCTCTGCTTTTTAATATGCTGTCTAGATTTGTCACAGCTTTTCTTCCAAGAAGCAAGTGTCTTTTAATTTCATGACTGCAGTCACCATCTGCAGTGCCATCTATAACTATTGTTAATTCTCCCCTAGAACCATGGTTCCAGAGGGACCATGTGCTCAGCAAGGGTCCCTCTTGCATGGGGACAGCCAGGAGGGCTCCCACCTGGACGATCATGTGTACTTCTCATTTTGGGGACCGCTGTCTGATTGTATGGCTATGCACATACCTCCCAGGCTGCCTGAGTTGGATTCCTAGACCTGATGGCTCCTGGGGGTGTGCCCTTCTGGCCAGGTTCTGGTGGGGAGCCTTTGGGGTTTGCTATGTTCAGAGCACCTATTGCTCCTTTATCTGCTTCTTCCTTACCATGCACAGGCAGGGTGCTATGGTTCTGGGCTGGGCTCTGCTGCTATCCTTGACCCTCATCAGGGTTCACAGTAGCTGGAGGGCTGCTGGGGAAACTGAGGCTGGAGGGACACAGCCAGCACTGCTGGTATTAAGGGTGCTTTCATGTCTCTAACTGCATGCCCCCGCCTCCCAATTCCTGACCACAGACCAGCCTCATAGGTTGCTTGTCACTCCTTCCTTCCAGCATCCATGCCCTCGTTAATTTTATCCAGCAAATCTTCCTTGGCACCACCCGTGGTTTGTCTTTGTGCCGGGAGTCAGAGGACACAACCTCAGTCCTGGCCTCTAGCACTCAGAGGCTTGTCCAGAATGGGGCTGCCTATCAGGGAAACTTGTGGAACTTCAGAAACTTTGGGGAAGTCATGGCAATGACCTTGGAAAGAGGAGTCTATTCCTGTCTGTCCCTGCCAGAACATATCTAAGGAAAAAAAATCCATTTGTATTTCTCCATTCTCCTTTCTCCCTTGGCCAACCCCCTCGGGGCTCAATATAGCACTCAGCGCTTGTGCTGTGCTGGAGTTGTCAAGGATACCTCTGCTGGCCTCATTACAGCTTCTCATGCTGGGAACTGTGTCTTTGGGTGTGGTGTTTGGTTGATTGAAAGTAGGTTAATGTAATAAGGTAGAAGAGGCCTATCCAGGGCCTTTCCGCTCTGGTGCTGACATGGCGATGGCTGGGGCACTCCACATGGAGCGCTGTGGGGAGTAGAAGAGTAACGTGGTCCTCCTTCTCCATGTGGGCAGGGTCCCCATCCTTGCCTTCTCTGCTCTCCATGCCCAAGCCCTGAGCATGTCAGTTTGTTGATTTGAGGGTTCCCCAGCTCAGGGACAGTGGTGCTGGGGTGTCCTGGGGAGGTGTATCCCAGGACCTAGCTGAACTCCCCGAGGAGTGGCTGGGCTGAAGGGGAAAGCCTCCTCTACTCCCCTTCACGGGCTGGTGCCTGCGCACAGTCATGCCTCCATGCCGTCTCCCCCACTGACCTTCCGCTTGCTCCTACCACTTTGTAGCCCCCACTTCTGCACTCCTGTTACCCTTCCTGGAGTGCCTGCCCCTGCTATTTTTTCACTATAATAACCCCAGCACCGAGCGCAGTGTCTGGTACATAGGAGGCACTCAAGTATTTGTTGACTGACTGAATGAATGAACAAATTATCCCTTCCCTGGTCACATACATGGAAAGTCAAAAACCAACTGCGAAGAAGGCACTAAGAGCAAAGAGCTGACCACTGCCTGGGTTCACCCATCCATGGGGGGCTGAGTTAACGACTTCAGGTACAAGGTCTTTATCGGTGATCTCACTGCCCACTGTCCTTGCAGGGCTCTGCTGGGGACCACGGGGAAACTCCGTGCACAATGTTTTATGCACGCGGGAGAGGTCGTCACTGCCCAGGGCTGCCGTCTCCCGAGGCACCTCCTGCTGCCCTTCCCTGGGGAATCTGGCTTTTGCTCATTCTCTGCCTTCCTGGACAGGCCTGGGAACCTTCCAGAGAAATGTTCTTCTCTCCATGAGCAGCCCGTGTGTGTTGGAAGGTTTTGTCTTCACTTTGTCTAACTCCTGGGAGAAAGTGTGGTTCTTCCCTCTCCTCTTCTTGGTGGGGACCACAGGTTATACGTCTTCAAAGAGACTGCCCTCCCTCCCCAAGCTTTCAGCTTCCTTGTCGCTCTGACTGGCAGGCTCTCACCTCCACTGGGCTCTTGCCGTTTCCTGCTGGATCATGGGGACTGATCAGGGGCACCTCCAGTCTGTCAGCCTCCACCCAGTTGCCAGAGCAAGGGCCCAGCCAGGCCAGAGGAAGCTACACTACTGAAGCCCCAGAGATGTCATGTGTGCAGGCTTTGACCTGAGTTTGAGTCCAATGTGCTCGCTTGCTCAGTGACTCTGGGAGGTTACATCATGTGTCTGGGCCTTGCTTTTGTCTTTTTATAAATCTGGGTCAACAACGTCTGCCCCATGGGTTTATTGTGACGAGTGACTTCAGTGTCAGTCACCTGACCCAGGGTCTGCCACTTAGTAGGAGCACAGAGGATTAAGTACTTCCATCGCTTGGCTGGCGTAGATCAATAAATTTCCTGCCTTTGACTTTTGTAAAGAGTGCACACAGAGCCAGGGCCCATGGCCAGTTGCGTGAGCCTTCCAGCAGCCAGAGTCAGCTCTGATGGACAAAAGAGGATTGTTGATGTCTAGCTCCTCATATACTATACTAGTGTGTGCTGCTGAGGTGCCTGGGGAGACTTGAGGCTAAACATTGTCCCACGATTGCGTTCACCAGTGTGTCTTCCCTAAACCATCACAAAGGAAGTATCCAGGCATTCAGTATTCCATTTGTCATGAATTCTGGATGCGATTTGATTCAGTGAGACTTTTAGTGAGGGTGGGTAGACTTAAGAAGATCTGGGGGTGAAGCCAGCTTCTAGATTCATTCCCCACATCCCAGTCACAGCAAAGGGTGTGTCCACAATGGTTTGGCTTCTTGCACCTCTACTCCCTAAAGGCTTTGAGCTATGCGGTTGGGGATTCTAGTTAGCTGCTAAGAGATGCTTTGTTTGTGTTTGTGTTTTTCCAGTTGCAAAGGATTTGCTTGTTCTCAGCTCAGCTTTGTAGCCGTCAACCCCCTGCATGCAGTTTCCTGGGTAAAGCTCTATTCCAATCAGCTTTTTCTGATTGTCAGGTGGTCAGTTACATAAAATCAGACAACACTGTCTATCCATTCAGCCTTGGCTCATAGGAGGCACTGCTATGGAGGCCAAACAGCTGGCAGAAGTCAACCTGTGGGAACTGTGGGAAGGAGCAAGGGCACAAGATCCAAGTCACATAGGCTCAGAGGGAGACCAGACAAGTCCCTAACCCTGTAGTCCAGGCCTGGATCCTGACTGGGGACTAACAGCTGAGAAGTCTCCCTTTTTGTCTATATTGGGCATAGATTTAGATTTCATTGGTTAGCTCTGCACATTGAGACTCCTCTGAAGAGTTCCAGACTCCAGCTCCCTAACCTTCCACCCTACCCTCCAGCTCCACAGCTGCTATGTTTTTTTTTTTTTCCCCCTAAAGATGCTTTTTGAAGGTTGAAGGTGAATGACTTCAGGCAGATGGTTAGCCTAATTAAGGTTAATGCCTCCTGCAATTACCAGTCTGGCTTTGAGGAGTATCCCATTCCTCCTTTGCATCCTCAGGGCTGAGTGGAAATACAGAAGAGGCAGTCCCACCCCCCAGCAGGCCCAGCCCTGCCTTGGCACATCACTGCAGACTTCCCCTCACTAGAGTTGGGGTTGCTGGTGCGGTAGCGTTCATGGGCAGGTCAGCTCAGAGCCGCAGGGAGACTTATCCCCTGAAACTGGTAGGCTTGGGTGGTAATAGCCAGTTTCCTGCATCCTTCACTTAGGACCCAAGGAAGGGGGCTTCAGAAACACATGTTCCAGCCTCTGGCAGGTCAGAGCACCCAAAAAGTGTTTGCTGAAAAGAGAAGATGGTTTCTTTAGGAATAAGATTCTAACGGTTCTCTGGGTGCTGGAATAGGCTTCTGTAGCCCCACCGGTGCTCCGTGATGGTGGCTAGGTTGTCTGAGCCATGAAGTGGGAGAAGGAAGTGGAGGGTGACCAGGTTCCTGACCTCTCCTGGGACTCTGGTTCCTCGAGGGTTCTTATGTCATAGACTGAGGCCCGGTGGGCCATTACTCTGTCCCCTTCCCAGTTGCACCTCAGTGGAGAGGCAAATGAAATAAGTATGGAGGAAAGCAGACGTGGTGGGAAATGATACATGGCCATGACTTACCGAGTCCTTCCTAGAGGCTAAGTTCTTTGACATGCATTGTCTCATTTAATCCTCATAGTAACCCTGTGTGGTGGGTTCTATTATTATGCTCATCATACAGAAGAGGAAACAGAGGTTCAAAGTTGATAAGAAACTTAACCAAAGCCCCACAGCTATCAGAAGCAGCAGAGCTGGAAGTCCATCCCAGCCAGTTTGACGACTGGGTCCTTTCCATCCCATTGGACAAGGCATGAGTGGATATTGACCAGAATCAACAGGGAAATTAAAAACAAAAGCAAAACAGCCTCAACCTTGGCCCAGGGCCAGGTACTTCGGGTTTATCTGTCTTCTTAAGCCTCATAGACATCCTTGTCAGGCAGGTATAAGTGCCCCTGTTTTAGCAATAAAAAATGAGGCTCGGGCAAATCAGGCGACTTGCCTGAGCCAGTCAGTAGAGAACAGTGATTGCCTGGGGGCAACGAGGTGTGGGAGGCCAGGGGTCACAGCTAATGCTCTTGAAAGGAGTGTTTTGTTGGCACTGTTTCCCGTTTGCTATAAATAGCCTTTCCCAGTGGGTCCCACCCCCAACCTGGAAGTCAACAGTTGAGGCACCTGATATTCAGGATCCTTGCCTTTTCCTGCAATCAGTAGAAGAGTAATTTAGACTGCTTCAGGGAACTTGGCTGGAAGGGACTTTGAGGTGGCACTGCCCCACTCGTGGGAGGCCAAACCAGAATGTTATGGAGTCAAGAAGTCAGGTTTCCAGAGACCGCAAAGGCAGCTCAGCATGATGGTCGAGGGCTTGCCTTTGGAGCTGGACAGCAAGAGGTGAACTCTGGCTTTGCCACTTGCCTGCTCTCTGATCCCTCAGGGCCCCCAGCTGCAAATGCAGATGATAATAATTCTCACCTCAAAGCCTGCTGTGATGAATTAATTCTTGTGAAGCACTTAGAACAGTTTCTGGTACAGAGTAAGTGCTATGTGGGTGTTCATGAACTAAAAACATTCAATGCCACTGGAAAAGGCTTTTGAGTAATTTTAGGTGGGGACTGCAGGATGCAAAATTATGTATATTTGCTTCTAATTTTATTTATATATTTATGCTTTTATATAAATGTTCATAATAATTATCTCTGTCATGGGAATTAAGATGGTTTTTCTTTTTTCTTTTTTTAATAGCATTCTCTCTTCACTATTTTGTGCAATGAACATCAATTACTTCAAAATTAAACCAAAAAATCCTATTAAAATTACAAAACAAAGGCTACTCCTCCATGCTAGGCTCTACCCCTCCCCCCCCATCCCCCACAGCACCACTCACATTATAAAATCAGTTCTAAGTGGTAAGAGTAGTGTGCACCTCTGAAAGGTTGGGAGTTCTTGTTTGGAAGCATTCAAAGGCTTTTTGTCTTCTGAGTGTGAGGATCTGGCTGGGAAGGTTTAGGAACAGTGTGGTTGATGTCCTTGTCTGTGGCTAGCACATAGGTCTTCTAGGGTCTCATCATCCTAGATGGCCCCTATCCCCTGAAGAAATGCTGCACGTGTACATGTAAACAGTGGATTCTCTTGGTTGAGCTTACCTTGGCCCTTGATTTCCAGAAGCATGAGCATTTAACATTTTCGCTGTCATTGCCTGACTTTCTTGCTTGCAGTTTGACCGTCCTGAATTGCACATCTTTAAAACTGGTAGTGAACTTAAACTTGGAAACTGTCCTGAGTTTGAAGCCAATGCAAAGTCTTGTGAGGCTCTTCTGCATTGTCTTGATGACTCCTTGGCAAGGATGCTGATTTTACTCCAGCACCAGAAATAAGCAGAGAGATATTTGTGTTGCCCGAGAAAATGCAAATTTGGGGAGATAGATACCTGGCTTGGGAGGGTGTTTGTCAAAGAGAAGTTTGTTGGTTGAAGCTAGTGTTTCATAAGATATTATTTTCAGATTTAAGATTGAGTTCAAGAAATGTGCATTGATTACCTACAGTGGGTTAGACTCTTTCCTAAGGAATCCACTTTAGAGGGCTGTAAGAACAATGTCAGCCCCAGAGGAAAGAAAAAAAAAATTAGACTTTTTATCCAGGGTGGACTGGGTTCAAAGATCTTTCTCTTGGAATTGTATTGACGTGCAATTAGTCAAGCCTGGGCCTGTGTCTGGGCAGAGACTTGCTTGTTTGCAGTGGTTCATAGTCTATCAGCCTTACATTTTTCTTCCACAGAAAATGTCCACATTTTCAGGACTGAAGGGCTGTGGTTTGACTTGTAGGTCCGTCTTGACAAAGCCAACCAGATATCCGATTGAAACAGAGATTAAGTTGTCAACATTCATTGGCTCATGGAGAAAGCAAGGGAATTCCAGAAAGAAATCTACTTCTGCTTCATTGATTATGTGAAAGCCTTTGACTGTGTGGATCACAACTAATTGTGAAAAATTCTCAAAGAGGTGGAAGTACCAGACTGCTTTACTTGCTTCCTGAGAAACCTGTATACAGGTCAAGAAGCATCAGTTAGAACCAGACATAGAACAACAGTCTGGTTCAAAATTGGGAAAGCAGTATGTCAAGGCTGTATATTATCACCCTGCTTATTTAACTTATATGCAGAGTACATTATGGGAAATGCCAGGCTGGATAAATCACAAGCTGGAATCAAGATTGCTGGGAGAAATATCAACAACCTCAGATATGCAGATGATACCACTCTAATGGCAAAAAGCAAAGAGAAACTAAAGTGCCTCTTGATGAGGGTGAAAGAAGGGAGTGAAAAAGCTGGCTTGAAACTCAATATCAAAACAAAGTAAGATCTTGGCATCTAGTCCCATCACTTCATGGCAAATAGAAGGGGAAAAAGTGGAAGCAGTGACATATTTTATTTTCTTGGGCTCAAAATCACTGCTGGTGGTGACTGCAGTCATGAAATTAAAAGACGCTTGCTCCTTGGAAGGAAAGCCATGACAAACCTAGAGAGCATATTAAAAAGGGAAGATATCACTTTGCTGACAAAGGTCCATGTAGCCAAAGCTATGATTTTTCCAGTTCATGTATGGATGTGAGAGTTGGACCATAAAGAAGGCTGAGCACTGAAGAATTGATGCTTTCAAATTGTGGTGCTGGAGAAGACTCTTGAGAGTCCCTTGGATAGCAAGGAGATCAAACCTGTCAATCCTAAAAGAAATCAACCCTGAATATTTATTGGAAAGACTCATGCTGAAACTCCAATACTTTGGCCACCTGATGGGAAGAGCTGACTCACTGGAAAAGACCCTGATACTGAGAAAGATTGAGGGCAGGAGGAGAAGGGGGTGACAGAGGATGAGATGGTTGGATGGCATCACTGACTCAATGGACATGAGTCTGAGCAAACTCTGGGAGATAGGGAAGGACAGGGAAGCCTAGCTTGCTGCCATTCATGGGGTCGCAAAGAGTTGTACACAACTGAGTGACTGAACAACAACAAAGATTGTGGCATCCAGTCCTATCACTTCATGGCAAAGAGATGGGGAAAAACTGGAAACATGACAGATTTTCCTTTCCTGGGCTCCCAAATCACTGCAGATGGTGACTGCAGCCTCAATATTAGAAGATATTTGCTCCTTGGAAGGAAAGCTATGACAAACCTAGACATATTAAAAAGCAGAGACATCACTTTGCCAACAAAGGTCCATCTAGTCAAAGCTATGGTTTTTCTAGTAGTCGTGTATGGATGTGAGGTGGACCATAAAGAAAGCTGAGCGCCGAAAAACTGATGCTTTGAATTGTGGTGCTGGAGAAGACTCTTGAGAGTCCCTTGGACTGACTGCAAGGAGATCAAACCAGTCAATCCTAAAGGAAATCAACCCTGAATATTGATTGGAAGGACTGAGGCTGAAGCTCCAATACTTTGGCCACCTGATGTGAAGAACTGACTCATTGGACAAGACTTTGATGCTGGGAAAGATGGAAAGCAAAAGGAGAAGGGAGTGGCACAGAATGAGAGGGTTAGATAGCATTACCAACTCAATGGACATGAATTTGAGCAAACTCTGGGAGATAGTGGAGGACAGAGGAGCCTGGTGTGCTGCTGTCCATGGATCGTAAAGAGTTGGACACAACTTAGTGACTGAACAACAACAAGAGACTTGACAAAGCAATGGAATGTGTTAATCTTGGTTAAACTCAAAGTTAACGTGAGCTCCCAGAAATTGAAATAATTTGGTAGGATCTGACTTTGTTTTTCAACTTTCCGTTTAAAATATCTGGGAAACATTTATCTGCAGACAAACCATATCTGATTTTTAATCTTGTAAATAAGCACATGACATGACTGTACATCTGCCGAGCCCTTCAAGGTCACCCAGCGGCCATCTGGGCTCCCTGCAGGCTCTTTTCCTCCTCAGCACCACTTGTGAGCCAGCAGCATAGTCAGATTTGTTTAGGAGATTAGAATCCAAGGCTCAGAGAAGTTCAGTGGCTTGGCTGATGGTCCCCAACCTATGAGTGGCAAGCCCTGAACTAGAACCCAGCTCTTTTGACTCCCAGACACCCTGAATTCCACTGCTTCCATGGTACACAGGTCATGTTCTCTCCCAGAGCAAGGGAAATTTGCTGGGGTGTGCGCTCAACAAAAAGTCAGCAAGGGAGTTCCTTGGAAATAGGTGCCTTTGTTTTTGTGGCCTCTGAACAACCCCCCCCCCCCCAACCATAAAGGAGAGGTTTTCCAGGCCCGGTGAAGCTTCTTTTAACAGGCACTGTGCATACTTTTATAGTTCAGAGGAACAGTAAAATGGATGAAATTACCACCGTGGCTAGTGAGAGAAGAGAGCAGAATTCCTTGCTGGTGAAACCCGTAATTCTCTTCTGTTCCCTCTGCGCTCCTCTCACCCCCTCTCTGCATCATGTGTCCTGACTTGACCATTCCTGGACTTCGCCTGGACCCCAGGACTTCCATGTGTCCACTGAGTTGGCTTGTCTCCTTCTTCTTCTCATGCCCGGTGGCTGCCTTCAGAGGGGCTGCTTCTCCAAAGCATTCACCAGATTCCTCAGCTTGGGTTAGCATGTTCTCCAGCTCCTTTCTTTTTCTTATTTTTTATTTCTGCACTGTAGCACATGAATTATCAATGGGGGAAAAAGTAGGTATCAGAGATAAAGCTTAATCATGACCTACTTATCATGTTCTAAATAGAATTGTAAATATAGCTGATCCTCTGTCAAAGGAGATCAACTCATTTCCGTGCACGCCTGCATGTGTTCATACATTCTCCTATCCATGTATGTAGACTTCCAGTCATGCATTCAACCAGCCATTCACCCCTCTATCCATCATCCACCCTTTCATGGGATTTGAGCACTTTTCTGATGCCAGGCACTGTTAAGAGGTGAAGTATAACAGTGATGAAAACAGCACTGATTCTCACCTCTAGGAGGAGAGACCCCTCAAAAGTCACACTACAGAAAAAGAAATGCTATGATCAGAGAAGGCAATGGCACCCCACTCCAGTACTCTTGCCTGGAAAATCCCATGGACGGAGGAGCCTGGTAGGCTGCAGTCCATGGGGTTGCTAAGAGCCGGGCATGACTGAGTGACTTCACTTTCACTTTTCACTTTCACACATTGGAGAAGGAAATGGCAACCCACTCCAGTGTTCTTGCCTGGAGAATCCCAGGGACAGGGGAGCCTGGTGGGCTGCTGTCTATAGGGTCGCACAGAGTCAGACATGGCTGAAGCGACTTAGCAGCAGCATGATCAGAGTAGAGTAGAGTGTACATTCTGTGAGTGATAGCTTTGGAAGAGGAATATGGATGCATCTTTTTTTTCAAATTATCTCCTTTTTTTTTTTTTTTATAGTTTGTTTGCTTGCAGATTTCCAAGTCAGTCTGTATGTGAATTCAGGGATATGGCTGAAAGAAGATAGTCATCTTTAAATATGTATGTTTTCCTGTTCTATATGAACTATAGCTCTACCCACTGTGAGCAATTCTTTAGCTCAGGATTTCTGACTGAATATTGGTTAGTTCCTAGTAGAAGTTCATCTTGTGATTTCCAAAGGGATCTGTTTTTACTTTGGTAGTTTGCACTGGTCCACCAAGGAGGTGGAATTGGTTTATTCACTGGACATGGTCAGGAGGCCATGTTCTAGTTCCATCTCTGTGTGACCATGGGCAATCTCCTTACCTTACCCTGCCTCCTTGCCTTTGCTTTTGAAGTGGAGATAATACTTATTTTCATAGTTCACAAGAATACTGTATGGATGTGCAAATGCTTGGGAACTTTTTTTAACAAATGCAAGGTAGTGGAAGATATGAAGTTGGGTGAGTATTTGGCAGATGATCCAAGCTTAGAGATGTCTTCGGGGCCATAAGACCAGCAGACTTAGTTAGGGTGACATGCTCCTGATTTGCCCGGGACAGTCCTGATTCATGCCTGAAATCCTGGTATAAGCATTAAGAGTGTCCAATTTTATGCTCAAAACTATTTGGATTGGAAGGTAGATCATATGGCTCCCTTATCTGTATAAGATGTGAGCCAAACAGAACATTAACCTCTGCCTAAGTGTCAGTGAGTTCTGCCATTATGTCTTAGGTTCATCTAATGGAGATGATCAGAGTCTTCCCAGAACCAGCCATGATCAATGCTTGAATGTACATAGCTGAAGTCAGAGGTGAGCAGCTCTGTCGAGGATGGTAACCTTTTCTCACTGTAAGGAGGCCTTTGCAGTTGCCATGAAAGATCTCCAAGTGGATAGCTAATGAACTGGTTCCCAGAAAGTTGTGAGGAAAAGCAGATTTCCAGTGGGGCCATATCCCACTTCTCCCCACCATAGCCTGGCCTTGCAGTTACAGGGCATGTGCTGAAGCATGTCCATAAGGGCCAAGAGTAACATGATCGGGTTGCTCCATGGTGGCCAACGGACTGATTGGTGGCCATGGGCAGGCTTTGTGAGACATAGAAGGTGTCGTCTTCTCCCCAGGCTGGCCAAGCAGGTATGAGCAGAAATTCCTGAGTTCTCCCCGATGTCAAGGCCCCTGACATCTATCACCTGTACATAGAATATTCATGTCCCTTAAGGGACTTACTGCTCCCTGGGGCACATTCTTAGATCCTAATTAGAGGAAGGAGTGTGAGCTGGTCTTGGCCCTTTATCTGTAGTTATTTGTAGAGTTTGGATCCTATTTGAAGACAAGGCCTGGTGTTTTAAAAACTTAGATTTATTCGCTACAACTTGGTGTTTCCTGGTGGTGAATGGGGCCTGGGTCTTGAATCACAATGTCTGGGTTGTAGTACTGGTTTTATCACTGACCCAGTGAGGTCTTGGACAGGTTGTGCTTGTTTCCCAAACCTGTTTATCCATCAGTAAATTGGTGTTAATCCTTAGCCCAGTGATCTCATACCACCTCATCTATACCTCATATGGGAAATAAATGAGCTTTGAAAAGTCATAACATTATTTACTTAACTGAGTATGCACTCAGCACCTGTCATGTGACAGGAACACAGTAGTGACCAAGACAGTGGTAGCCTTGGCCTCCATGAAGCTGCTGTTTCACAGAACAAGGCTGATGGCGAAGCAATAGGCAAATAAAGTGGCAGGATGTGCTCTTAAGTGTAAAGAAAACACGCAGGTTTAGAGAGAGAAGAATATACCTGAGTAGGAGAAGCAGGTATTTCTTAAATAAGGGAATCTGAGAAGACTCAGCTTTATGATGACATTTTCACTGAGACCTGAGCATAGGAGATAGTTATCCAGTTGCAGAATCACGTTCCAGGCAGAGGGACAGATGGTGAGTCCCCTTGCCACTCCTGGCATGTGGTGTACATATTGTTTTTGCAGGGATCACAGGAGGTGGTCTGAGCCCATCAGGTCAAGGATTAACCTTATCTTCAAGAGAGATTTTTAGGTGGAAGCAGCAAGGTATAGAGCAAGGTGTCTAACAGACCATTATCTGTGTAAAGGGATGTGTATATATTCATACGCCCACGTATGTGCAGACATCTATAGGAGATACCAGAAGCTGGTGGTTGTCGCTGAGAAGTAAGGCTGGGGGACTGGGGTAAACAAGAGACTCACTTTTAACCACATATCTATTTGTACTGTTTGATTTTTTTTTTCTTTTTTACTGTGTGCATGTATTACTTTTCAATGAAAAGCTCAGTTATTTAAAAATATGAGTAGTTATTTAAAGTAAATGTCTGTAGGCCATTGGGTAACCAAAGTGACTGGTGCATAAGGAGGGATATGTAGAATCTTCCAGGTGCCAGGAAAATAAGCCAGGTCTGGAACTGAGGGTGGGCCTGGGGCCAGCACCAGTCTCGAGAGCCCAGGAAAGAGGAGCGTGATGACCCCGGGCATCCAGTCACACAGGCCCAGACATGCTTCCATGGCCTTTCTTCTCACCGCATGTGATGGGGGTGCCCCTTCCCCTCTCTGACTTTCCTTCCTAAGCTGACTGATCGTGTTTCTTTGGGTCTGAAAATTGTGGCCCCAAGCCTTGCTCATGGGCTGACTTTTATTATAACTGTGTGCAGGTTCAGTTCTCTGACAGGACCACATATGCCTAGAGTTCCTAGCACAGTGCCTCATGCCGCATCGATGTGTTAGTGAGTGTGGAGTATATATTACAGAGATGACTCACTGGCCCCAGTAGGTTGTCATCCTCCTTCCATGCTGTTGCCCAGGTAGTGAGCACATTGATCACAGTAACTTTTATCATGTATATTAGGATGAAAACTTCCAATGAGTTTATAGGAAGAGAACTGAATGATTGTAGAATGAAGTCGTTTATAACTGTCTGCTTTACTCCTGCTTTGTTGTTGAAATTCTTAAGGCATGTTTATGTTTACTTTCTTGCCTATGAGATAATAATGCTTCAACTACCTGGAATCCTCTTCTTTTCAGAGCAGAGCTGACAGCCACTGAATACAAGAGAAATTCAATTAGCAGCCAACATGGCTCAAGATTTAGTAATAACACTTTCTTTCTCATAAAGGAATTGATTTCTCAGCTTATTTTCACTTTGTTCATAACTTTAAAAAGTAGTTTTCTAATTTTTATGTCTGAAAAATTAGAAGGATAAAGAATAATAGTGACAGATACTTTGACATTAGCAAGAAGTGACAAATAGCACAGAAAAGAAACATAAAAAAGCAGCTATCTGATTTCAAGAAACATAGTGTTGGTAGACATAATTAATATGGGGGCAAGAGAATTTCATTTATCTTAAAATATTATAGTAATGGATATGAACCAGTAATTATGAATCCTCAAGAGGAGTTATATTCTAATTCTTCTGTTTAAAGAAGACAGAATCAATAAATTTTAGAAAGTTTTTTTTATCAGAAATAGTTAAAATTTTAAAGTGCTGTGTTGCAAAGAATGTTTCTTCAGCATAATATAGAATATCTGTCTAAACCAACAGTCAACACCATAGAAAATAGAGAAATTCCCATTAAAACCAACAGTATGATAAGAATGTTCCCCTCTCACCTCTACTATTTAGTACCATTCCAGGCAACAAGGCATGAAACCACAAAACAAAAGGTATGCTATTGAAAAATAAAAATAAAAATTATCATTACTTTTAGATTGTATAATTATAATAAAACTTAAAAGCATGAATAGAAATATTAAAAAAAAAAAAAAGAAATATTATTAGCATTAGTAAGACTGTTCAATAAGGTGGCCAGGCTACATAAAGACTTTATATGCTATAGCCTTCCTATGTATTAACACTGCTGCTGCTGATGCTAAGTCGCTTCAATCGTGTCTGACTCTGCGCAACCCCATAGATGGCAGTCCACCAGGCTCCACCATCCCTGGGATTCTCCAGTCAAGAACACTGGAGTGGGTTGCCATTCCTTCTCCAATGCATGAAAGTGAAAAGTGAAACTGAAGTCGCTCAGTCCTGTCTGACTCTTCACGACCCCATGGACTGCAGTTTACCAGGCTCCTCCGTCCGTGGGATTCTCCAGGCAAGAGTACTGGAGTGGGTTGCCATTGCCTTCTCCGATGTATTAACACTTGCCAGTTGAAAAAGTACTTGATACAAAAAGCTCACTTTAATTGTGTAAATATATAAAATACTGGGAATAAACTGAATAAGATATGTGTTGAGCATTTATTCAGTTCAGTTCAGTTCAGTCACTCAGTCGTGTCCGATTCTTTGCGACCCCATGAATTGCAGCACGCCAGGCCTCCCTGTCCATCACCAACTCCTGGAGTTCACTCAAACTCACATCCATCAAATCAGTGATGCCAGCCATCTCATCCTCTGTCGTCCCCTTCTCCTCCTGCCCCCAATCCCTCCCAGCATCAGAATCTTTTCCAATGAGTCAACTCTTTGCATGAGGTGACCAAAGTATTGGAGTTTCAGCTTTAGCATCAGTCCTTCCAATGAACACCCAGGACTGATCCCCTTCAGAATGGACTGGTTGGATCTCCTTGCAGTCCAAGGGACTCTCAAGAGTCTTCTTCAACACCACAGTTCAAAAGCATCAATTCTTCAGAGCTCAGCTTTATTCACAGTCCAACTCTCACATCCATACATGACTACTGGAAAAACCATAGCCTTGGCTAGACGGACCTTTGTTGGCAAAGTAATGTCTCTGCTTTTGAATATGCTATCTAGGTTGGTCATAACTTTCCTTCCAAAGAGTAAGCGTCTTTTAATTTCATGACTGCAATCGCCATCTGCAGTGATTTTGGAGCCCCCAAAAATAAAGTCTGACACTGTTTCCATTGCTTCCCCATCTATTTCCCAAGAAGTGATGGGACCAAATGCCATGATCTTAGTTTTCTGAATGTTGAGCTTTAAGGCAACTTTTTCACTCTCCTCTTACACTTTCATCAAGAGGCTTTTTAGTTCCTCTTCACTTTCTGCCATAAGGGTGGTGTCATCTGCATATCTGAGGTTATTGATATTTCTCCCAGCAATCTTGATTCCAGCTTGTGCTTCTTCCAGCCCAGCATTTCTCATGATGTACTTGGCATAGAAGTTAAATAAGCATGGTGACAATATACAGTCTTGATGTACTCCTTTTCCTATTTGGAACCAGTCTGTTGTTCCATGTCCAGTTCTAACTGTTGCTTCCTGACCTGCATACAGATTTCTCAAGAGGCAGGTCAGGTGGTCTGGTATTCCCATCTCTTTCAGAATTTTCCACAGTTTATTGTGATCCACACAGTCAAAGGCTTTGGCATAGTCAATAAAGCAGAAGTAGATGTTTTTCTGGAACTCTCTTGCTTTTTTGATGATCCAGTGGATGTTGGCAATTTGATCTCTGGTTCCTCTGCCTCTTCTAAAACCAGCTTGAACATCTGGAAGTTCACGGTTCACGTATTGCTGAAGCCTGGCTTGGAGAATTTTGAGCATTACTTTACTAGCGTGTGAGATGAGTGCAATTGTGTGGTAGTTTGAGCATTCTTTGGCATTGCCTTTCTTTGGGATTGGAATGAAAACTGATGTTTTCCAGTCCTGTGGCCACTGCTGAGTTTTCCAAATTTGCTGGCATATTGAGTGCAGCACTTTTGCAGCATCATCTTTCAGGATTTGAAATAGCTCAACTGGAATTCCATCACCTCCACTAGCTTTGTTCGTAGTAATCCTTTCTAAGGCCCACTTGACTTCACATTCCAGGATGTCTGGCTCTAGGTGAGTGATCACACCATCGTGATTATCTTGGTTGTGAAGATCTTTTTTGTATAGTTCTTCTGCGTATTCTTGCCACCTCTTAGTATCTTCTGCTTCTGTCAGGTCCATACCATTTCTGTCCTTTATCGAGCCCATCTTTGCATGAAATGTTCCCTTGGTCTCTCAAATTTTCTTGAAGAGATCTCTAGTCTTTCCCATTCTGTTGTTTTCCTCTATTTCTTTGCATTGATCACTGAGGAAGGCTTTCTTATCCCTCCTTGCTATTCTTTGGAACTCTGCATTCAGATGCTTACATCTTTCCTTTTCTCCTTTGGTTTTTGCTTCTCTTCTTTTCACAGCTATTTGTAAGGCCTCCTCAGACAGCCATTTTGCCTTTTTGCATTTCTTTTCCATGGGGATGGTCATGATCCCTGTCTCTTGTACAATGTCATGAACCTCCATCCATAGTTCATCAGGCACTCTATCCATCAGATCTAGTCCCTTAAATATATTTCTTACTTCCACTGTGTAATCATAAGGGATTTGATTTAGGTCATACCTGAATGGTCTAGTGGTTTTCCCTACTTTCTTTAAGTCTGAATTTGGCAATAAGGAGTTCATGATCTGAGCCACAGTCAGCTCCTGGTCTTATTTTTGCTGACCGTATAGAGTTTCTCCATCTTTGGCTGCAAAGAATATAATCAATCTGATTTTGGTGTTGACCATTTGGTGATGTCCATGTGTAGAGTCTTCTCTTGTGTTGTTGGAAGAGGGCTTATTAAGTATGTATTAAAAGCTACTAAATATTACTATTAGTCATTAAAGATGATTTGAATCAATGGAAAAGTATACTATGTTCATGAATTGGAAGATTGTGTATTTTGAAGTTATGTGAGAAGTTATTGTGTGAAGATTGAGAAAGTGCTATAGTTAAATTACCTAGATTCAAGTGGCAGCTTTACTACTTGCTAATGCGCAATCCTGGTCATCATGAGAAACACTGGGCTGGAAGAAGCACAAGCTGGAATCAAGATTGCCAGGAGAAATATCAATAACCTCAGATATGCAGATGACACCTCCTTTATGGCAGAAAGTGAAGAGGAACTAAATAGCCTCTTGATGAAAGTGAGAGAGGAGAATGAAAAAGTTGGCTTAAAGCTCAACATTCAGAAAACGAAGATCATGGCATCCGGTCCCATCACTTCATGGGAAATAGATGGGGAAGCAGTGGAAACAGTGTCAGACTTTATTTTTGGGGGCTCCAAAATCACTGCAGATGGTGATTGCAGCCATGAAATTAAAAGACGCTTACTCCTTGGAAGGAAAGTTATGACCAACCTAGATAGCATATTCAAAAGCAGAGACATTACTTTGCCAACAAAGGTCTGTCTAGTCAAGGCTATGGTTTTTCCAGTAGTCATGTATGGATGTGAGAGTTGGACTGTGAATAAAGCTGAGCTCTGAAGAATTGATGCTTTTGAACTGTGGTGTTGGAGAAGACTCTTGAGAGTCCCTTGGACTGCAAGGAGATCCAACCAGTCCATTCTAAAGGAGATTAGTCCTGGGTATTCATTGGAAGGACAGATGCTAAAGCTGAAACTCCAGTACTTTGGCCACCTCATGTGAAGAGTTGACTTATTGGAAAAGACTCTGATGCTGGGAGGGATTGGGGGCAGGAGGAGAAGGGGACGGCAGAGGATGAGATGGCTGGGTGGCATCACTGAGTCGATGGACATGAGTTTGGGTGAACTCGAGTTGGTGATGGACAGGGAGGCCTGGCGTGCTGCAATTCATGGGGTCACAAAGAGTCAGACACGACTGAGCGACTGCCTGGCCAGTCTCGAAAGAGAGCAGTACAGGTGAAGTGACTCACCCAAGCTTGCTAACAGTCCCAGCAGGACTCAGAACTGCCCAGCTCCCTCACCCTTACCCCCAGGTAGTGCCCACTCCACACACTCCAGTGGATCCATACATCAATTCTCTCAGGGTCACATGGTCAATTTTGTCCTTTAGGGCTTGTTAAGATGCCTTTAATGCACAGATCTGAACACTATATCCTCTAATTCATTCTGATGGTTTGGTCCAAAAGAAGTGTGAGTTAGGAAGTCTGCTCTGCAGAAACCTGCATACATAAACATGTGTTCATGGGCATGCACAAACACACATATTCACACACATGCTAGAATTCTCTAGACATTTTCCCAACTGATTTAAAATTGATTCCTTTCTTTTTCCCTTGATAAGCCAAGGCTTTGGCTTGAGGACCCAATGTTCTAACATTAAAAAGCCACTGTTCAGCAAAACACACATCAAAATCTGGAAGCCAGTGACCAATAATGCTCTGAACAACCCAACTCTGACATTTAAGCAAGGCTCACAAACCCACAAATGTTTATGGGAAGACATGGAAGAAATCCCACTTTGCGGAGAAACAGCTGGGTGTTTAAAAGCTTTGTTTATACTTGAGCAACTGCCTCAGGAATTTGACATGCTAAATAAACTCACTGCCACCCACCTTGTCCAAACGTTCATCAGAGAAATGGAAAAGGATTGACGAGGGTAGGCAGACTCTGCTCTTGAAGTCGAAGTCTTACACCCCAAGTAGTCTTGCCCACAAGCCACTCCAATTTTTTTGAGATTTTAGGCATCAAGTTTCGGTCTTCGTGTTAGGGTCTGCCATTGATCTTTGAAAAGCTCGAGGCTCAATCCAAACCCACAGGAGATGGGGAAGACAGAAATTCACAGGTGGGTGGTGACAGTTCAGCTCATATCAAAGAAGTCATTCCTGGGGCCTGAGGAGATTCATCCTCTCTGTGGCCAAGAGAGTGATTTACCGTCCTGGACACATACCCAGAGTTTGCCAACCCTTGCCCCTCACCAGGGTATGAAGGCTGACCCTGTGAGACACTGAGGGTCCCCTAGCAGGCAGTTGTCACAGTCAGCACGGGCAGAACAGGGAATCTGGTTTGTCTCCCACATTCCTGCCTCCCCATCAAAGACTTTTTGTCCTCATTCTATCTGTGGCCACCCCAAAAGTTCTTAAAATGCCCTAAACCATCAAATGCCATTAAGTGTGCACAAAACATCTTGGATTAGATGCACACTGAAAAGGAACCAAACCCTAAGCCCCATTGAGACTGCAGGGGCAGGTGATACTGTTAGTGCCCCCTTCTCCCTCGAGAGCCTCATCACATCCCAGAATCTGGGGGAGAGCAGTGATCTAAAGTGGGAGAAGAGAATGCTGACCACTCAAAGCCCTAGCAATTGCTCTCCAAACAAGTTCACCTCTCACTGGGGGATTGTGGACACCTCAATCCAGGCCCAACAGCCCTGTCAGGCTCATCTGCTGCCCCTACCACACACCCCTTCTCTAGCTCTCAGACCCCCTCAACCTTCATGACACACAACTTGGGGTTTCTTGTGCTGGCAGCCTCTGCGCCCTTGCCCATGCCTTTTCTCCTCCTGGAAGGCTCTTCCCTACCTGGAAAACACCTTCAAAAACCAGTCAACCATGACTTCTGGTCTCTCTCTCACTTACCTAAGCCCCTTTCTTATCCAAACTGAGGCAGCCCTTCCTTTCTCTGATGCCCCATGGCCATAATAGCCCTTGCCTTGAATAAAAGACAATGAGGAGACTTCCTTGGCAATCCAGTAACTAAGACTCCTCATTCCCAATGCAGGGGGCCAGGGTTAGATCCCTGGTCAGGGAACTAGACCTCATATGCCACAATGAAGAGTTTGCATGTGGCAACTAAAGATTCCACATGCATCAAGACTGAAAATCTCACATGCCGTAACTAGGACCTGGTGCAGCCAAATAAATAAGCATTAAAAAAAAAAAAAAAAGACGGTGAGGACCTTTGAGCACATGGCCCATCTACCCCAGTAGACATAGAGCCCCAGAGGGACAGGGGGTCAGAGTTGTGTCACCAGCCCAGGGCCAGGCACACTTAGATTCTACAACTCAGTTCACGTA
Source organism: Bison bison bison (assembly GCF_000754665.1). Taxonomy (NCBI): domain Eukaryota; kingdom Metazoa; phylum Chordata; class Mammalia; order Artiodactyla; family Bovidae; genus Bison; species Bison bison. The sequence continues at coordinate 3,325,660 of NW_011494775.1, read as the reverse complement.
AAGAGAAGCTGTGTCACTTAATCACGTCAGCAACACTTCACGTGATACGGGAGGACAATTCTCTTCCACATATCTGACTTGTTGGCCACTGACATAAAAAGGGTAGAAATCTCCTCCATCATCTGATCCAGCCAAGAAAATGCCAAGTCAGCCATAACAGCCAAAACCTTATCCTATCTTTTTCCTGTAGATAGCATATTCAAAAGCAGAGACATTACTTTGCCAACAAAGGTCCGTCTAGTTAAGGCTATGGTTTTTCCTGTGGTCATGTATGGATGTGAGAGTTGGATTGTGAAGAAAGCTGAGCACCGAAGAATTGATGCTTTGG
>NW_011494775.1:3321406-3325205 GCF_000754665.1 Bison bison bison | reverse complement strand
CAACCAAACCATTCTGAAGGAGATCAGCCCTGGGATTTCTTTGGAAGGAATGATGCTAAAGCTGAAACTCCAGTACTTTGGCCACCTCAAGCGAAGAGTTGACTCATTGGAAAAGACTCTGATGCTGGGAAGGATTGGGGGCAGGAGGAGAAGGGGACGGCAGAGGATGAGATGGCTGGATGGCATCACTGACTCGATGGACATGAGTCTGAGTGAACTCTGGGAGTTGGTGATGGACAGGGAGGCCTGGCACGCTGCGATTCATGGGGTCGCAAAGAGTCGGACACGACTGAGCGACTGATCTGATCTGATCTGGCAGTCAAACAACCTTCAACAAGCTTCAAACAAGCACCAAGCTGGAAACTTCTGATAAAGCCTCCTCTAGTTTGGACAAATTTAAAGGATCCCCTACTTTGTCACTAGGGACTTGCCTGATGGCTCAGATGGTAAGAAATCTATCTGCAATGCAGAAGACCTGGGTTCAATCCTTGGGTCAGGAAGATACCCTGGACAAAGAAATGGCTACCCAATCCAGAGTTCTTGCTTGGAGAATCCCATGCCAGGCTCCCAGGGATTGAACCCACGTCTCTTTTGTCTCTTGCATTGGCAGGGAGGTTCTTTACCACTAGTGCCACCTGGGAAGTCCCATTAACATTAAGATGGCTCTCCCTTGCTTGGAGGAGGGCATGGCAACCCACTCCAGTATTCTTGCCTGGAGAATCCCACGGACACAGAAGCCTGGTAGACTACAGTCCATAGGGTCGCAAAAGAGTCAGACACAAGTGAAGCGACATAGCACAGATGCACGGCTCTCCCTTATTTAAACTTAGCTTTGCTCTTTCACTGCATTTTATTTTTCCTAATTTCCACTAAAACAAACAAAAATAATTAATCTGTCTAAAAGCCTTCATACAATCTAAAATCTTTTGGGCTCCCGATCAAGGCCTGCTTGGTGTGGCCCCAGCTTGCTTCGCCTGCCTTCCAACTTTGTAGACATAAATGTCAACATTTCTGCTCCACTTGATTGCGCACAGTGGCTACATTGCTTGGCTCCCAGGCTGCCCGGATGACTCATCGACCTTGCCCAGCAGCTCTTGAAAGCCCAGCTAAGGAGGTTACTGTGAGCATAATTTGCAAACACTGGAAGGCAAAAGAGAGAAGGGCAAAGCCAGGCTTTGTGCTCATTTCAGGGAATAACCACACCCGCCCCAGGCTCCCGCCTACTTGCTTTCCATTCTCTGAGCCACTCATGCAGACAAGAGAACCAGCACAGGAAGACTTCTCTCACAAAGATACAAGAGCTGCAGGCCATTGAGGGTGGGGCTACAGAGCCTTGCCATCTCCTCACAGGGTGCCCAGGGACACAGCCCATAGCAACAACAGCAGTAGCAACAGTAATAATCATGACAACCTACAGTTCCTGAAGTCTTGCTGCATGGGTGCCAGGCACGTTTTATCAGCAACTGCCACCACACATCACATGCCATGAAGCTGGGGAAGAATAGAAAGTCCACAATAATTGTAACTGTGATTATAGAGCACCTCCCCTGCATCCAGCTTAGATAAATGCTTCCCATACATTCGCTTATTTAAGCCTCACATGGCCTCTCAAGGTACTAATTACCAATGAGAATTTGTTTACAGAAGGGGAGCCTGAGACTGACTGCTGAAGTGAAGAGACAAGCCCAGGGTCATATGGCTCCTGGTTCCGACAGCTGCAAGAGCCCACATCCAGTCTACAGGGCTCCAGCATCCAGGTGGGCTCTGCTGCTCCTTGAAACCTATCTGAGACCAGCTCTCCCCAGCCATGCTGCTATTTGCAGAAGCACACTATTGTCCATTTTGGAGTGGTCAACAGAGACCGCCCTCTCCCAGGCCATGAGAACCATGCTGATGGGGAAGCCCCCATCTTCAGAGTTCCCCACCCGCTGGGCCAGCAAGTTCCAGGATCCTGGGGTTAGACTGGGGGCTGAGGTGGGAGTAAGAGGATAGAAAGCTCAGCCAGGGAACTTCATTGGCAACCTCAGGACTTCGCAAGAGCAAGTTTTTATACTAGAGTGTTTTCCCTTCAAAGTAGCAAAACTTACGAGGGTAGGCCACGCACCATGTGCCTTTGCCCAAGTGCCATGTCTGGATGAAGCTAGTACCCTGCAGCAGGTACCTCGGGGACTTAGGCTGTGTTTGTGCCTGGTTAGGGGAGTCTGCAGTGCAGGGTTATTCAGAAGAGGGCTGGAACTCTTTGAGAAGCCCTGGTACCCTGCAGGCCCCATACACTCTGACCCTCACCTCTGTCTGTCTGTCCATCCTCATGCCCCACTGCTCCTCCACACGATCAGATTCTGATGGATCTAGTCTGCTTCATTGACCTTTCTATTAAATCCAGGACCACAGTCTTTTTATTATGACCATCTTAAAATACAACTCATTTTCAAAATCTCCTGGCCAGTCTCACCTGTTTCATTATCTTTCAACTAACATTTTTCTCATTCTAAATACAATATGTATATGTTGTACAAAATTGGGAAATCTGAAGAATATAAAGAACATATAAAACTGCTCAAATCCAACCACCCAAACATAAGCACCAGTAACATTTTAGGATATTTTCTTTCCTTCCTTCCATTTTTTTCTATGCTTCTGATTATTTTTAATTAAGAAAAAAAGGAACCATGCAATTTATATAGTTTGTATCACAGTGTTTTCATTTAATACATGGTAACCACTTTCTCATGTCATTTAATGACAGGAAACTTCAAAAGCATAATTTCTAATGACCACAGAGTACTCATCATATGGACGGGCCATGATTTAGTTAACTGTTACCATATTGTTGGGCCCTTTGGCTGTTTCCAGCTTTTTCCATTAAAATAATGCTACAACAAATACCTGAATATACAAGTATGTATAGGAATCTGTGATTCTTCCACAGGATAAATTCATAGAAGATGAACAGCTTGGGCCCTAGCTGTGGATATTTTCTGGCTTTTGATACAAAGCATTTCAGAAAGCTGGTTCCGCATACTAGTCCCTCACCTGTGTACCAAAGTGCTCATTTTACTGTATCCTCAGCGTCACTGGACTTTATCATTTTTTAAGTGCTTTCCTTCTTGAAATATGAAAAATGATATACTGCTTTAATGCACATTTCTTGAGTGTGAGTAAAGTTTGGCACTTCTCCATATGCTTATTGGTCTTTTCCTTTCTTTGGTGGTTTGGGTATTTACGTCCTTTGCCCTTCTTACCCTTGTGCATTCATATTTTCCTATTGAACTGTAAAAAATCTTACATTGCAAATATGGAAGTAAATATGCCTTCATATTGCCTATTGGCATGAAGATGGCAGTATCAACACTTATCCTTTTCATTCATCTGGAATGTATTTTGATGTGTGGTCCATGACAGTGATTCCCATACCTTAAGGTGAATTAGGTACCCTCACCCCCACACAGGGGTGGTCATTTTAAGAAGTGCTCCAAGGAATTCTGAAGCCTGTGGCCATACTTTGATAAACACACAGTAGGAAGCTAACTTTTTTTTCAAAGTAGATGAATTGTGCCAGCATATTTATTGAATAACCCTTCCTTACCAATAGTTGTGAAATGCTAAATGAGAAACTGCATTCCAGCCACCCCCTTGGTTTGGTCTGTGGTCCTCTTGGAACAGAGTTCCAGAAGTAACCCCCACTCACGGCCTGGCTTTGCATGGGAGGTGGGAGAGGAACAGAGAGAAAGGAGAACCCAGGACCATGGCAGAGGAGGGCAGATGCTATAGTGGGAGAGACAAAAGCAAGCACTGGTGC
>NW_011494775.1:3294723-3321306 GCF_000754665.1 Bison bison bison | reverse complement strand
AAGCACTGGTGCTTGGACTGTTGCTCCCAGGTCTGTTACACCCTCTGCTCCAGTTGTCATCAGAGGGTGGTTGACTGCTCAGATTACCTTGTGTTCAACCAGTGGCAGGCACCAGTGGGAGAATGGAGGGTGAGAAGCAGGAAGAAGCCAAGTGTGTCTGCCCCTCTCTGTTTGGGCCAGTACCTAGGTCAGTGGTTGCATCTCCCCCGTGGTTCCATTTTCCATGAGCAGTCTCTCTCTCTGTGGTCTCAGTTGCTGACCAGTGTCTTGGCTTGGCTCCAGAGCTCTGGCAGTGCCACCTCTATGCTTTGACCTTCCAGCCTAGGGATGGTAGCAGATTCCTACTACTGCTGATCTCTAGGTTGCTTCACATTTCCCTCTTTCTGCCCTTTTGATACTTTTGTAACTTGTACAGAGCTACTGAACCCCTTCTATTAAAGTACTTCATGTGGTTTTTTTTTTTTTTTTGGAGTGTGCAACTCAGCCCTGGTTGATCAAGGACAACTCTCTCCCTCCTCATTACTCTTCCTTCCTTTCTCCTTCCATCTCCATTGTGCTGCGGGGTGTGAAGACCCTTCAGAACATCTGGAGAAGTGAGCTGGTGTGGTGGAGACAGTTCTATTACTACCATATTGTGTATATATAGTATATTTTGGTGTTTATGTTGGGGAAGAGGAACATCATGAAATGCCCTCTTGTTACCACTTCTGTCATGGTGGAACCTGAAAAGTTTTTCCTTTACCCACATTCCTCCTTTAACATTTAGCGAGCACCTCTTTGCAGCAAGACGCCTCTATATCAGTGGTGGGAGTGGGGCTGGGCCTGAGATGAGGAGATGAGCCCTGCCTGCCCCAAGCCCACTACACATTGAGAATGCTGGGGCATCATGCATGGAAGTGAGAGTGACACGAGACACCACCCAACGAGGGAAATACAGAGAATTGTGGAGGACAAGAGGGCTCCTTTGACACAGGAAATCAGGGAGGGCTTTCTAGAGAGGAAGGCATTTGTCTGGTTTGGCAGGATGAGTAGTGTGTGGGGAGATGATTATAGGGGTGTTCCTCATAAAATACATTCAGGGGTTAGAGATGGAGTCTAAGGTTTCCAGTTCCTCTGAATAACTGCAAATCTCCCAATTTTCCATCTGTGCCTTACGGAAGACTCCCAGACCCTTTTCCTAGAGGTATTACGACCACAGAAATCAACCAATACCTCAAGGAACCTAGGGATAATCTTTAAGAGGTTTTAGGCATGTGCAGAATTCCTGAAAGTTCCTGTTTGGGGCTGGCCTGTCCATCTAGTCAAAGCCTTGGTTTTTCCAGTAGTCATGTATGGATGTGAGAGTTGGACTGTAAAGAAAGCTGAGCACTGAAGAATTGTTGCTTTTGAACTGTGGTGTTGGAGAATACTCTTGAGAGTCCTTTGGATTGCAAGGAGATCCAATCAGTCAATCCTAAAGGAAGTCAGTCTTGAATATTCATTGGAAGGACTGATGCTGAAGCTGAAACTCCAATACTTTGGCTACCTGATGCGAAGAACCGACTCATTTGAAAAGACCCTGATGCTGGGAAAGATTGAAGACAGGAGGAGAAGGGGATGACAGAGGATGAGATGGTTGGATGGCATCACTGACTCAATGGACATGAGTTTGAGTAGGCTCCGGAAGTTGGTGATAGACAGGGAAGCCAGTCCATGGGATCACAAAGAGTCATTCACAACTGGGTGACTGAATTGACTGTCCTTTTGTGGAGAACCCCTACCTGGGATTATTTTGCTTTCCATATATCTGCTTGAGGAGAGAGGCGAAGATAAGTTTTTGGTTGGTAGGAGAGCAGAAGAGGAGGAAGGCCAGGCTTGGGCCCTGGGAACATCCTGGTTAGAGCATCCTACTGGTCTGGACTAGCTTAAGGCAGCCTGAGGATGCTAGGACCAAAGGGAGATGACACTTCTCAGAGTCACATCAGTCAATGGTTGACAGCCTGTTCTCTCAGTTGGGGGAATTGCATGTAGAGACCTGTCCCAGCAGATAAATACCCCTTCACTGTCCCCAAGACTATGGCAAAGACAAGGCTGGTTGATGTGGACAGACAAAAAGGGAACCTCTCTCCCTCTTCTGCTGCCAGCTACCCTCCCTCTGTTCTCCTTTGCAGGGATGTCAGAGGCATCATAACCAAGATGGAGGGTGGGAGTTGAAATGTATCATGGATTTAATAATGGAGATTTGTGGGATTTCATCTTGCATGCTTCAGCCCCCCGAGGCCACCTCATATCCAGATGAGCATATGTGTGAAGACAAGGATATATGTCCACGGCTCTGGGGCCAGGAGACTGCAGCTGGTGCTAGGTTAATTTCCAAAATTAGGCTATGGTCTCTTTCCCTAAAATCCTCAACAATTAGGAACAACTATTAAGCTGTGACATTTTAAGGGTGGGAAATTTTTGTCATATTTCTAATTCTGCCTTGGGCTGCTATGGGCCATTTCACAGAAATTCGAGGCTGGAATAAACTGAAGGGGCATCTTGTGCCAGAAGCCCTAGCATTGTAGCCTCTTCTAAGAAGCCCAGCTTAAAGGAAAAAAAAACCCTCCTGGACTTGAGCTATATAGCCAAACACCTGGGTTGGAATCTGAGCGCAGAAAACAGTCATGGAACGCCAAAAATGCAACACCTGTGGACAAGCTATTGCCTTGGAGGCCAGTCTGGGCTCTGAAGACAGGACTCCACTGTGCGCCACTTCACTAACTGCCTCTCGGGTGGGCCTGGGTACAGATGGACTGGGGGTGATTGCCAGCCTGCTGTTACAGAGAGATTTGGGCTTTGAAATCACGTAGATCTGGCTTTTATTCCTAAGAGACCCTGAGCAGTGGGGGGTGGGACGTGAGGAAGTAAGAGAGGGAAGGGAAAGGAGTCACTGGAGGGTGTGCTCTCTAGTGGGTTAACTCTATGGGTGACTTGAGGGTGCAGCTCTGGGAGAATGAGCTCAGAGTCATTACAGCCAAGGGGTGAGGGAGCTGGGGTACTGATCCTCCAACTTCCACCCAGCAGGGGTTCAGAGCTGCTGCCAGGGGTGTGAGGTGTTAACTCCCCAGCACACTGGCCTGCTCTGTTGCAGGGACTGAGCAGGCTCCACTGGTCAGAGAAAAACCTAGCACCAAGACTGGTATGAGTTTGCAGTTAGAAGCCCTGGGATTGACCTGAGAATGGTAGGTGTTGAAGGGTTATGGGTAGGGTACCAACAGTGACTGACAAAGGTACCGAGATTCCAGAAATTTCTGATCTGACTAATTTATCCACATGAACCTGCTGGGATCCCAGTGGTTGATCCTCTCCACTGGGAGTATTTGTTCTTACACAGAACTTGAGAAAGAGTAGTGCTTAGTCCAAGGAATGAATGACTCAGACAGATGTGGCAGGTGGCTGAGAGTTTGGGGCAGGCAGACCACAGTTACCTTTATGCAGATGTGACCTACCTGCCTGTGTGGAGCCTGTCTGAACTGGATGATACTCTTGTGTCCAGACCATGCAACTCATACACAGACTTCTGGATTCCTCCCGTCTCTGCTATAGCCCCAGGAGGCCACCTGGGAAGGTTCCCCTGTTGCTGTTTCTAGTGAAAACAAACTCTTTCCCTGGTCTTGAGAACTGAGCACCCAGGCCCATGAGGGAAGCTTGGAGAGCACTACCACAACCATGTTCATTACCATGGGGAGGATGAAACAAAGACTCCAGGGAAATTTGGGCAAGGCCTTGACTTGAGCATCCAGGGCCCAGGGGCTCAGGATGGAGCCAGCTGACGGAGTCTTAGAAATTAAGCACTTCTCTGCCTTTCGTGGCTGAGGGTGACGGAGGAAAGGTGGGCTGCTATTAGGCCGAGCCCCATTCTCAGGCCACATTGCTAGAAGCTGGGTCTGACCTGAAGGTGGCAGCACCACCAGACTGCATGGTTGCAGTCTGTCCACAAAAGATAGGCCAGGATGGAGGACATGGCCTGTGGGAGAAGCCCTTCCCTTCTTGTACTGACCCAACTTGGGCATGAAGCCTCCAGTTAGAAGCATGTTCATTTTTCATTTGGAGAAATGGACAGTGTTATGGCTGCATGACCAGAGCCTGCTGTGCTGACTGTGGGCTTCTCCAGGTAGACTTGGGGGCCTGGTTTGTATAGGAGAGGGGAGAATAGAAAATGAGGGAGGGAAAGAGATAGAAAGTGGAATCTCTTCATGTAAAGCATTACTGGCTATGCATTGAGTCTCAGCTCTCTCTCTGTCATGGTGGGGTTTCCTCTGATGGACTGATGGATTTCCTGGGCAGCGTGCTCAGGTTATGCAGTGACTTTCATGTCTGAGGAATAGAGATGGAGCCATCTCCATTTCTATGTGCCTGTGCTGTGGCTTGCAGCCTTTCATCCACACGGCTCCCATCTGTTTGGTGCCTGGAGAACGGCTCTGTGCAACTGGCAATTTAATGGCTCTCATTTTAGAGAAATTTCTGGCTGACTTAATGCTCTGGGAGACCAAATTCAAAACTCCAGGGTGACCCAGCAGATGCCTAATTTTCCAGAACTAATCTGTCCTGCTTGACTCATTCCCTCTCCTCTCCCTGGATCAGCATAGCCGTCAAAGTCTTTCTGATGATGTGCAAAATGACAACTGTAATCATAGATGAATGGAATGGGGCCGCTCTGGAGAGGGGAGTCTGTTTGGAAGATGATTCATTCAAAATGTTGTTCTAGGAGGTTGCTTTGCACTCAATCCCTATATGAAAAACAGCCACAGGATTTAAAGAGTTTCTCAATCCAATCATTAGTGTCAATTTTAGATGGGCGTAATTTCCTGTAGGGTATTTTTGCTCTTTATCTAAAACACTGTGTGCTGGAGAAACTCCTTTGAAGTCAGATCCAGGGAAGGGGGAGGTCACGGAGACGAGGCCAGCCCTCTTCCTGCTGTAATTTAGATGCTTTCCGCCTAGAAACAAGGGTCTACATGCTGGGTTTCTTATGATCCCCTCTACCTGTGTGATCCCTGACATTTTGAGGGTTAAGATTAAACAGGTATATAAGACTAACCTGAGTATGATATTTCATGTGACTAGATTGTCTTTTCCAGCATCCTCTGGAGGCCTGGTCCATGGGGACATCATGAGTTAGCAGGGTGATCAGGTCACGGAAGGCCTTATATGCCATACTGCAATGTGTAGGCCTTGTCCTGATAGGAGTAGGGGAGCCACTGAAGGTTTCATGTAGGAAAGGGGCAAGGAAGCTTGGTGGCTTAGAAGGATGACTTAGGCTTCCATGCGGAGAATCAGTTACAGAGGAGAACCTGAGGGCACTGAGATCTGTTAGGAGGCAGGTACATGTACCCAGGTGAAAGAAGACACGATGGCTTGGACTAGAGATGGGCTGGATGGAGGATAGAAGATAGGCATATTTAAGAAGTATGATTTTGCAAAATACACATCTGTCAACCTTAAACTCATATAATGTTATATAAGTTGTATCTCAAAACAGGAAAAAGTAAATGTCTAGCAGGTAAACTTTAGAGAACTCAGGGGTTGGTTGTGAGGTGCAGAAGAAGGGGAAGCCCAGAGTGGTTGTACAAAGTCAAGGTTGACTTTATCCTGTCCTTCTTGGGAATGTGTTCCTTAATTTGAGGGTCTCAAAACCACCAGAAAGGAAACATTAAAAAAAAAAAAAAAAGAGGAGAGCCTGAGCAGAATAGTGGGAAAAAATTTCAACCAATATTTTGAACTATTTTTTATCATCATTTCCCAGACAATGTCATTATACTAATTTGAAAGAGAGCGATCCAATTCATTTTCTATTTGTGGTTGCCAACCCCATGAATACTTGATGGTTTTGGATTACAGAGCTTCCAGCAGTGGCTCTTTTGCAGTCAATAGGATGGAGGGTGAGGAGAGGCCTGTGTTTAGGTAGTGATAGGCTGTGTACCTCCTCATGTGTCTCCTGCTTCAATAGCGTCTATTTTGAGCTGAATTCTTTCTGAAGCTCTGGCAGGATAAGGAAAATGATCATTCTTCCTGCTTCTAGGGCTGGCTGTCAGAGTTCTAGAAATGATCTGTTGTGACAAATGACAATGGCTTTAGGTTATGTGGGAGGACTGCAGCCTTCAGATGGATAATTATCTTTGCAGTTAAATGGCAATTGCAAGGGGAGGGGGAGCTGATATGAGCAACAGGAAGGTGACAGACTGTGGATGATGATTATTTTTATAGGTTTCTTATAAGAAAGTGGGCTGCAGTAATCACAGACACGTCTCCTAGGAGAAGGATGCTTGGTCTGGAAGTACTTTGTACCTGAGGTGTAGGGAAGCTTATCTCAGACATTGCTGTGGATGGAATTGTGTACCCTTCACATTTCTGTGTTGACGTCCTAATCCCCATTGTGACTGTAGTTGGAGACAGGACTTTTAGGAGGTAACTAAGGTTAAATAGGTCATAAGGGTGGAGTTGTAATCCAACAGGCTTGGTGGTTGCCTTTTGAGAAGAGGAAGAGAGAAACCTCTCTCTGTATGGACACTCACTGAGGCAAGACCATATGAGCATATAGCAAGAAGGTGGTCCTCTACAAGGCCCAAAGAGGGCCCTCACAAGAACCCAACCATGCTGGCCCCCTGATCTTGGGGGCCTCCAGATCCACAATTCCAGCCTTCAGAATTGTGAGAATATTAATTTCTTCTGTCTAAACCACTTAAGCCTCTAGTGTTTTGTTATGGCAGCTGAGTGGGCATGAGAATGATCTAATATTCACTTAGCCAAACAGATGAACTCTCCTGGTACTAAGCTTGGAATCAACAATAAACCTAATTCCCCTGGATGTAGGTTTTTATACAATGAAGTAGCAAATAACTTGCTTGTTCCCTTTTAGAATCTGCCATAAATATTATGAGCTCTAAAAGGAAATTGAAACTTCATTTAAACCCAAAGTTAGTGAATGGCTGACATATCCTCATGACTTCTGAATTCTCTCAGTGGCAGGGAATATACAGCCATCCTTCCCAGAGTTTGAGCTACTTTTTGAAACTAAGTTAGAGTTGGGGAGGGCCATGCACTTTATGTTACTTTCATTGCTGTTCTCTAGGGGTACAATGCCCATGACTCTGTCTTTCATAGAGTCCAGTTTTCTCTCCAAGAAAAAGGTAAGAAGGTAGGGCCAATTCTGCATTACCTGGGTGATAAAGGGGTGCTGTGTGTGCTTGGCCTATGGGCTATTCTGCTTCCTTCCTAGGATGTGGTTGCCATTTCTGTTACTTTCTGGGGATAAAATGCTGCCATGGGGTCCATTCTGTAACCCAGTGGAAGTGAAAGTCGTTCAGTCATGTCCCAACTCTTTGCAACCCCATGGACTATACAGTCCATGGAATTCTCTAGGCAAGAATATTAGAGTGAGTAGCCTATCCCTTCTCCAGCGGATCTTCCCGAGCCGGAATCAAACCAGGGTCTCCTGCATTGCAGGCAGATTCTTTACCAGCTGAGCTACCAGGAAACCGTACTACCAAAGGCAAGGAATAAGCACCTCTTCCAAAATCACTTAGGAGAAGCAATTCAGGGTGGAGAGGCAAAATAGCTTCTAGAACTGAGCTGTGACCTAGTGAATGGAGGACCTGGCCAATGGTCAGTCATTATGGGACAGTGGAGCCCCTGACCTTGAACTAGATACCATAGAAGGACACTAGAGAAAGTGTAAGCTCAGGTCCCTCTAGGAGTCCATGATCTCCCTGAAGAAATAAAAGCCACACACAGGAAGCTAAGACAAGCTCCATGAAAGGGTCATTATGAGCTAACTTTCACTGGAAAATTTTTGAGAATGGAAAGAAATAAGTTGAGGTTCAATGATGCCCTGGGTTAATGGCATGCTTAATACCTGGGTTTAGGAAGGACTTCTGGAGGCTGGAGGAGGTAGGTTTGTTTTGGTTCTCAAAGGGGGATGAAATCTGAGAGGCTGAGCACAGAGTTCCAATTTGTCGCCTATTTGTTTGCTCACTTAGCACCTACTGTTTGAGTACCTACTGCATGCCAGGCCTTGCTGTGCACCATGGAAAGGAAAACAAATAGCTCTGGCTGTGTCAGAGAATTCATTTGTCTAGCCCTGTTGAGGTTCTGAGGACCCAGGTAACTGGAACCAAATGAATTCCTCATTCACGGCAGGAAACCAAGTGTCCTCTAGGCAGTGAGTGCTCCCAGTGCAGCTTTGTCTGGAGACAACTGCTAATTGCCTTCCTCTGTGTCTCTTCTGACCCCAGTACCCATCTTTTCCTATGGGCTCCCCCATGTGTCTCTGCTCCTCATGGGAAGGGGTCCTCTGCTGGCACACAAGAATGCGGAGTTGAGGGCTGCTCCACATCTGTTGTGGGGCTTGGGGAAAGCTCTCATTCCCCAGAGCAGGAAATAATCCCGAAGACTCTCCCAACTCAGAGCTTTGAGCACGACTGCCTGCCAGGTGCTGAAACCGCACATATTGAGCTGGGGTCTGAGGGTAAGTGGAGTGTTGGTTTTGGGGAGCCAGACCTATAGCTAAATCCATAAAAGAGTTTAATTTCAGGGCAACCAGCCTAGAAACCTGGAAGTAGAGTCAGCAACCATAACCACCACTGGCATGGAGCCTCTCTCTCCAGGTGGGACAAGCAATGCTTCCAATCAGTTGGCACTGGAGGTGGCCTAAAAGGTTATCTTCTAACTAGTGTTTAATTGCAGGATCTCATGTACAAATTTCCTCAATACCAGTCATGTAACCTTTAATCAGTGGTGTGCTGGTAAATGTTTTACAACTGGCTATCTGGGGAAAAGGAAAGAGTCTTGATTTGTAGTTTGCTAGTTTTCATGATGTAAATACTTCAGTCATGACTGACTGCCAGCTATCAGTACAACATCCCTGAATGCAGAGTTGGGAAGTAATATAGCTGGTTCTTGTGTGAAAGTACAGGCCAGATTCTGCATGCCACTGCCTTTAAATGGAATACCTTTAGTGACAGGAAACTCACTATCTCTAGGTTGGCCCAGTCTACTCATCCTTCTGTCTTAGGCCTCTCAGATTTCATCCTCTTTTGAGGGTTAAAGCAAGTCTCTCCTGAAGCAAATGTTAAGATATTGTAGTAAACTAGAATCTCTCATTCCTTCATATTGACCAGTACTTTCCCCCTCAACTCTCATTTCTGGTTCCTATTTCTACAGATACTTAAGGAACAACAGGAACATCAGGATTAGAGAAGAATGGTTCTAGTAATTATTACTTACCAGTCTTAGATAATAAGTTTCTATTGACCTCCTGATCGTCCACTTGTAAGTCACCTCAAATCTAGCACATTATGTTTCTAATTAATTTCTTTCAGCAAATACAATACAAAATCTACTTGGCCCCAGGCCCTGTTCTGGGCACTGTGGGGAAATGAATAAGATACACAGTCTTGGCTCTTAAGGGGCTTATTGTTTAGTGATGGAGAGAAAGTCAGACAGTACTCTCAGGGGATTTGCTTAATGAGATGGGGAGTGGAGAATGTGCTCTAGGGGGTTCTGAATATGGAAAGATCACTTCTGACTGAATGGTCAAAGATGATGTGAAATTTTAGGCTTCAGGGCAGTCATCTGTAAATTGCTGCAGTTTTTGTGGCTTGCTGTTTTTGTTGTGTGTGCTGTGGAGAGGGGCCAATAGCATGGCTAACTTATTAGAACAGAGGGTGCTTTCCTGATGAAGCTCTGGGCAGCTTCTGTCACATACATGTCTACAGAAATTGGCCCCTGTTTCAGTGACTTAAAGGAGATTTAAAACAGTGCCATTGTTAATCTGATCAATAGCTCAGCATGTGGAATAGAACAAGCCCATAGTTCTTGTATTAGAAACATCCTCTGTAGCAACTGCATGCACAGTAGCCAAAGTCTTTAGATGTCGGACTCTGGTGCCAGTTTTCAACTTCCATTATCCCTGAGGTTGAGCAATACCATATTTACACAGCAGGATACATGTGGGCTGCTGTTAGCCAAACCAGAACATTTCTGTTGAAATATGGTCTGCTTTCCTTGGGAGTCCAAAAGAATTTTCATAGTTCTACACTGCCTGAATGTGAGGGAAGAGAGAGGAAGAGAGAGCATCCTCTAGGACTAGAGTGAAGAGCATAAAAAGTGACCTTTAAAAGTCAGCTCTTGGATGACCTTTAAAAGCCAGCTCTTATTAACCAAGTTACTCATGATATGCATGGTGACTGGCGTTTGTCTGATAGTTATTGGATTTGAAATTGATATAGGATAAGTTAAACTGATTCCATCTCTAACCTTCAGAATTTGTGATTTATCATCAACACAGTCAACACAAATAACCAACAAGTAAACTTTGTATCATATATTGGTTCTGAAAATGGTGAAACAACCAGTGCAACATGCCAAGTGTTTAGCTTTCTTCTCCCATGTGAAACCATATCCTCCTGCTCAAGTTGAACCAGGGGAGGAAACCTATGTAAAGAAGTGGACGCGACAGGATTCACAGGATTTCCAGGTTCATTAATCCTCTTTTGCCCTCCCTCCCTGCTATTTCTTGGGAAGGAAGGTTCAACCAACACTTACCAAACACACAACAAGAAGTTATCAACTTAAGGAACTCCAGAAATTGCTGAGGGCTTCATTTTTTCTCAGTCCCTGAGATCGACAACCCTCAGTCATGAATTTTCTTCATGCTAAAGGTTAGGGTGAGAGATATAGAAATTTGATTTAATTGAGGAGGAGTCTTTTTTGGCAAATGAGTTTTTCCATCACACTTTTCTTCATCATATGTTTCCAATCAGGAGAGAAATGTTGATAGTGCTCAAAACTCTGGTATGCACTAAAGTAGAGAAAATTCCTTTTGTAAGCAACAGAAACTTTGGTTATAAAGTGGGTAGAGTTCTCAACCGCCTGTTCTTAGTTAAGGCAGCATCCTCAGCCTCCTTCCATTTTTGGGGAAACCAGCTGGAGACTCTCTAATGATCAGGCATGCCACTGTGACAGGGACCACACTGAATGTTTGGATTGATTCATTGTTGTAACTAAGTACCTGGGTTCTGAATTCTAGAAAATCCAAACCTAGATCAGGAATGAATGTTTTTCATCACTTACTCTGGTTTATCAATTTTAGGGTATATATTTCCCCCTTTTCTATATTTTAACATCTCTGAAATTAATGCTATGAATCAGTGACTGTTAGCCATGAAACAGTCATGACATGTTGTCATTGCCTATGCCTGTGAAAACTTGGTCTTAGCTGTTTGTATTTTCACTTCAGTGAGTTATGAACTGATATGCATTTTGGTACTACACATATTAGGTTTCATTGACATCCAGAATGTTTTTTTTTTTTAAAGATTACATTATGCTTTGGCATAGAAACTGAAAAACAGCAGAAGTATGTAAAACTGACATTAGTGAAGCAAACGTTTGTCTTTGGAGAAATGGCCAAAATTCCACTTTTTCTTGCAAAACAGCAACCAAGTAGTTTACGGAATTGCTTCTTAAACTTTAACATGCAAAATAAATCACTTGAGCATCTTGTTAAAACTATTTTGTAGTAAGGTCTGGGGTGGGACCTGAGATTGCTCATTTGTGGTCAGCACACCCGGTGACGTCACTGCTGGAGGTCCAGACCACACTTTGAATAACAGGGCCTTGTTGTTGTTGTTCAGTCGCCCAGTCATGTCCAACTCTTGGCAACCCCATGGACTGCAGCACGCCAGGCCTCCCCGTCCTTCACCATCTCCCAGAGTTTGCCCAAGTTCATGTCCATTGCATCAGTGATGCCATCCAGCCATTTTATCCTATGATGCCCTCTTTTCTTTCTGCCCTCAATCTTTCCCAACATCAGGGACTTTTCCATGAGCTGGCTGTTCACATCAGGTAACCAAAATACTGGAGCTTTAGCTTCAGCATCAGTCCTTCCAATGACTATTCAGGGTTAATTTCCTTTAAGATTGACTGGTTTGATCTCCTTGCTGTCCAGTGGACTCTCAAGAGTCTTCTCCAGCACCATAGTTCAAAGGCATCAATTTTTTGCCACTCTGCCTTCTTTAAAGTCCAGCTCTCACAACTGTAC
Source organism: Bison bison bison (assembly GCF_000754665.1). Taxonomy (NCBI): domain Eukaryota; kingdom Metazoa; phylum Chordata; class Mammalia; order Artiodactyla; family Bovidae; genus Bison; species Bison bison. The sequence goes on along the minus strand of NW_011494775.1, from coordinate 3,309,242 downwards.
ATGACCACTAAGAAGACCACAGCCTTGACTATATGGACCTTTGTCAGCAGTGATGGTTCTGCTTTTCAACACACTAAGTTTGTCATAGCTTTCCTGCCAAGAAGCAATCATCTTCTGATTTCATGGCTGTAGTTGCCATCCACAGTGATTTTAGAGCCCAATAAGAGGAAATCTGTCACTGCTTCCACCTTTTCCCCCTTCTATTTGCCATGACTTAATGGGGCCAGATACCATGATCTTAGTTTTTTTTTTAATATTTAGTTTTAAGCCAGCTTTTTCACTCTCCTCCTTCACCCTCATCAAAAGGTTCTTTAGTCATTTTCTTTTCTTTCTGTGAAAGTAATTGTCTTCACTTTCTGTCATTAGCGTGGTATCATCTGCATATCTGAGGTTGTTGTTTCTCCCAACTATCCTGATTCCAGCTTGTAAATCATCCAGCCGGGCATTTCTCACGATGTGCTCAGCATATAGGTTAAACAAACAGGGTGACAACAGACAGCCCTTTCATACTCCTTTCTCAATCCTGAACCAATCAGTTGTTCCATAGAGGGTTCTCACTGTTGTATCTTGAGCCGCATACAGGTTGCTCAGGAGACAGGTAAGATGTTCTGGTATTCCCATCTCTTTAAGAGCTTTCCACAATTTATTATGACCCACACAGTCAAAGGCTTTAGCATAGTCAATGAAACAGAGGTAGAAGTTTTTCTGAAATTCTCTTGCTTTCTCTATGATCCAGCAAATGTTGGCAATTTGGTCTCTTGTTCCTCTGCCTTTTCTAAACCCAGCTTGGACATCTAGAAGTTCTTGGTTCACATTAATGTTGAAGCCTAAGATGCAGGATTTTAAGCATGACCTTACTAGTATGGGAGATGAGTGCAACTGTCTAATGGCTTGAAACATTCTTTAGTACTGCCCTTCTTGGGAATTAGGATGAGAATTGACCTTTTCCAGTCTTGTGGCCACTGCTGGGTCTTCCAGATTTGCTGACATATTGAGTGCAACACTTTGACTGCATTATCTTTTAGGATTAATAGGTCTACTGGGATTCTATTGCATCCACTTGCTTTATTGACAGCAGTGCTTCCTAAGGCCCACTTTACTTCACACTCCAGGATGTCTGGCTCTGGGTGACTGACCTCAACATCATCCTTATCCAGTTCATTAAGATCTTTTTTGTACAGTTCTTCCATGTATTCTTTCCATCTCTTCTTGATCTCTTCTGCTTCTACTAGGTCTCACCATTTCTATCCTTTATTTTGCCCATCTTTGGGCAAAATATTCCCTTGATATTTCCAATTTTCCTGAAGAGGTCTCTTCACACATCACTGTCTTGTCTTGAAGAAGGGTCTTGCTTAACTCAGTGAAAATATGAGCCATGCCACGTAGGATCACCCAAGATGGATGGGCCAGAGTGGAGAGTTCTGACAAAATGTGATCCGCTGGAGAAAGAAATGGCCAACCACCCCAGTATACTTGCCATGAGAACCTCATAAACTGTATAAAAAGACTGAAAGATGAGTCCCCCAGGTTGGAAGGTGTCCAGTATGGTCCTGGGGAAGAGCAGAGGACAGCTACTAGTAGCCCCAGAAAGAATGAAGTGGCCGGGCCAGAGTGGAAATAAGGCATGAACAGACCTAATAGAGGAAGGTAGCCACAGGGGGTGAAGCTGTGTTCATTTTGTTACTGAGTTTTGTGCAGCAAGTTGTGTATCACTTGCTAAGTCATGCTACTTAAGACAGGATAAATGCCAATTCCCCAGGAATAGAATGAAATAAATTTTAGGGCCGTAATTGTGTGATTGATTTCATGTGTCTGATGAGGCTCTTGATGAGGTATCATGTCAAAATTTAATTGAGGTACCTAAAATAATGTCTTATGATCTAGTGAATAATAGTAGCCCTAGATGTAATGAAATACAGTAATGTGCATGCATCATTATCCTTGTATAAATCATGAAGAACCTGGCTTCAACTCTAAGCATTGTATGAACCCTTCCTCAAGAGAGCCAATGATGTGGTGTCATGTTCTAAACCCTCTCCCCCCAAAACAAAGAATAATCTTAAACACAAATAACTTCAAAATCTTTCAGATTTCCATTATCACTGTTCTCAAACTACACTCTTCTTCTAACAAAAAGGTTAAGCTTCTGTGACTTTTAAACTGGATAGGCTGAGAGTGAAGGATCTTAAATGGCATCCAGTTTTATAACCAAGCTATCTGAGCAAATAACCAGTTAGAATTGGGAAAATATGGCATCAAAAATGATGTTCAGGTACCAACAGGTATGAAAAGCTCATTTAATAATGCTCCTTCATGCGAAAGTTATTTGGAAAGGCCAGGGCTGTTATAGTTACTACAACTTTGTCTTTATAATGGTCCTAAGAGTATCAGAAGAAAGTTATTTTTGTGTAGCAAGGGGGACAGTATAGTCAGGGAGATGCCACACAGTGAGAATTTCCAGCCTCACAGCTCTCTTGTATTGTTCAGAAAGCTTTATATTACACAACATCCATCACCATCTTTTTTTCCTTTTCTGAGTAAAACACAGCAAATCAAATTTGATAGATAAGGCAAAGGTTAGAATTTGAAGATGGACTGGAGATGAATGAATTGCAGAAACTTAAATGAGCGTCTATGTGGATCCTTGGATAAGGGCTGGAGGAGGGTTTTTATGTATTAGATGCTATTCTAAAAAGCCTAGCAGAGAGTCACCTCTCTTGATCTGAGAGCTGAATGGAAACACCAGAGGTCTCAAGAGCTGGAAGTTGTCAAAGTTATGGTCAAGTCAGAATGGAGAAAACACAACAAGCACTTCAAATAATCAGATAATATCTTGAAAACATCATCTGTTAGGAATAAAGACCATGCCCTACAGTAAGAACTATACCCTGAGATTAAGGGAAAAACTAAATAAACTATACTAGCCTGAACAAGCAATTAAACCAAACTCAACAAGATCAAGAGCAATGATTTCTCTATCTTCTAGAATAAACAGCAATGCCCTTTAAAGGTAGATGACATTATTCAAACTCCTATGTTACCTTGACAGTGTCAGGAATACAATAAAAAATTATTAGATGTATGAATAAGCAGTAAAATTTACCTGCTAGTCAAGAAAAATTGAAGACTATCACAAGATGACCCACATCTTATAATTAACAGTCAGGACCAATACAATATTGTAAAGTTTAAAAATAAAATAAAATTAAAAAAAATAAAAATTGTTACTACAAATATGCCCAAGAACCTAAAGGAAAAGATGGATATAATGAGAAAACATGGAAACAATAAAAACAAACCAAATGGAAATTTTAAACTGAGAAGTACAATATCTAAAGTGAAATTTTTCTTGAACTGGATTGATATCAGATTAGAGACTTAAGAGAGTTAGTGAACTAGAGAAGAGCAATAGAAATATTGAAGAACAGAGAGAAAAGAGATTTTGAACACTGAACAGAAATTCACTGACCTATGGAATAATAACAAGCCATTTAATATATGGGTAATTGGAAGCCTAGGAGGATAAGAAAGAGAGAATGCAACAGAAAAATGGCTTAGGAAATAATGGCACAAAGTTTCCAAATTTGTTGGAAAACATTAATCTCAGATATAAGAAGGTCAACAACCCCCAAGCAGGGTTCATTGTATAAAAACCCAGACCAAGGCACATTGTAGTCAAACTGCTGAAAAAAAAATGAAGGAAAAAAAACTCCAGTCTAGAGGAAAAAAAGCTACAATCCATACCAAAGGAACAAAAATATGAATAGCAGCCAGCATTATCAGGAAGAATAGAATGCAGAAAATAACGGAACAGTGTCAAGTCAGAATTCTGTATATGATATCCAGATATCCTTTTAAAATGAGAGTAAAATAAAGAAACTTCCAGGTAAAAGCTGAGAGAAGTTGTTGCCAGAAAACCTACCTTACAGTCATGCTAAGGAAAGTTCTTTATGCTGAAAGAGTATGTCAGATGGAAACTTGGATTTTATAGGAAGAAACAAAGAACCCAAGAGAAAGGGTTGAAAAGTGAGTAAATGTAAAAGTCTTTCTTTTCTCTTAAAAATCTTTGAATGATCCTTGACTATTTGATTGGAAAATAGTAACACTCTTTGTGAGGTTTTATAATGTATGTTGAAGTAAAATATGTGACAAAAGTAACATAAAGGATGAGGAGCACAATGAAATTGTATTTTTGTAGGGCTCTTACATGTTTTGTAAAGTGGGGTAAGATATTAATTCTAAGTAGACTGTGAAGGGTTAAAGATGCTTCCCTCCTCCCCAGTTATATGGAGAAATAATTGACATATACTTCCCAGATGTTTCTAATGGTAAAGAGCCTGCCTGCCAATACAGGAGAATTAAGAGACGTGGGTTCAATCCCTGAGTCAGAAAGATCCCCAGCAGAAGGAGATGGCAACCCACTCCAGTATCCTTACCTGGAGAATCCCCAAGGACAGAGGAGCCTGGTGGGCTAAAGTCCATAGGGTCACAAAGAGTTTGATACAAACGAAGCGGCTTAGGACAAAACTGACATATTCAGTTCAGTTCAGTTGCTCAGTAGTGTCCAACTGTTTGTGATCCCATGAACCACAGCATTCCAGGCCTCCCTGTCCATCACCAACTCCCAGAATTCACCCAAACCCATGTCCATTGAGTCGGTGATGCCATCCAAACATTTCATCCTCTGTCATCCCCGACTCCTCCTGCCTTCAATCTTTCCCAGCATCAGGGTCTTTTCAAATGAGTCAGCTCTTCGCATCACATGGCCAAAGTACTGGAGTTTCAGCTTCAACATCAGTCCTTCCAATGAACACCCAGGACTGATCTCCTTTAGAATGGACTGGTTGGATCTCCTTGCAGTCCAAGGGACTCTCGAGGGTCTTCTCCAACACCACAGTTCAAAAGCATCAATTCTTCTGTGCTCAGCTTTCTTTATCGTCCAACTCTCACATCCATACACATATCACTACATAAATTTAAGGTGTACAGCATGATGGTTAGATTTACATAGTTGCAAAATTACTGCCACAATGGGTTTAGTCAATGTCCATCATCTCATATAGATAGGAAGCAAAAACAATCATTAAATATAAAATAAAAAGTAGCTAAACAACAACTAATAAAGGAGCTCAAATTGAAAGCTAAAAAATATTTGATTAACTTAAAATAAGACAGAAATGGAGATACAAAAGCACAATAAAACAATGACAATGAACAAATGGGACAAATTCAAAACAAATAGCAGAAAGGTAGACTTAAACCCAAGCATATAAATAATTGCACTAAATAGAAATTGCACTAAATAAAAGTGATGGGCATCTGGTCCCATCACTTCATGGGAAATAGATGGGGAAACAGTGTGTCAGACTTTATTTTTTTGGGCTCCAAAATCACAGCAGATGGTGACTGCAGCCATGAAATTAAAAGACGCTTACTCCTTGGAAGGAAAGTTATGACCAACCTAGATAGCATATTGAAAAGCAGAGACATTACTTTGCCAACAAAGGTCCGTCTAGTCAAGGCTATGGTTTTTCCTGTGGTCATGTAGGGATGTGAGAGTTGGACTGTGAAGAAAGCTGAGTGCCAAAGAATTGATGCTTTTGAACTGTGGTGTTGGAGAAGACTCTTGAGAGTCCCTTGGACTGCAAGGAGATCCAACCAGTCCATTCTGAAGGAGATCAGCCCTGTGATTTCTTTGGAAGGAATGATGCTAAAGCTGAAACTCTAGTACTTTGGCCACCTCATGCGAAGAGTTGACTCATTGGAAAAGACTGTGATGCTGGGAAGGATTGGGGGCAGGAGGAGAAGGGGACAACAGAGGATGAGATGGCTGGATGGCATCACTGACTCGATGGACGTGAGTCTGAGTGAACTCCAGGAGTTGGTGATGGACAGGGAGGCCTGGTGTGCTGCGATTCATGTGGTCGCAGAGTCGGAAACGACTGAGCGACTAAACTGAACTGAACTGAAATAAAAGTAGACTAAAAGGCAGAGACTATCAACCTGGATATAAAAGCAGGACCAAACTATATGCTATGTATAGGAGATATATTTTAAACATAAGTTGAAAGTAAAGGGATGGAAAAAGATACCATGAAACCAGAACAAAAGAAACATGATATACCTCTACCAATTTCAGGCAAAATAAATTTCATGATAAGGAAAGTTACCAGAGATGATAGGGACATTTCAAAACAGCAGAAGTGCTAATTCACAAGGGAAACATAACTACTACAAATACATATGCTTCTTATAATCAAATTTCAAAATATTCGAGGCAAAACTGACATAACTAAAAGGAAAAATGGACAAATTCACAATCAGTAAAGATATGAAAAATTTGAACACTATGAATCAGCTTAAGCTAATTGACATGGAGAACTGCACTTAATAGGTACAGAATATTATTTTCAAGTGTTGGGAAGATCCCTTGGAGAAGGGACTGGCTATCTACTCCAGTATTCTTGCCTGGAGAATTCCATGGACAGAGGAGCCTGGTCGGCTATAGTCCGTGGAATTGCAAAGAGCTGGACATGAATGAACAACTAACACACTTACATGCGATAAATTAGAAATGTTCAAACTAAATGATACTGAAAACACAACATATTAAGGTTTGTTTGGGTTCAGTTAATGTAAGAGAAGGATAAGTATAGCTTTGAAAATTTATATTAAAAAGTTTAAAATCAGTGGTTTAAATTTCTACCTTAAAAAGCTGAGGAAAAGAGAAACAATTTAAACACAAAGTAAATAAAAGAAAATAAATAATAAAGATAAGAGAAGAAATCAATGAAATAAAAATGTAACATTAGAAAATTAACAAAGCCAAAAGTTGGCACTATAGGATTTTTACACATGTTAAACACCTAGCAAGATTAAAGAAGAAAAAAGACAAGAGACAAATTACCACTATCAGGAATGAAAGAGGATATTCTACTATTTGTCCCATGTCTACTGAAAGGACAACAAGGGAACATAACGAACGACTTTATACCAATGAAATTTGACAGCTTAGTTATTATGTCTAATTCCTTGGAAAACACAACCTAGTAAAATGAACTAAAAATGAAATAGAAAATCTGAATAGTTTTATATCTATTAAATAAATTAAATTCATGATAAAAGCTTCCCTTCTAAGAAAACTCCAGGCTCAGATGCTTCACTGGTGAATTCAATCAAGCATTCAGCAAAGAAATGATACAAATCTAATTACTAACTCTTTCAGAAAATGGAGAAGGAAACATTTCAAACTTGTTTTATGAGGTCATGGTAATACTGATACTAAAAATCTGACAAAAATATTGTAAAAGAGGAAACCAAAGACCCATATCGTTATAAACATAGACAAACAGAAAATATTCTTAATAAAATATAAGGGTATGTGAATCTAGAAATATATAAAAGTATTGTGTAATGACCAATTGAGATTCATTTCAGAAATACAAGGTGGGGTTTAGCATTTAAAAATCAATCATTGTTAACTCAGTATATTAAAAGGACAGAGAAAAAACTATATAATCATTTCAAAAAGTATTTCATTTCAAAAAGCAAAAACATTTGACAAAAATTCAATACCCATTTTCACAACACTAATTGTCACAGAAAACTAGAAAGGAAAAGGAACTTTCTCAATCTAATAAAAGGCATCTATGAGAAACCTACAGTTAATATCACACTTGGTCATTGAAAACTGAATACTTCTCCCCTTAAAACCAAGAACAAAAAAAGATGTTCATTCTCATCATTTCTATTCAGCATTATAATGGAGGTCCTAGCCAGGGAGATAAACCAAGAAGAAGAAATTAAAGGCATATAAATTAGAAAGAAATCTAACTATTTTTATTTTCAGGCCAACATGATCTTGTATATAGAAAACCCTAAAGAACCTATAGAAAAAAATGCTAGAATTAATAAGTCTAGTAACATTGTAGAGTATAAGATTAATATACAAAACTGATCAAAAGTTTAAGTTTGAGACATCAAGTTGGCAGTAGGATTTAAATCTGGGGTTTGTGCAAGAGGCCTGTCGTGGAGATATAAATGTTGGAATAGATTTTGTTAGATAAATAAAACATTTGAATAAATGAAATCCCCTAAGGAATAAAGAGAGAGGCAGAAGAAAAGAGGTCCAAGGACTGAGGGTACCTTTTTAAAGAAACTCTCTAGTTCCATACAGTTAGCCTTTCCGTGAGTCCTGATTGGGAGGTGAGGGGCTTATGGGGCTTCAGCTGCAGGGAGCTTCAAATAGAAAGCCATGTTCCCTTTCAGGGACTTTCATTTGCACAGCAATAGGCTCCCTTTCGGAGAAGGCAATGGCACCCCACTCCAGTACTTTTGCCTAGAAAATCCCATGGACAGAGGAGCCTGGTAGGCTGCAGTCCATGGGGTCGCTAGAGTCGGACACGACTAAGCGACTTCACTTTCACTTTTCACTTTCATGCATTGGAGAAGGAAATGGCAACCCACTCCAGTGTTCTTGCCTGGAGAATCCCAGGGACGGGGAAGCCTGGTGGGCTGCCCTCTATGGGGTCGCACAGAGTCAGACACCACTGAAGTGACTTAGCAGCAGCAGCAGCAGGCTCCTTTTGGGTATTAGAACTCTGTTGCTCATACAATAAGTTTTGTTAATAGTAACTGACTCTCTAGCTGATATTTATGATGACTTCCTTGAGAAGTCCACGGATACTCAGAGGCCTGTGCTTAGAGGGCATTGGTTATTTCTGGCCTGGGAGAGAGGTCCGCTGAACCATTAAGGGTATGAATCTTCTTTCCATTGATTGCTCAAGAAGATGCATTTTTGTGATAAACTGCAGGGCTGTTTCTTTGTTTTTTACACTTTGGCGACTTGTCTAGAACACTTGCAGTGTTTGGCTCTGGGGCCCTGCAGAGGCAGGAATGCTCCAGTATATCACCATCATTATCATGCTGCCAGCCTCAGAGCTCTCATGTTGATGTCTCGCTTCTGTTCCTCCCCCAGACCCGGGAAGATGAAAATTTTGGGCATTTCACATAGCCTCAAGCTACTGATGACTATAAAATATGGAGCCAGATGGATTTACATTCTTTTCCTGAAGACAAAACATAGCTTGTCTCTGCTAAGATCTTATCTACTTAATGAGTAGAGACAGTATAATTAAGGTCTTTCTGCAGTGCTGTGGATGTGCCAAACCTACTGGAAAGTTTGCTTCGTTTCCATAAATCAAATTTGTTTGGACCTTCACACATCTGGGGGCCTGTTCTTCTGACACCAGTTAACGGAGGCTATCACAGTAGCTTTTGTTTTTTCTTCTCATGGGGCAGTTGCCTTTGTTTAGAGGGAAGCTTCTTGGGTGATGCTGCTGACTGTGGCCAGATGGCCACGATCAAGCCTAAGTCATGGGATGAAGGAATGTTGCTGTCAGGTGGGAGGTGTGAGGTAGCAGGGCTCTAGGAGTGAGACCTATGGCATGGAGCAAGTCTTCCTGATCTGGGAGAACCCAAGAGTGCCCAGAGTTCAGCAGGCCCCTGACCAGTGAGCAGAGCCCACACGACTTTGGGTGGCTTTCTTAGCTCTGCTGGCTATAAGAGATCTTCAGCATGATTCTTCAAAGAGCTTGGTAGATTTAGATATATTTGCAATTTGCATTCTAAACAAGCTGTTTGGAATAAATATGCTGTCTACATTGTTTTCTTGGCTCTTATTCGTTGGTTTATAAAATGCGTTGTTTTTTGGGAAACAACTCTTTCTCTGTTGGCTTGGAAGAGAAACCCAAGAGAAATATCGTGTTGGATTCTGTGCTAATCTTTCAAAACAAAACGTGTGCAGGAGTGGCTTGGCCAAACCTGGCTTCAGTCTCATAGAAACTCATAGCAAGTAGATCTGGACATGAGGAGGACTTCAGGACAGGCTGAAAACTCTGTTGACAGGTCCTGGTGATTCAAATGTGGATTCTGATGGGCACTTGCTCAAGAATAGAGAGAAAAGAACAGCAGCACAGGTGGCATCCATATTAAGGACATCACTTATCTGCAATGGCGTTGAGAGAATGTCTCACATCCAGGCTCCAAGGGAGGGGACCTGGGCCAGTGGGAGCTCGAAGGGATGGTACAATAAGTTCTGAACCAATGATGCACAGGCAGGGCAGGGGACAGAGAATAGTCTAGAGATGCTCTAAGTGGACTTATCTCCCATCACGTGTATTAACTGTCCTGTCACTCAGTCTGCAGCACAGACTTTCTGGACACTGCCTATTGTTCTGAAGCAGGTTCTTTTTACAGCCACAGCTGCTCAATTATGTTTCTGGGTTGTTTCCTGATGGTTGGTGGGGGAAAAGCCAAGAACAGCTGCAGCCTCCGAGAGAATGAAGCCCAGTTCCTTGTGCGTTTGTGGCTCTGCCTAGTGTGGGGCTAAACATAGAGGCCCTTGAAGAGGTGACAAAGCTGAGTTTCTAGTCATTTCTATGGTGACCTCCTCAGAATATCACTTATCAGCTCCTGCATGAAGAATTTTCAAGCTGGGAGTGGGTATGGGACCAGAATGGATTTGTCCTGGCTGTGGAAGGCAGAGCGTGAGATTGGAGGGACCTTTGGGGCTGTGGTGGGGCCAAGATGTCCCCTTTACTGCAGAAAGGGCACCTCCTGTTATAACCTGTCTTCCGTAGGCCTCACTCTCCTGTAGCTGGTGAAGGGCTGATGAAAGGCTGACTTGCCCTCTGTCCCTACTCAGCACTGTTCAGAGAGGTCAGGACACACTTGGTCTTAGCCTTCAAAGGGTTAACTCTTCCAAGGAAAAAGTCCAATCTTATTCAACATTTATGGGACAGCTGCTCATGCCAGGAACCATATTCTTTCTGTGGGGGCAATCTTGTTCTGGCCTGGGGCAGCTTCTAGGCTAGTGAGCCAACAACCCTCTGTACTGACATCTTAAGAGCACAGCCAACCTTTACCAGATAATATGTGCCAGGTACCTTCACCTGCATAATCATAGTTAATGCTCCCAACAGCTGTTTGTATTTGGTGCTATGATTTTCTTTCTTTTAATGCTCAATTTTTAAAAAATCGAAATATATTGTCTTACAGTGTTATGCTAATTTCTGATGTACAGCAGAGTGACTCAGTTATACATGTATATATGTTCTTTTCCCATATTCTTTTCCATTATGGTTTATCCCAGATTTGATGTAGTTTCCATGTGCTACACAGTAGGACCTTATTGTCTATCCATTCTAAATGTGATAGTTTGCAACTACTAACCCCAAACTCCCAGTCCATCCCTCTCCCTCTCCCCTCCCTCTTGGCAACTCTAAGTCTGTTCTCTATGTCTGTAAGTCTGTTTCTGTCTTACAGATAGGTTCATTTGTGGCACGATGATTTTCATCCCATTTTACTGATGAGGAAACTGAAACTTAGAGAGATAGATAACTTGGCTAAGTCTCCCCACCAGTGAATGGAAAAGCCCACTTTCTTTACTAAAGCCAGAGGACTGATCTCAGAGAAAAGAGATATTTTAATTTAGCTCTTATGATAAGCAATGGATAGTGCACATAAAACTTGATGGAGGGCAAAGTGGCTGTTCTGATAGAGATTAGGAAGGCTCTTCAGAGAAGGTCACTCATAAGACAGACCTTGGAAGACAAATGGAATTTCAACAAGTGCAGATGGAGGAAAAAAACCCCAGGCAGAAGACCAGCCTTTCAGTAAAGGTGTCATGGTGTCAGGGCTAAGCAGGGTGTGTTCAGGAGACATCTGGCGTGGTGGGAACCTGATGTTTGTGAGAGAAGGTAGTGGAAAATACAGCTGATATTTGGGAGGTCTGACTCTGTGAAGCAGACAGTGAGAGCTGTGAAGATTTAGGGCAGTGCTATATCTCATCCGAGTGTAGATTTCAGGTTGATGGAGACTTCTGATGAAGTCCAGGTACACAGGTGGCTAGCCGCACTGGGCAGTGCCATCTGCTAATATTCATGAGAGAGCCAGCATTTGTTCTGTGTATCTGCATTGCTTCTGCCATGCTAGAAGTTTTATGTTTAATATCTTTAGTCCTTACCACAGCCCTGCAAAGCACACGAAGAAACTAAAGCTCAGAGAAGTTAAGTCATCTGCTCAAGGTCACCCAGCTAATGAATAATGGAGCCACAAGTCAGTCCCAGGTGTGTGTGATTCCAAAGCCATGCTCTTTGTACAGCATATAGGGCGTTTCCCAAGAGACCAGAGGATGACATGAAGACTATTTTCCTGCCCATCTTCATTCCTGGGAGGCCACCTTCCCTGGTGTGAGCTGACAATGAGGCTGTCACTTAGCACTGATTTCACCTGCAGGGAGGCACCTTCTAATAGGGCTCTCCACTGACATCACTGTTGACAGGAAGGGTTGGAAATACACAGAGGGAAGGCACTCACCAGAGTGAGGCCTCTGGGGGAATAACTTGTATTTGGAGGCAATGGGGGTAGCTTCCTGTACCATTCACCACCATTCTAAACAGCCAAAGACTCTCCAAGGCTGTCTCTGCACTGCTCGGATGCACACCAGCTTGGAATGAAACCAAATTGGCCAATTAAATATAACTGCGCAGGTAAAGACTCGTGGACAGTTTTCCTTTGGTTGTTTGCCTCTTTCAAGTTGTGTTTCAAGTTTACAGATGTTTAGCCACAGCTGATTTCCTCCTTTCCGTAAGGGCCCTTTGATAGACAGTCAGCCGAGTTTTCCGTTGTTATTTTTCACAGGTCTAATAGCTGTTGGCAACCACTTTGTGTTATTTGTTCACATAATTATTCACTGAGCCTGATATACCCCCAAGTGACCATCGGCATCTCAGCTGTGGCCTTGCTTGCTGGAGTCACCACTAGGAAGTGGTTAAAACCTTGAGGATGAAGAGGGGAACTTTTCCTAATGAGGTTGATTCAGCCACTAAGAGCAGAGCCCGACCCATGCATTGAGTTCTAGTTCATCCTGAGTGGCGTTTGCACAATTGTCCTGAGTTATGCCAAGTCTGTCAGTGATCAAAACTCTAATTAGAGAAGTGTTTTTGGGAAAGACAGGCCAGCCTGATTTCCCTGGCTCATGAATGAAATTTAGTCCAGAAACCACCGAGCGCCATGTGGAAACCCCCTTCTCTCTGCCGTGGGTATTTCTGTTTTTCAGTAGCTCATCTTTGACTGGCAGCTGCTAAGAATTCATGTTTCCAGCCCCTGGTAGAGTATAGATGCTAAAGAGAGAGAACTCTGAGATTATCACCTGCTGTCTGCCAAGGCTGTTAGGGAGAGAGAACGAGAACGTCTCCACTCCTTCGCCTCATGGCCCCGACAGCAATTCTTGGCAGTGACACTGAGGGCCAAGGAGGGGGAAGGCAGACAAGGGCCATCAAGCACACTGGTGGACAAGGTCAGAGCCTTGTGCCTAACCAGAGACTTGGTAACAGCTCCAAGTTGTCTGTGTGTGAAAAAGAGCCCTAGGAAGTGTTTTGAGTCTTGAAAAAAAGATCTTGCAAATAGAAGGAAGAAAGACTTTTCCCTTGGTAAGTTTCTGAGGACTATGTTCCAAGGCCCTTGAGGAGCGAATAGGAAGGAATTTAATTTCCCACTGGAAGGATTTGCTCACTTTAGGGAGGGGCAGTGGCTCCCCCCAGCAGATACTGCACAGGGGAGAGGGCCCTCTCAGGCAGGCTGTTGAGGGAGTTCAGAAGATCCCCTGAGTTTCAGAGGCCTTATGGCAAATCACTCACTTTTGCCTGGACTCAGATTTCCGCATAGCAAGTTAATCCAACAGTGCTACGTACAGATGGCTGCCTGGTCTTGCTCCTCCAAGTGCTGGTAACTTCTCAGCCACCACCTGCTGCTGGCCTACACTTGGGGTGTCTGCAGCTCTGGCCTCAATTTCCTCTGCTGTAAAGTGGAGATTATAATTGCAGCTCCATAAAGGTTCAGGGGGTGGGCTTCCCGGGTGGCACTAGCAGCAAAGAACCCGCCTGCCAGTGCAGGAGACATAAGAGATGTGGGTCTGATCCCTGGGTTGAAAGGATCCCCTGCAAGAGGATATGGCAACCCACTGCAGTTTTCTTGCCTGGAAAATCCCATGGCCGGAGGAGCCTGGCAGGCTACACAGTACTTAGGGTCGAAAAAGAGTTGGACACAATTGAAGCAATTTAGCAGACACATATGCAAAGTTTGGTGGAGGATTAAATGAGACAATGCAGGGGAAGTACTTAGCCCCAGGACTGACACATAGTGACTGCATGCTCAGTGGTTACTTTCTTCAGTTCAGTTCAGTTCAGTTCAGTTGCTCAGTCGTGTCCGACTCTTGCGACCCCATGAATCACAGCACTCCAGGCCTCCCTGTCCATCACCAACTCCCAGAGTTCACGCATACTCACGTCCATCGAGTCAGTGATGCCATCCAGCCATCTCATCCTCCTGCCCCCAATCCCTCCCAGCATCAGAGTCTTTTCCAATGAGTCAACTCTTCGCATGAGGTGGCCAAAGTACTGGACTTTCAGCTTTAGCATCATTCCTTCCAAAGAAATCCCAGGGCTGATCTCCTTCAG
>NW_011494775.1:3287003-3294623 GCF_000754665.1 Bison bison bison | reverse complement strand
GGACTCTCAAGAGTCTTCTCCAACACCACAGTTCAAAAGCATCAATTCTTCAGCGCTCAGCCTTCTTCACAGTCCAACTCTCACATCCCTACATGACCACAGGAAAAACCATAGCCTTGACTAGACAGACCTTTGTTGGCAAAGTAATGTCTCTGCTTTTGAATATGCTATCTAGGTTGGTCATCACTTTCCTTCCAAGGAGTAAGCATCTTTTAATTTCATGGCTGCAGTCACCATCTTAAATGAAATAATCTTAGCTTTAGAGATGTTGCACAGATATTATAGTACAGAGAGTTCTAGTAGATGCCTCACCCAGTTGCCCCTAATGTTGACATCTTACATAACTATGGTACTTTTGTCAAGACTAGGAACCAACTTTGATACATTACTATTAAATAAATTCAAGAATTTATTTGTCTTTTATTAGTTTTTCTAGCAGCATCCTGTTACTGTTCCACGATTCATCCCAGGGCATTAAATCACATTTAGACTTGTTTTTATTAGACTTCTATTAAAAAGTCTGCAGACCCCTGAAGAGTGGAACAGTGTATTCTTTTGTCTCAAACTTAGCACAGTCAAGCACAGGGCTTGACTACAGAGTTGGGAATGTGATCCATAACTTTGCTGTAAAACATCTTGCCTAAAATCTTTGTTCTGGGGAGACCAGCAGGACCCAGAGTGGCAGTCCTTAGAAATCCTCCAATCTTCAGCCTCCCAACCTTATGGAGGACAGAGCCCAGGGCATGTGCAGAGGGGTCCTCCTGGACTTTAGGACACAGGGGGAGGTGGGCCCACAAAGTCTTTGCATTGAGCCCATGGCTGGGAAGGGATCACCTTCTGGCTTCCTGAGGATCCCAAGCCCTCCTTGGCCCTCTCTCCCACCCTAAGCCAGTGCAAGGTCAAATCTACTCTGCAGGACAGGCCCCGTGATGTGAACAGCCCACGGCTTTTGTTGAAACCTGACTCCTTGGAGCATAGGTTCCAGTCCTCAGAGCCCTGCTAGGAAGTCCTACCATAGAGGTTTAAAAAGAGCTTTGCTCAGTTTCCTGTCAGGGCCTGTGGAGGTGGAGAGAGTAAGGGGTTGGCCCAGAGGACTTAGGGCCTGTCTGGCAACTTCCAGCCTCATGCTAGACCCTTCCTCTCTGGCTCCAGGTCTCAGGCAAGTTTCTGGGGGCTCTGACAGGTGGTTTCCAGTCTGAGATGAGACGTCTCAATAGGGATCTCCATCTCTGGACCCACTGGGGTGCATATAAAGGGTGGGTGGTGCCCAGCCCTGGCCCCAGAGTAGTGCAGATACTGCTAGAGAGTTTGACATGAAGGCCCTTAGCCCTTGCTCTGACTGGAGTGGTCATATTCTTTCAGAGACTGCTCTTGGGGCAGTCTCTCAGGCCTGGCCCTTTAACGTGGGACCGCATGGCTGGCTGGACAGTCTGGGGGCCTGTGTCTTGGAGTCGTGCTGCAGACGCCTGGCACATGGAGTCCCAAGGCACTCACATCAGGCAACCAGCCAGCCTGGTGCTGGAGGGTGGCCGACGACCAGGAATGTGCACTTAACACACATTCCTTCTCCCAGTCCTAAGTGCATGAATATTTTGAAAACTCAAATCAGTTTGTTCTCTTAACAACAAGAACCACATGCCCACAGAGGCAGTGTGCTGATGGGCTCCAATGTTTCGCATGTGAAATGGGAATCCTAGGCCTGAGGAGGCTGCCCTCCAGCCCTAACTATGCCACCGAGGGCCCTGAGAGCTTGGGCGGGTCCCTGCCTCTGCTGGGGCCTCAGGTTCTCCATCCATGAAACAAGAACCTGGGGTCTTTAAGGGCCTACCAGCTCTGAGGGTTTATGAATCTTGGGGGAATGGAGACTCTGAAGTTGACTGCTTTATAGGAAAGTTTATTTGAAATCCACAAGGGCTTATGATTGCTTGTAAATGTTTAAGATGCGTTTTTTAGTAAGTCTAAACACAGGCAAAAATGGCAAGAATGTAAACAGTCCTTTCTGCTGGCCCGTGGTGGAGGACCGAGGGAAGAACACAGGGAGGCAGGAAGAGGCAGAGGCACAGGGTGGTCTTTCAGGGACCGTGACCTGGGGGCCTGGAGGACTGTGCTATGGCCACCCAGAGCTGGTGCAAGCCAGCTTGGACACCACCTTCCCTGCCAGCTGTTATGGCGGCTTTCCAGCTCTGTCCTAGGAACAAGGGGTGAAATCTGTAGCCCTGATCTCCCAGCTCCCCTTTAGGATCATCCCCTGGACTTCTATTTCCAGCTTTGAATTCTTGTCAGAGCTAAACAGCTGGGCAATAAGGTCCCCAGCCAATCAATTTACGGGGAAATGGGGCAGAGGCAATGGCCAAACTCTGGCCTGTGACTAGCCCTCTCCCTGGTTTGGGGGGAGGGGTGGTTGGGGAGGATCTGGCAAGCACAGCATCCACAGGAACCTCTGGCTAGAAGGCCTTCAGAACTCTGAGATAAGAGTCCTTTAGGCCAGAGAAAGAGTTCTGTGGCTAACAACACAAATTAAAAGAAAAAGTTACTGTAAGTGATCTACTTAGTGTCAGTTGGCTGGGAAACCCCTTGTGAGAGGGACTTGAGTTGATAGCACTTCATTCTTCCCTTCATGGAGTGTTTGTTGAGTGTTCCCTAGGTCCTGGGTATAGTCCTGGTGCTGACTTGATGGTGGCTGGAGCCTGACAGGAGAGAGAGAGCGTAAACGGGTGAACCACAGATAAGAAGTGGTGACAGTGGCAGAGGGGGGTCCTGATGATAATGGAGGGCAGATTCAGACACCGTGTCTGAGTTGAGCTGGTGGAGGAGGGCAATGAGCCCCCAGCAGATACAACTGCACAGGCTGAGGCTCTGAAGTCGGAAAGGGCTGGGCTGAGAGAGAATTTTGAATGAATGCGAAGAGGCAGGCATTGGAGATGCACATGTGGGGTTTGCTTGCCTGTGTGTCCTGAGTTGGGGTGGCTTTAGAGCAGGATGGTTGTGTGGGAAGCATGAAAAAAAGGACTATTTGTGTGTACCCGTCAGCATCTTAGGAGTGGATAAGCCTTGCTCACTGGACCGAGCATATCCACACAACTAAATGTCAAACTTTTGACTAAGAAGCTACAAGTCAGGGCTCCCCAGGGTCTCATTCAAACACAGAGTGAATTCATGGCTTTCCCATCTCCACCCACTTCCCCTGCCAGTTATTGTCAGCTGCCATTCTCATTTTTTTTGTTCTCGTCTCACAGTTACTCATATTTCCCCCCAGATCTTTGCACTTACATTTCCTGGAGCTCCACTGTTCCAGCTGGCCCATCATTGTTTGAGGAGAGAGTAGGCAGAAGTTCCTCCTGTGTCCTCCTCCTGCTTTCCCCAATCAGAGGAACCAGAGTGGGAAGAGGAACTTGGTTGTGTGTGACACACAGCATGTACTTGATGCAGCTCCTGGAAGGAGGGCCTGTAGGAGAGTGTAGATGAGTCAGAAGGTGGGCCTGAGAGAGTGGTGGTTGTGAGAGGAAGAAAGGAGGAGATGAAGGTGCTGCCTCCTCTGCAGACTATGAGTACACCCCTTGATGTATGCCCCCCATCCTCCAAAACCTCCTGGTCATTAAGATTCAGCCCCAGTGCCAACATCTCAGTGAAGCTTTGTCCAGCTTTTTAGAACTTGCTTAAGGCTGTGTCCTGTGGACTTGTGAATTTTAGAGTTGCACTTGGCTGCCTAAGCCACACACCATAGACCCCTGTTACTCAAAGTGTGGTTCCATGGTTTGGCCACTTTGGCATCACTTGGAGTTGTTAGAAATGTAGGTTCTCTGGGCCTTCCCCAAACCTTCTAAATTAGGATCTGCATTTTTTAAAGGTCTGAAGTGATTGCTGTGTTCCTTACAGTTTGAGAAGCAGGACTATAGACCTTCGTCAACTGGTTTTCTAGGGGTGGGATTCTGCTCTTCTTGATGGGATGGTGAGCTCCTAGGGGCAGAGCCCCAGCACCTGCTCTTGAAGTTGAGCTGAGAATAATGGCCATCTGGGCAGGGACTCAGCATGCACTTGATTAGATCTATTTGGAGGTGGTGAGGGGCAAACCAAACAGAGAGGCAAGGGGAGAAGGAAAGAAGAGAGCAATGATGAGCAGTTCATTTAGGGTCTTAAGAACTTTGGAGAAGGCTGTGGATCTCTTGGAATGTTCTCTGTCCAAGACCATTTCACTCAGTGAGTCCTGAACTGAGATGTTTATGAAATCAAGCTATAGCTTGGAGATATTGCAAGACTGACAGTGCAGTGACCACTCTTTTCCTTAACTCAAAGTCCTGGGGACCCTGCAGGGGCTGTTTGCTTCTCCATTTCTCTTTGTAAAGGCCTGGCTTACAAAGGGCAAAGGTCAGGGAGACCGAAATTGTGAACCAGCACCAAGATAGGTCAAGGACAGCCCCTCCCCTTCCCTTTGCCATCATTAGGACTGCAGGCTTCGTCATGAGGATAGAGAGACTTTGCCAGCATCCAGGAGGCCAGAGCTTTGGGCAGGGTGATTGAGGATACTTCCTTCCCATGAAGGAGCCTCCAGACACACTGATTTCTGAAGAATCAGCTGGCATCACTGGGGAGCTGCTGCCTCAGAGAAGAAGGACTCCAGGGCAAAGGATGACCCTGGGGGTAAAGCACAGTCATATACTGATGGTGTGGAGCTGGCATATTCTCTCTTTCAAAGAAGCTGATTATTATTCGGCACTTACCACTAGCCAGATTCTGGAGAAATGAGCGAAGGTACTCAGTTCAGTGTCCCAATTCCAGGTTCAGACCCACAGGAGTTACATTTAAGGGGAATTTGCTTAGAGTGAACTGAACTCAGAACACACGTCCAACCCCTACCCTTGAGTTGAGCTTGTCATATTATTGGGGTGGAGGAAGCTCAAATTCTGCCTGCCACAAACAGCCTCTCCTCATTACTCTAGCCCTGTCTCCTGATGAAGAGCTGTATTTATCTTCCCAGTTTATACATAGAATGAGTGAGTGAGTGAAGTTGCTCAGTCGTGTCCGACTCTGCGACCCCATGGACTGTAGCCCACCAGGCTCCTCCCTCCATGGGATTCTCCAGGCAAGAATACTGGAGTGGGTTAACCATTTCCTTCTCCAGGGGATCTTCCTGACCCAGGGATTAAACCTGGGTCTCCCTCATTCCAGGCAGACGCTTTAACCTCTGAGCCACCAGGGAAGCCCATACATAGAATAATGTACTGTTATTATTACAGCAGACTGTCTCAGTCTGCTCCCTGCCCTCCTCTCTGGCCCCATCTCCTAGCACTCTCTCCCCAGGCCAGTTGTCAATGTATTGCCATTCAGCTCCAAACTCATCCGTATTTGCCTGCCCTGTGGTAATGGAGGTGGGCTTTGTTAAGTGTTTTCCTTTGCCAGTAGCATGATGCTCAGCCTTGTCAATAGAGGACATTGGAGGGACACTGGAGAAAGAAAGGGTTTTCTCTTCCTGGTTCCTGTGGGCCTCATTTTCCTAGGCTCCTGTGGAACATGCTTTCTCCAGGACTCGGTCTTGAGAGCAGTGGTTTCTGCTGTGCCAGATTCCCACAGAGGACCTTTTTCTCTAGTGCCTGGCTTCTGCAGAAGTGGCTACTTGAGCTTCTGTGATGCCCAGTGCCTAGCAGCTTCCCCCTACATCTTCTCTGGCATTTTCCCAGAGGAATGCCACCAGCAAGATCACGCCCTTGTGAGTGGCTTCCTCAGATGCATTCATAGTGAATTCTGAGCTGTGGCACTTCTGTGTGGACACTTTCTTCTAACATCCCAGAGGGCAGAGTCCTGGTAAGTCCCACCAGCGAGGTATCTAGTGACTTTTCTGCCATCCAATGAGTCATGACTGTGCCCTCTCTGAGGCTTGGATCCCAGTTTTTGGTAGGGGATTCTTCCTTGGGTACTAGGGCACTATCTCAGGTGTAGGCATTGTGTGTGTGTGCATGCTCAGTCGTATCTGACTCTTTGTGACCCTATGGACTGTAGCCTGCCAGGATCCTCTCTTGCATCTTCTGCATTGGCAGGCAGATTCTTTACCACTGTACCACCTGGGAAGCCCAGGGATTGTGGCTGCTCTGTGTACCTGCTATTCTTACCCTGTATCAGACTCTCCAACTCTTATTGGCCAGGTCCCCATTGCTCCCCTATTAACAGTTCTTTATATTAATATTTTATTTGAATTATTGTGTGGTTTCTATGTCCCAATTGGACTCTATGGGCAGAACTTTGAGCAGTACACTTGGTTGTCCACTAGTTTGAAATGAGAAATGGCCAGAAGTGTGGATCTGTGTATATTTATGGACAGTTACTAAAGGTCTGATTGGATGGTCAGGGACTTGGAAGGAACATGATTGGGAGATTAGTGACAAGAAAGTCTGGAGAAGAGGAACATGGCTAGACCTCACTCAGAAAAGGCACAAACTGTGAAGATATTTGTGTCCCATGTGAATGTCCAAAGGGAATCCACTGTGGAGGTTAGTAATCAGATAGACAGAATGACAAAGTGCTCTGGAGACATCAGCCAGCCTCTTTCCCAGCCATTCCAGTGCTCATTCAATGGGCCCATGAATAACGGAGCCATGGGGACAGGGATGGAGGCTATTCAGGGATTTAGCAAGCAGCATGGACTTCCCATTGCAATGACTGTGTGGTTAATACTGTGGCTAGATGCTTAGTCTACCTAAAGCAGAAGACAGCACTGACACCCTGATATGACACCATCCCTTGGGGCAATTAGCCAGCCTCCAGGTGGCAGGTTGATTACATTGGACCTCTTTTATCATGAAGGAAGCAGATATTTGTCATCATTGGAATAAACCCATTTTCTAGGTATAGATTTGCTTTCTCTGCATATAGGATGTCTACAGATGATGCACAGCACCATCATCTGTAGCTCACAGCATGCCTTATCCACCTTCATGGCATTCTCCATAGTCTTGCTTCTGATCAAGTAAACCATTTCTCAGCAAAGGAAGTGTTCAGTTTAGTTCAGTCACTCAGTCGTGTCCGACTCTTTGGACGCCATGAATCGCAGCATGCCAGGCCTCCCTGTCCAACACCAACTCCTGGAGTTCACTCGAACTCATGTCCATCAAGTCAGTGATGCCATCCAGCCATCTCATCCTCTGTTGTCCCCTTCTCCTCCTGCCCCCAATCCCTCCCAGCATCAGAGTCTTTTCCAATGAGTCAACTCTTCGCATGAGGTGGCCAAAGTACTGGAGTTTCAGCTTTAGCATCATTCCTTCCAAAGAAATCCCAGGGCTGATCTCCTTCAGAATGGACTGGTTGGATCTCCTTGCAGTCCAAGGGACTCTCAAGAGTCTTCTCCAACACCACAGTTCAAAAGCATCAATTCTTCAGCACTCAGCTTTCTTCACAGTCCAACTCTCACATCCATACATGACCACTGGAAGAACCATAGCCTTGACTAGACGAACCTTTGTTGGCAAAGTAATGTCTCTGCTTTTGAATATGCTATCTAGGTTGGTCATAACTTTCCTTCCAAGGAGTAAGCGTCTTTTAATTTCATGGCTGCAGTCACCATATGCAGTGATTTTGGAGCCCAAAAAGATAAAGTCTGACACTGTTTCCACTGTTTCCCCATCTATTTGC
>NW_011494775.1:3285766-3286903 GCF_000754665.1 Bison bison bison | reverse complement strand
CTCCAACACCACAGTTCAAAAGCATTGATTCTTTGGTGCTCAGCTTTCTTTATAGTCCAACTCTCACATCCATACGTGACTACTGAAAAAACTATAGCTTTGACTAGACTGACCTTTGTTGGTAACATAATGTCTCTGTTTTTTAATATGCTGTCTAGATTTGTTATAGCTTTTCTTCCAAGGAGCAGGCATCTTTAAATTTCATGGCTGCAGTCACCATCTACAGTGACTTTGGAGCCCAAGAAAATAAAGTTTGTCACTGTTTCCATTGTTTCCCCATCTATTTCCCATGAAGTGATGGGACTGGATGCCATGATCTTCATCTTCTGAATGTTGAGCTTTAAGCCAACTTTTTCACTCTCCTCTTTCACCTTCATCAAGAGGCTTTTTAGTCCTCTTAACTTTCTGCCATAAGGTTGGTGTCATCTGCATATCTGAGTTTATTGATATTTCTTCTGGCAATCTTGATTCCAGCTTATGCTTCTTCCAGCCCAGCATTTCTCATGATGTACTCTGAATATAGGTTAAATAAGCAGGGTGACAATATATAGCTTCGACGTACTCCTTTTCCTATTTGGAATCAGTCTGTTGTTCCATGTCCAGTTCTAACTGTTGCTTCCTGACCTGCATGCAAATTTCTCAAGAGGCAGGTCAGGTGGTCTGGTATTCCCATCTCTAGCCCAATAATTCATGCACAAGATTTTTGCTGCCTATTCAAGTATCCTTCAGCTTTGCTGGTCTGTAGGTTTTAGTTCCCTAGTGAAAAACACTTCAAATAGGGGCTGCAACTGTGATTCCATTAAATTGAAAGGTGAAAGTTTGCCATTTTGGACTTCTTCAGTCAGTCAGTTCAGTTGCTCAGTCATGTCTGACTCTTTGCGACCCCATGGACTGCAGCACACTAGGCCTTCCTGTCCATCACCAACACCCGGAGCCTACTCAAACTCATGTCCATCATGTTGGTGATGCCATCCAACCATCTCATCCTCTCCCGTCCCCATCTCCTTCCACCCTTAATCTTTCCCAGCATCAGGGTCCCTTCCAATGAGTTGGTTCTTCGCATCACGTGGCCAAAGTATTGGAGTTTCAGCTTCAGCACCAGTCCTTCCAATGAATATTCAGGACTGATTTCCTTTA